>NW_016813718.1:1617428-1621338 GCF_001698545.2 Rhinopithecus bieti
TTTATATGCTGGATTACGTTTATTGATTTGCGAATGTTGAACCAGCCTTGCATCCCAGGGATGAAGCCCACTTGATCATGGTGGATAAGCTTTTTGATGTGCTGCTGGATTCGGTTTGCCAGTATTTTATTGAGGATTTTTGCATCGATGTTCATCAGGGATATTGGTCTAAAATTCTCTTTTTTTGTTGTGTCTCTGCCAGGCTTTGGTATCAGGATGATGTTGGCCTCATAAAATGAATTAGGGAGGATTCCCTCCTTTTCTATTGACTGGAATAGTTTCAGAAGGAATAGAACCAGCTCCTCTTTGTACCTCTGGTAGAATTCGGCTGTGAATCTGTTTGGTCCTGGACTTTTTTTGGTTGGTAGGCTATTAATTATTGCCTCAATTTCAGAACCTGTTACTGGTCTATTTAGGGATTCAACTTCTTCCTGGTTTTGTCTTGGGAGGGTGTATGTGTCCAGGAATTTATCCATTTCCTCTAGATTTTCTAGTTTATTTGCGTAGAGGTGTTTATATTATTCTCCGATGGTAGTTTGTATTTCTGTGGGATTGGTGGTGATATCCCCTTTATCATTGAGATGGATCCTTCTATGTCCTACTCACAGCACTTTTGCTGTAGGTTCTGGCCTCTTCATTCCTGACTGTGAAATAAGGCTTAGGCTAAGCTGATGGCCTAGACACGGGGCTGGTACTGGGGACTGGGACTCCTCACTGCAGCCTACAGCCTGCCCACAAGGGGGGCTGGGAAAATGGCTGTAGCCTTTTTGGAGGATAATTTGACAGTAACAAAATTTAAATGCACATCTTTACCAATCCAGCAATCTCACTTCTAGTATAAGAATGTAAAGGCATATGTGCAAAGGCATATATATACACATACACACACACACACACACATTTTTTGAGAGATAGCGTTTCAGTCGGTTGTCCAGGCTGGAGTTCAGTGGTGCTATCATAGCTCACTGCATCCTTGAACTCCTGAGCCCAAGCAGTTCTCCTGCCTCAGCCTCCTTAGTAGCTAGGATTACAGGTGCTCACCATGCTCAGCTAACTTAAAAAAAAATTTGTAGAGATGAGGTCTCACTATGTTGCCCAGGCTGATCTCAAACTTCTGGTCTCAAGTGATCCCCCTGCCTTAGCCTCCCAAAGCACTGGGATTACAGGCATGAGCCACTATGCCTGGCCCAAAGGTATTTATTATAACACTGGTTATAGTGATAGAGTGGAAAACAATTGTTGATAAGTAGCAACCTGTTTAAAATAAATTATGCCACATATAAATGGGATATATTGATAAGGTGGGTGTGTTCATGCACATGTGCATTAGAATGTGTGTGTGTGTGTGTGTGTGTAAAGAGAGCAAGACCTTGATGACATACAAATATCATTGAGAAAATGGAAAATTGTAGAACAGCATAACAACATTTTATTTTGGAAAAAAATAGTACTTAATATGTCTATATCTATATAGACATAGATACTATATGGATGCTATAGATACGAATATGGAAAGATACTACATTTAGTATAACTATAGAACAAAAACCTCGCCATGTTTGTGCCAAATCATTTACTCACAGAGTTTAGCTCTGGGATGGTGGGAGGATCTCTCTTATTCCTATTTTACTTTACATGTTTCATGAGAAGGGAGGATAAGGGGGTAGAAGGATAGGTGTTTTGCTTTTATTTTTGTATTTTCTGTATTTTTTCAATATTCCTATAGTGTGTTGCTTTTGTAAAAAAAAAAAAAAAGATTTTTTTAAAAGCAACCTTGGTAATATTTGTAACTATGTTTAACTTTATAGGTTAATAGGTTCAAGGAACACAGACCAAGAGATGTAACCCATGAGTAGTTGAACTGAAACCCTTCTACTGTTCCATTGCATCGTCTTTGACAGAGGCAAGCCAGAAATAACAGTCTGTGGTTCTGCCTCTCTGTTCAGAAACAGCAGCACCTGCCCCCAGTGTCAGCTGGGGAGACAGTGGGAAGATCACAGCAGTGTAAGATAGCCACCTGCCTTCCAGGCGCTTCCAGTCTTGGGGCTTACATAAGACACCATGGTGGCGGGTAGAGGTGGACTCCAGAGGGCTTAACAAAGGTATGAAAGTGTGTAG
Source organism: Rhinopithecus bieti (assembly GCF_001698545.2). NCBI lineage: Eukaryota > Metazoa > Chordata > Mammalia > Primates > Cercopithecidae > Rhinopithecus > Rhinopithecus bieti. The sequence continues at coordinate 1,619,547 of NW_016813718.1, forward strand.
GTGGATGTGATGTGGTTACTTTTTTTTTTTTTTTTTTTTGAGACGGAATTTTGCCCTTGTTGCCCAGGTTGGAGTGCAGTCTCGGCTCACTGCAAGCTCTGCCTCCCGGGTTCAAGTGATTCTTATGCCTCAGCCTCCTGAGTAGCTAGGATTACAGGCATATGCCACCACGTCTGGCTAATTCTGTATTTTTAGTAGAGACAAAGTTTCTCCATGTTGGTCAGGCTGGTCTCAAACTCCCGACCTCAGGTCATCTGCCCGCCTTGGCCTCCCACAGTGCTGGGATTACAGGCGTGAGCCACTGCACCCAGCTGATGTGGTTACTTTTGAGACAAGACTGCCCAGAGCCTGTGACAGTTGGGGAATTTCTCCTGGAGAAGCAGGAGTGCAGATGGGTGGATCTTGAACTGATCTTGAAGGAGGAGAACTGAATGGGGATGCTGGGGGAGGGGGTCAGGCAGCGCTCGGGGCCCTAGGGACAGCATGATTAAAAGACTCTGGAGGCCAAATGAGCCAGGGCTGTGCTGGCACTGTAAAGACCCTGGCCTGGCAGGAAATGAAGCAGAAGTTCAGGGAGACTGGAATAATTAAACAGGAAATATGGTAACGTTTTCTGCCTTGACTTCAAAGGTAGTACATGTTCATTAGAGTATTTGTACAGAAAAGCATAAACCAAACAGAAAAAACACCATTTAGATGATCACTGCTGAAAATTTTTGGCATATGTCATACTGTACATGCGCCGTTTGCCGTCTGCTGTGGAAGAGGCTGCTTGTTACTCTCCGGGCCACTCAACCTGAGTCCTTTCATAATCAAAGATCTTCACTCTCACTGGGCACAGCATCCACTTTCTCATCTCCCTTGCAGTGAGGCATGGCTGTGTGATTAAATTCTGGCTAATGGATGTGAGCAGAAGGGATGTGTACAAATTCTGGCTCATGCCCTTAAAGGATGGGGGCTTGCCCCCTCTGCCCACTTCTCTCCTCCCCTGACAGCTGTGATGACAGGAGCTGGAGCAGCCACTGGAGACCATGAGGCAGATGACAGAGGGACAGGAGGGGAGGAGCCTGGGTCCCTGACCCTGTGGAGACTCATCAGCCCTACACTCCATTAACTTCTATTTTGTTTAAACTACTATCATTTTGACTTTTGATTTAGCATTTGAAACTGTATCTTAACTAATACTCCTGTTCAGATAAAAATGTATCAGTATGTTAATAAAGTTTTCCAATAGCAAGAATTCTACTACAGCATAACTTTGTAATGGGTTCAAAATACTCATTTTGCAAATGTATCATAATTTATTTATCAATTGCCTATTTTTGGTCAGATAGTTTATTTGTACCTTTTAAAATTTTTACCACAATGCATATCCTTGAAGATACATCTTTGGATATAATTATGATTATCTGTTAGCACGAAGTCATGGAATTTCTGGGTGAAAGGGTTTACATTTTTTTTTTTTTGAGACGGAGTCTCGCTCTGTTGCCAGGTTGGAGTGCAGTGGGGTGATCTCAGCTCACTGCAACCTCTGCCTCCCGGGTTCAAGTGATTCTCTCGTCTCAGCCTCCTGAGTAGCTGGGACTACAGGCACGTGCCACCATGCCCAGCTAATTTTTGTATTTTTAGTAGAGACAGGGTTTCATCATGTTGGCCAGGATGGTCTCTATCTGTTGACCTCGTGATCCGCCCACCTCGGCCTCCCAAAGTGCTGGGATTACAGGTGTGAGCCACTGCACCCCGCCAGGTTTACACATTTTTAAGGTTTTTTTTTTTTTTTTTTTTTTTTTTT
>NW_016813718.1:1621847-1643310 GCF_001698545.2 Rhinopithecus bieti
CCTGACCTCGTGATCCGCCCGTCTCGGCCTCCCAAAGTGCTGGGATTACAGGCTTGAGCCACCGCGCCCGGCCACATTTTTAAGGTTTTAAATTCCAGAAGGAATATCAGAACTATATAAAGTGAGTACAGATTCCTCCAGACCCTCAATAAATGTGAGTGTCAGAGTTAACATTTAAAAAACCCTGTAAATCTACATTTTTCTTAGGACTTAGAAAATTAGGCCAAAAAAATTTTAGACTTGATAGGCAGATTCTTTTGTTTTTTGTTTTTCTTGACATAGGGTCTCGCTTTGTCTCCCAGGCTGGAGTGCAGTGGCACAATCATAGCTCACTGTAGCCTCGACTTCCAGGGCACAAGTAATCTTTCCACCTCAGCTTCCTGAGTAGTTGGGACCACAGGCATCTGTCATCATGCCTGGCTAATTAAAAAAAAATTTTTTTTTTTTTTTTGTAGAGACAGGGTTTCACTGTGTTGCCCAGTCTGGGCTCAAACTCTGGGGTTCAAGGGATCCTCCCATGTTGGCCTCGCAAAGTGTTGGGATGACAGGCATGAACCACCATGTCCAGCAGGGAACAGATTCTTAATGGGGGAAACTGTGCGGAAAGAAGGTTAGGAGAGACATTTCTGTGAAAAAAGTAGGAAACAGACAGGATAAAGGTAGAGAAAAGAGAGAAGTCAGAGGGGGAGTCTGGGCCTATGTCTGGGAGAAGACATGTGGAGGAAGAATTAAGCCCTTCAAGTGGAAATGCAGAGTTGCAATTCATCCATTTGCTTAACAAATATTTACTGAGCTCCTGCTCTGTACCACGCAAGAGAGACACAGTCCCTCCTTTCATGAGCTGACCCTCCAGAGGGGGAGACAAATAATTAAAAGGTAAGCAGGCCAGGTGCGGTGGCTCGTGCCTGTAATCCCAGCACTTTGGGAGGCCAAGGTGGGAGGATCACCTGACCCCCGGAGTTCAAGACCAGCCTGGGCAACACGGTGAATCCCTGTCTCTACAGAAAATACAAAAATTAGCCCAGCCTGGTGACAGATGCCTGTAGTCCCTGCTGCTTGGGAGGCTGAGGCAGGCAGGGAAATTGCTTGAACCAGGGAGGTGGAGGTTGCAGTGAGCCGAGACTGCACCACTGCACTCCAGCCTGGGCAACAGAGTGAGACTCTGTCTCAACAACAACAGCAACAAAAAATTCTAAGTAGTAAATTCATTAATACAGAATTCAAAATTCAAAATTCAAAATACAGAAAGTAAAATGGTGGTTGCCAGGGGCTGGGAGGAGGGTAAAATAAAGAATTGGTGTTTATGAGTACAGAGTTTCAGTTGGGGAAGAAAAAAAGTTCTGGAAATGGATAGTGGTGATGGTTGTACAGTAATATTCTTAAAGCCACTGACCTGTATACTTAAAAATGGCTAAAATGGTTATATGTATTTTCGTACACACACACACACACACACACACACACACACACACAGCTCTGTGAAGAAGTCAAGGGTGGATAAGCCAAGCATGGTGGCTCACACCTGTAATCCAAAAAATATAAAAATTAGCTGGGTGTGGTGGCACACACCTATAATTCTAGCTACTCAGGAGGCTGAGGCACGAGAATCATTTGAACCTGGGAGACAGAAGTTGTGGTGAGCAGAGATCATGCCATGGCACTCTAGCCTGGGCAACAGAGCAAGACTCTGCCTCAAAAAAAAAAAAAAAAAAAAAAACAAACCCAGAAAAAAAGAAGTCAAGGGTGGTGTTCTATTCCACAAAGAAGTACAACTCTTCTTGTAATAAAGTCTATCATTTTTGAGTCTTCAATATGTGCCAAGTAAGCAATTTATTAATATATTATTTTCTTTTCTTTTCTCAATAACCCTGAGGTAGGTACTATCATCTGCATTGTACACAGAAGGCAACTGAGGCCCGAAAAGGTTAAGTTCCTTCTTCAAAGTCTTGAGCTGATAAGGTGCAGTCAGGGATGAAATCTGGCTGGTTGGCTTCAGAGTGTAACCTTTAGCCCTCTTGCTGCATCCTCTTTCTAGTAAAAGACAGACACAGTAGCTGAGTAGGCAGCAACTCTTGGTAAGGAGCTAAATGCAGGCTCTGGGAAATGTGGGCACCAGCAGTCTTGCATTCATGGGACTTGGATAAGTCAAAAGCATTTTGCTGAGTTCTGGATTTCTGCACCCTCCACAGGGATTTTTTTGAGCAGGGACGGTGGTTTCCTACACTTTCCACAGCACACTATAACACACTGTCACTTCTCCGCTGCAGCCCCCCTCCCTTTTCTTAGAATCCACTGCCTTTTTGACATGAAAAATGTACTATAACGAGTCTACTGGCTAATTAATTAAAAGGGAAAGAAATCCCAATCTTCACATATGAAATGATTAATTACATAAGCATTAACGCCTCTGCACACTCAGAATGGCATGTCTTCAATTTAAACTTTTCCAGCACATTATTTTCTGCTGATGTGTGTGTTTTATGCCCATACAAGGCCAATTTCTCATACACCCCAGCCCATTTCACAGCAAATGGCCCCGAATGGTGTTTATCCTGCTCATTAGGAGCTTATATCAATGAAGCAGGCCTGGCTGAGCTGCCTGTCCAGGCCTGCAGAGCCTGGTCTGGTACATCTGCTCTCTGCACCCTTCAGCTGCCTGGGGCATACCAGCCCCCACCCCACTATTTAGAGCCTGGCTGCAGCAGGGTGAGTCCTTGGTGCTTTTCACAAGGCCAGGGCAGAACTCTGACATCAGAGAGTGCTGTTATGCAGTGCTTGCCCTTTATGGATTTTTAAAAGCTTATTGTTTGGCCCAGACACATGGCTCCCAGCTGCCTGCTTACTGAATCTTTCCCTTGTTCTTAACCTGAAAAGTCTCATCTCCCTCTTCCTCCCCTGCTTCCCAGAGCTTGGTCTGCTGCTGCCCATCTATGCCCTGCTTAAGAACCCTTTGCTTCCCCTTACCTGTGACATCTTGGCTTGACCTTTGCCCCTTGCAAGGGGTGAAGCCAGGGCTTCAGGGCCTGCTCCATGGGGCTTGCTGGGGGATTGGGCTGTGCGTGGGCAGTCAGAAAGACTTGTGTACTGCTCCTTCCCTCATGCCCACTGTCTCAGGACAGAGGCCACTTTATCTTCAGGGGATTCACCCAGGCCCAGGGGTGGCGCTCAGATCTGCGGATATGAACTGATTGCTGAACAAGCAGCAGCACACGAAACATTTCTCAGAGGAATAAGTCGCCACGTCACAAATCAGAAATGTTGAAATGCAGTGAGCTATTGGATAGAGTGGTTGCCTAAATTAGGGTGAGAAACCTGACCTGTCATTAGCAATAGAAGAACTTGCCTATGCCTCTGGCTATAAAAACCATAATATGCCGGGAGTGGTGGCTCACGCCTGTAATCCCAGCACTGTAGGAGGCCAAGGTGAGCAGATCACGTGGTCAGGAGATCGAGACCATCCTGGCTAACATTGTGAAACACCATCTCTACTAAAAATACAAAAAATTAGCCGGGCATGGTGGCGGCCACCTTTAGTCCCAGCTACTTGGGAGGCTGAGGCAGGAGAATGTTGTGAATCTGGGAGGTGGAGCTTGCAGTGAGCTGGGATTGCACCACTGCACTCCAGCCTGGGCAACAGAGCGAGACTTCGTCTCAAAAAAAAAAAAGAAAGAAAAAACAAAGCCATAAGATGATGTTAGAAGCCTACAGAGGCAAAAACCCTATGTGGCTAAAAGATGAAGCTATTAATGGTGAGTACATGCTGAGGATGGCACTTCCAATCTCCAGAAGCATATAATGGTATTTTTCCCACTAAAATTATAAAAAAGAAAAGCTATTATGGTTCAACATTTAGACAGGAAATAAAGCACTTTTCAAAACAAATTGAAATTATTATTTTACTCCTGTAGTCTGAACTTATTAGCAAATAAGGTGGACTTCCTTCTTCTGTTCTTATTTTTTTTTGGGCTTTTGTGTTTTTTTTTGAGACAGGGTCTTGCTGTGTTCCCCAGCCTGGAGTGCAGTGGTATGATCTTGGCTCACTGCAACTTCTGCCTCCCAGGCTCAAGTAATCCTCTCACTTCAGCCCCCCAAATAGCCGAGACTACAGGCACGTGCCACCACACTTGAATAATTTTTTAAGATTTTTGCAGAGACGAGGTCTTGCTATGTTGCCCAGGCTGGTCTCAAACTCCTGGGCTCAAGCAATCCTCCTGCCTCAGCCTCCCAAAGTGCTGGGATTACAGGCGTGAGCCACTGTGCCCAGCCTGGATCTCCTTCTTTCAGGACTTGGACAAATAGGAAGGTTGCTCTTACGTTGGCTTTCTCCTTCAAACCTTAATCTCCTTACACATGTGTTATCCACTATAGCCACTAGCTGTATGTGGCTATGTTTCAATTAAAAATTCAGTTCTTCAGTTGCACTAGCCACATTCCAGAATCTCAGTAGCCACATGTGGATGGTGGCCACCATACCGGCCAGCACAGACACAGAACATGACCATCATCAGAGAACATACTATTGGACAGCACTGCTCATCTACTTTATTGTTGAATTTAACTGCGTTTTTGGTAAAACTTATTGAACACCATTTTTGCATCCTGTAAGGAATTTAACACTAGTGAATCTTCTACAGGGTTACATGATGTTGTTTCTTTATTTCATGGCCTTTCTTAGAAATGAAAAGTTCCCCATGATTTTCTTTTACTTTTTCTTTTTTCTTTTTCTTTCTTTCTTTCTTTTTTTTGAGATGCAGTCTCACTCTGTTGCTAGGCTGGAGTGCAGTGGCGTGATCTCGGCTTCATCCTCCGCCTCCTGGGTTCAAGTGATTCTCCCGCCTCAGCCTCCTGAGTAGCTGGGACTACAGGCACCCGCCACCACATGCAGCTAATTTTTTGTATTTTTAGTAGAGATGGGGTTTCACTATGTTAGCCAGGATGGTCTCTATCTCCTGATCTCATGATCCACCCGCCTCATCCTCCCAAAGTACTGGGATTACAGGCATGAGCCACTGCGCCCGGCCTCCCCATGATTTTCTAAATCAGAGGTCTGCAAGGCCAGGAGACGGTATAAATGTCCGATGGCATCAGATCAGCCTCTGGCCTCCTTCCGCCAACCGCCTCACTGTTCCAGGGCCACTGCTGCCGTCCCCTCCTAACTGCCCCAGTTCTATCCACCCCAGCACCCTTTCACCTGACTCTACCCATTTTCCCTGGGGACCATCCCCTTATGGGCAGGACAGTGTCAAAACTGAGCAGCCTGCAGAGGCCCGGCCCCGTAAGGGCATGGTAGCAAAGTTGCATTTGTGCCCATGATGGGTGCTGAACAGCTGCAGGCCTCCAGTGGCTGTCAACTCAGGTGACATGTGATGTCAGCAAGGGAATTTAACGGAAATAGATTGGAAAGAAATTCCTTCCTACAATATTTGCAATCAATATAAACATAGGTTTGGTCTTTTTTGCTTTGTTTTTAATTCTGAGGTGCAAAATCCTCACCAAGAGTTATTCTTCTTGCATCATTTAACTTAGAATCCTACCGGGCTACTCACCCTGAAGCTTGCAGGATACATGGCACTTTTACAACCCACCGGAAATGAAGTGCTAGTTGACTGACAGCATTACAGCTCTCTTAGAAGAGTCTATACCACCCCTCCCCCAGCTCTCTAATTTGATCGGCTCCTAGAGTGTACTTAGCTGGAGATGGACAGCCCCTGGCAGTCCCAGAGCCTGAAGAAAGTAGGCCTGGTAACCTGGTTTGGATTGCTGTGGTTAAGACCTTGTCCTGCACACTAAGTTGTTGGCTGGGCAGGCTTTCAGAACAAAAGGCAAAGTGCCTCTTGTGGAGACCTGCAAGATCCTCCTGGGGAAGGCATGATTTGAAGGCCCATGGCATCCACTGGGTCTCCTAGGTCTTCTGCAGGACCAGCTCTGTCCTTGCTGGGGAAGTCTCCTTGGTGCCTGTTTGTGTTGGGGGTAAAGCCTGAAAAGCATTATGTACAGGCAGTCTCATTAGCTTGCTGAAAAGCAATAATACTCCATTGTTTGTGGAAGAATCCTTTGCAATTAGAGCAAGCAGAGGAGAAATTATTAGGGAGCTAAGTTATTAAATCTGTTCCATGGAACATTTTTTTTTTTTTTTTTTAAAAAAAACAAGTTCATTTTCCTGAGAGAAAATTTAATGCAATCTCTCCCTCTTTTAAAGCCACCTGATGCCACCATGTTAGGCCTGTAGCAGCAAGCTGATGCCCAAAACAGGAGGACATCACGGTGATATGCCACAGAGAACAAGGCTGGGGCGTGTGCCAAGCAGGACAATGCAGGGAAGCCAAACACAGTGGGAGAAAACACAATAAAGTGAGACCCACCCGGATGGTAAACACAGCAGCAGAGCTACACACACACTTCCCTTCTGGGAGCAGTGGGGAAAGCAGCCAGCGATGGAGATGGATGGAAACTGCTGGGGATGTGGGAAGCCTGGGGCACTAACTGGAGTTGTTATTGCCTTGGTAAGTCTAAGAGCTACCATTTACTGGGTGCTTGCTATGTGCCAAGGTTGGGGTCTACTGGAGAAGAGGACTGAAAGATTTGGCCAAATCCTACTCCATCCAGTCTGCCCAGTTGCTACAACTACTAGTAATAACAGTAACTGCTGCAGTTTAATGAGTGCTATTACATCCTAGGCATTCACATGAATAAACTCAATCCTCACAAAGTAGATATTATTCCCATTTTATAGATAAAGAAACTGAGGCTCAGTGAAGAATCTTGTGGCAGATACATAAGCCACTAATTAAATACTGCTGATAATTAGCATCACAAGAACTTTCAGTTCACTGGGTTAACAAGGTCCTCATTGCACAATGGTGGAAAAAGGAAAGTGATTTTTATGATTAGGGAACAGTTGTTGTGAGCTTTTAAAACAATACACACTGTTCATATTCAACTGTTACCTGTGTTATTCATATTACTAAATCAGTTATTTTGACTGACTAAATGGAATTGCTTTAGAGAGACACTTAATGTAACCCATTCTTTAAATTTACAGAGATTTTTGTAATGCTCTCAACGTTTCTTTTTAGTGGGTGTGGGAGAGCTGGGGACAGGAAGGAAGGTGGGGTGTTAAAAGGCAAACATAGAAAAGATTCTTCACAAAAAAAGAAAACACATCTAGAAATGATTGCTCCATAAACAAAACATGAGTGCACACAGCAATTTCATGTTCTTGTTCCACCCACTCGGTTGTTCTTAATGATTCAAGAACAGAACTGCCTGGGCAGATTTACAGGCTCTGCGTTCCTGACATCTGTGCCGAAACAAGGCTATGTGTGTTACCGAGTTCTTGCTTCTTCCCAGGGGGAGAAAACACAGACACCTTGATTTGATTTTTACCTTTGCCATGGTTTAAATTAAAATAGATGTGTTTATTCTCCAATATGCATCTGTGGGCTGTTAGGGTATAGGAGTGGTGCCAGGGAAGAGGATAGGGTAGCCTTGCAGTTTGGGGGTGGAAGAGATGTGAGGATCATACAATGAAACGCCAGCAATCCTGTCTGCATTGGGCTCTCCCTGCTGTCAGAAAGCTGAGCTTCAGCATAAGTTGTTTGCTGGAAACCTTTGGGTTGTTTGGAATTGCTTTTCAGCAAATTTCTCCCCTGGCTCAGAGTGCCAATCGGTGATCAGTGGAGGGCACAGCCATGCTAAGGGCAGGCGTGTGGCTGGAAGTTCCAGGCCCAGGGCCAGTGCCCCTTGACTTGGGCTTTCCAAGTTTCTCAGTTGTGCTTTTGGGAATGTCATACCCTCTCCACTTCCCTTTCTTTTAAGGAGGAGATTTGCCTTCCATTAGATACTTTTCACTGATTGATAACTTTCTCCTAGCTTTTTTTTTTTTCTTTATAGGTTTTGTTTCCTAGACTACAGACCTGTCCATTTCTCGGAATAAGACCCAGGCTGACTTCCCCAGCCCTCCTCCCCAAGTTAGCCATTTTGGAATCACTTGGCAGGCTGTGCCCAGGCACTAGTGGACACACGCTGGTACCTTTGCTACATGGTAATATGTGGCTAATCCTCTGATTTAGAACATCATTTCACCTCTGAGACTCAGAATGGGGTAGTAACTTATTCAAGGTAACTGAGCTTATCAGTAGGAAGATCTGGGATCCAGATCCAGGTTAGTCAGGTACAGCCTGTGTACTTGTCACCCTCTTCAGAAGGTGATCTTAGGGCTATGACTTTCAGTTTCTACGGAGCAGAAACTAAAGAAATGCCAAATCTCCACCATCTGAGAATCTGAGGAGATAAGGGGAAGCAAGTAAAATTATGTATTTGGCATTTGGAAGTGATCTGATTTTTAAATTTAATGCCAATGCTAAAAGGTTGGCTGGTATTTCAGTGGGATACCCAACTCCTCTCTTTGGTCTTCAAGTTTTACACAGATTCCTTATCTTTGGTGGCTGTTTTCATACCAGGATCCACCTGACAGCTCTAGTCTGACTGTCCCACAGCCTTAACTAATAGTTACTACTTCTGGGGAAAGGAGACTGAAGAGGAAAGAGCAAGAGAGAGAGAAAGGGAAGGGGGCTGGGGAAATGGAAAGATTTGTAGATTACAATTTTGATTATAACTAGCTAACTTTATACAAACATAAACTAGACTCAAAACTCTAATGCTTTACATCATGCTAAATTAAATTTTGGCCTATATCAGTGACTAGAGATCCAGTTTTACTATTTTTACAAAATGTATTTCCTATATAGGCTTCCAGGTATTTACATATTTTCCTTAAGCTTTTTCAGTACACACCATCTTATTTAATCCTTGCAATCACCCTGTTAAACTGAAAATTTTATCTTGTGGCTAAGAGAGGTTAAGGAACTAGCCAAAGGTCATAAATCTAGTGCAGGGTTGGAATCTGGACATGCTGACCTTCAATGGCTAGCAGAGCACCCTATGTTTTTGTTGTTTGGAGACAGGGTCTCATTCTGTCACCCAGGCTGCAGTGCAATGGCACGATCTGGGCTCACTGCAGCCTCAACCTCCTGGACTCAGGTGATCCTCCCACATTAGCCTCCCAAGTAGCTGGGACTACAGGTGTGCGATCACGCCTGACTAATTTTTGTATTTTTTTCTTAGAGATGGGGTTTCACCATGTTGCCCAGGCTGGTCTCGAACTGCTGGATTCAAGTGATCCACTGGTCTTGGCCTCCGAAAGTGCTGGAATTACAGGTGTGAGCCACCACACCCAAACCACCCCTTGTTTTGATACTGAATAGATTCAGTAGCTTTTCCATAGACAAAAAATTCTACTCCCTCAAAAGAAAATGATCCATTGACATTAGCCTCCTTAAGACCCAGGTGTGGTTCTTTTTTTTTTTTTTTTGAGACGGAGTCTCGCTCTGCCGCCCAGGCTGGAGTGCAGTGGCCGGATCTCAGCTCACTGCAAGCTCCGCCTCCTGGGTTTACGCCATTCTCCTGCCTCAGCCTCCCGAGTAGCTGGGACTATAGGCGCCCGCCACCTCGCCCGGCTAGTTTTTTGTATTTTTTAGTAGAGATGGGGTTTCACCGTGTTAGCCAGGATGGTCTCGATCTCCTGACCTCGTGATCCACCCGTCTCGGCCTCCCAAAGTGCTGGGATTACAGGCTTGAGCCACCGCGCCCGGCATCCAGGTGTGGTTCTTAATCTTCTTTTCCACTTGATCACTAATTTCCACGGCTGTCTGGGCACGGATGTAAGTAACTACCCAGAGTGGTTGCTCATTTCTCACAGCAATGTGTGGAGGTGATGTGTTTGTTCTTACTCATTTGTTCATTCATTCATTTTTTTCTCCAACAGCCCTAGGAAGAACCACTATAGTGTTAACTGTAATGGGCAGAATGGCCCTTGAGTCACCCTTCCTGTGGCCTAACACTTGGACACTGTCACTTAAGAGGCCCCTCATATCTACTCGGGGGTGATTAAAGAACATTCTAAATTACCTGGTAATTTGGGGGTGTAAGTACATGAAAGCATTTTTAAAATTCTAATTTGTATGTTTTTGGTGGACTTTGTGTAATTTCTTTTTTTGGGTGACGAAGTTCCCAGGCTGAAGTGCAGTGGCATGATCGGGGCTCACTGCAACCTCTAACTCTTGGGTTCAAGCAATTCTTCTGACTCAGCCTCCCCTGTAGCTGGGATGACAGATGCATGCCACCATGTCCGGCTAATTTTTGTATTTGTAGTAGAGATGGGGTTTCGCCATGTTTGTAAGGTTGGTCTCGAACTCCTGATGTCAGGTGATCCACCCGCCTTGGCCTCCCAAAGTGCTGGGATTTACAGGTGTGAGCCACCGTTCCCAGCCGACTTTGTGTTATTTCTGTGTGTGTATGTGGGCTTACAGAACTCATGTATGCTCACTGTGAAATATTTCAACACTGCAGATGTATGTGAGGTAGAGAGTGGGAATCCTCAATGATGAGAAACCACCACCCATCCCCCAAACTGGAGGCCACTGCTAATCCTTTCATTCTATGCATAAGACAACACTGTGTGTACTGTAATTTTACAGATGATATCAATGTAAAATAGCATGAATCTGGCTCTGGATCTCAACTTTTTTCTATGCATAATTAAGTGTATTTAAAATGATTTAAAATAAATTATGAGTCATACCTCAGCCTTTCTTAACCAGTGAGATGAAATGTGATGTGTCAAAATTGAGTTAAATCCATATTCTCCGTGGATGTGCTTTTGACTTGCACATAAGGAAAAGCAGGCAGGCAAAAGTGAGGCAGTTTCACACACTGTATTGACATTCAACAACGAGAAGGTCAGAGTAGGGAGTTGATGTCAATATGTTCATCCCGTACTGCAATAAAGCTGTCCCGGCAACTGCAATCCCAGCTGCCATTTTCCCTCCTTTGGGTGAGAAATGAGCCATTCAGACCCTCAGCTCTTTAGCTATGAAAACACCATGCTTTAAGAAAGATTTGGTTTTCAATATCAATATAATCTAGGTTTCAGGTTTGGAAGATGAAATTTCCACATCAGATACGGCTTTATTTGACAAAAACAGTAAGAGATGACAGCTGAGATTTCTGCCACATGAAAATTACCGAATAATTGCATGGCAGGTGTCATCATTCTGAATATCATAAAGTGAGTTTAGCACTCCATTTTGCTTTCCAGTATTTTACTGGGGATGCTTTTCTTAGGGTTATCACTAGCAGTTTTAAATGCTGGGAAAAATGTAAAAACACAGTAAACATAAACAACAATGGAAAAGATGACACTTCACGATAACATTGCCCTATGTATGTTCCATTTTCTCTCAGGAAAACTACCCTAGAATGGGCAAAATCCTTCAAAAACAGGAGCCCACAATGACCTCAACTCCTACAGGCCGACATGTTTTAATTGTGCCAGATCCACTAAGTGTCAATTTTTAAAAAGTCGGGTTTGGAAAAAATGAGAGAATTTAAAAAATTAACAACTATTTCACAGTTGGTTCCTATCTCTCCTCAGTATTACCCAATTTATATTTTATGTTGGATTTCCATTCATTCCCCAAGCTCTTTCACAGAGCGGCCTGCCAGAGGCCGTTAGCACACACCCTTCACAAATGGAGAAGCAGTGGCATTCAGATTCACCAGGAGCTGGACTGGCATTTGCACTCACTCAGTTCACTTGGTGGCTGGCAAGCTTCTCTGCACTTTGAGTCGTGGTCACTTCCCTTCAGAATAGAATGTGGGGAACAACCTAAAGGGATTGTGATAAAAAAAGATTGTCTTTGATGTTGGGTGGGATATGCAAATCTGAATGAGAATAGGGTGCCTCAGTACTGTCAGAGTGTGCTGTGTTTTATTTGGGAAACGAGACAAAATCTTCCCATGATCAGCCATTCCATGTGACATCCCAACCCACACTCCGCTACTGACATTTTATCTCCCACTGAACAGCCTGGCTGTTGTAACATTTTCAGGATTCTTAATTTATGTCTTGCAGGATCTAAAATCAGATGGCAGGAACTTTAAGAAAATAACCAGTGTTGACAGGCACCTTATAAAAGAAGCTGGTACACCTTAGTGCTGCTAAAAGTTCCAGAATATTCTTTAGTTTCTTCTTCCAAAATATGTCCAGAAGTCAGTGGGATGGAGACAGTAGCTGTCTGAAATCATTTAATTTCTCTTTTCAATCTAAACTCTATGAAAGACTTTTCTTTCACTCAGTATTTGCTAGCGCCTGGGACTCAAGAAGGCTAATGTCAATGGATCATTTTCTTTTGAGGTAGTCAAACTTTTTGTCTGTAGAAAAATCTTCCTGAATCTATTCAGTATCAAAACATGGGGTGGGCCTGGCACGGTGGCTCACGCCTGTAATCCCACCACTGGGAGTCTGAGTTCGGCAGATCACTTGAGCCCAGGGAGTTTGAGACCAGCCTGGGAAACATGGTGAAACCCCAGCTTTACTAAAAATACAAAAAATTAGCCAGGCATGGTGGCACGCACCTGTGGTTCCAGCTACCCGGGAGACTGAGGTAGGAGAATTACCTGAGCCTGGTAAGTCAAAGCTTCAATGAGCCGAGATCACAACCCTCCACTCCAGCCTGGATGACAGAGTGAGACCCTCTTTCAAAATAAAAATAAATAAATAAATAAATAGGAAATCACTAGTCCCAAACCACTTATCCTTGGAGAAATATGGTCATAAACCCAAATCGCATGTTCTTTCCATTATATCACAATGCTGCTTTGTAAAAGTGGCAACTTTGGGCTGGCTTATATGAATCCGCTGAAACCTTTACAACGTATTGGCAGTGCTGCATACTTGGGGCTCTTGAACTTAGGCCTGCAACCAGGATGCTGGTGTACACCCTCACCTGGAGTGCTCAGCTTTAATCCTCCTTTTTTCAGAATGGCTTCGTATCTATTTATTTGTAACATAGCGCTTAACAGTAGGAAGTCTTGAGCCAAATGCCTAGCTGTGCCACTTACCCCTGACCTAAGCAAGTTACTTAGCTTCTTCAGGAGTCATTTTCCTGTATTGTAAATGGAGATGAGAATAGCACTTACTTTACAGGATTGTTGTGAAGATTAAATGAGTTTAGGAAAATGCTCTATATAGGTTTGTTAGTATCATCCATTAATTTGTAACATGATTTCATAAATGCATCTAGAATACGCCTGTGTAAACCTATGGTTAGATGATGAAGCTAAGAAAAGCCTTGGTCCATCCCTGGAGAGTAAGAAACTAGTATACTCCGTTTACACGGTACCTTGCACACAGCACAGACTTAACAGACATATTTAAATTGAACTGAAGCGAATACTACTAGAATTAAAAGTGGTAGTTCCAGATCTTTCAGGCTCAAGGTCCAGATTTTACAAGTGTTTCTGAGCACCCTCCCCCATTTATCGCAAAGAGCTGAGGCCAGGAAAAGGATGAATAACCAATGACCTTAAAACCCAGGTGAGAGTAAAAACCAGTTCTGATAAACTGTGTGACATTTACATCCTGGTACCTGAGCTTTAGGTCACTCTGCATGTGTAATTCCTCTGCACAAAGCCCAGGAGGCTACTTTTATATAATTGGGGCAAATCTCCCAACAGCCCTTGGTACTAAACAGCCTTCAGCAGGTGCTTTCAAATTTTCTTATTTGCTTCAACTCCCAGGTTGCTAGGGGAAGCTTGGCGACAGGTCTATACTCCTGGGCAGACTGAGTAACAGCAGGATACTTCAAGAGGTGCTCTAGGTCGGAAGGAAATAAATGAGACTACGATCAAGTAAAGTTTGGTAAAGGAAGAGACGCCTTCACCCCGACGACCAGGCGGTGGCCCCGCAGCACAGATCTCTCCGCTGGTAGAGTTCCCACCCGGCCTCAATGTAGTCCCGCCCCTACCCAGACCACGCCCACCAATCACCGCCCTCTCCCTCCCAGGCCCCGCCTAGAGCCGGCCCCTCCTAGAGCCGGCCCCTCCTAGAGCATGCCCCCCACCTGACTCCGACACTGCCGGGCTTAGTCCGCCGGGCTTAGTCCGCGAGGCGCTTGCGCATTTCTTGAGTTGTCGTGGCACTGCCCAAATCTAAATGGGGGGAAGAGGGAACTTCATATTTCCTACAGACTCCGCCACAGCAGCTTTTTGTGCTCTCTTAGAGCTGGTTTTGCCTTTCGTGATCCTGAGAACCCTGGCTTTTGTTTCCCCAGTGCGGCTTAAGTGGGCAGGTTTTAAGTTAGGCGATCTTCGGGCAGCCCTAGTCCCGGCACTGGGTCCTTGCGCTGAGTCTTGGGACCACAGCCTGGGAGGCGGGGTCCTTCTCTGGGGCGGTCGCGTTGGCAGCGGATGCAGGAAGCCGGACTCTGTGCATCATGTACTACAAATTTAGTGGCTTCACGCAGAAGTTGGCGGGAGCGTGGGCTTCGGAGGCCTATAGCCCGCAGGTACGAGTGGCGCCTAGCCAGCTCGGACATGAGAAGTGGCAGCCCGAGCCTCGGCGACAAGCAGTCGCGGCGTTGGAGCCAGGGGAGGCTTCTGCCCGCTGTGGAGTTCGTTTCTGTTCTTGCACCTTCCGGGGCCTCTACACACCAGCGTACCGTGGTCACTGAGGCTTCTCTTTGTGTACCTGCTCACCTGGTGGGGCTGGCCTGACGTGCAAGTTTGGTCTGGCACACTGCAGGGGTCAAGGTGACCCCTGGGGTCACTTGTCTAAAAGGGATGGTTTGGGGGAGTCCCCAGTGTGACCCGAGTCAGAGGTTCGGCCTTCTCCCTCTCTTTGAAGACATCTGGCTTTCGGCCTCCCTGTCGTTTCTTTGTCACCTCCTGCCACAGCCCCATAGGCAGCCTAACTTGAGCACGAGATTAGAGAGCGGGGATAAAGGCTTTTAGGGAAACCGTGGGGCAGGGGGTTGGGGGCTGTGATTTGGGTTAGGAAATTTAACAGGTTACTTAACACGTTCAGGGAGGGAAGTTGCATGCAGCGAGGTTACACTTTCCCGATTGTAAAATATTTGACAGATGCTCATTGTTTGGTCTGAAAAGTATTCCATTTCACACAGATTCTGCCAATTGGAGTTTGAGTCTCCATGTGTTGGGGGTAAACGAGGGATTTTAGAGCCCCAGACGTGCCTTTTCAAATCATGGCGTTTTCCGCTTTAATTGTGTGACCTTGGCCAGGTTACTTAATTTATTGTGAGCTCAGCTTCATCCAGGGCGGCGTTAGTACACTTTAAATGAGGTGTGTCAAGTGACTAGCAGTTTGGGCAGGTGGTTGGTTCTGAATAAGTGTTAACCGTTCATCAGAAGCTGTCTGAGACAGTATATTCCCTCCTAATCCTCCTAGAGAAGTGTGGGAGTCGGTGAGATACGCAGTTAGACTGCAGTAGTAAGGGACCCAGATGGGGTGTAAAGGATACTCCATTACTGTTGCTTCATTCTCCTTTTTCTGTGGGACACTGCAACTTGCCCAAGAGGCAGATGTTTAAGAAAGATGTCAGAACTGGTACTATGGCTCACGCCTGTAAATCACAGCACTTTGGGAGGCTGAGACAGCAGGGTCGCTTGAGTCCAGGAGTTTGAGATCACCTGGGGCAACATAGTGAGACCCTGTCTTTAAAAACAAAAACTAAAAGCAGAATGATTCTAATCTAGGATAGGAAGGGCAAGTTTTTTTTGTTTTGTTTTGTTTTTTGCGGGGTTAATGGGGAGTTGCGGTGGGAACGGAAAGGAAGAGTTTAGGGTTTATAAATGTTGAGCTTGTGATATGTCATGCTTGGTAGCAGCTAGATTTTTGAATATGGAGTTTGATAAAGTTGGGTGTCTTCAGCCCATAGGTGGTAGAATCTGGTGGGTAGATTACCCGGGAAGTTTGTAGGGAAGAAAGGTTGGATCATAGTACAGAAGCATGAAGGGAGGGTGGAGAAGGAAAATGTGTTTAAAGAATAGACCGGGTGAGAAGGGAAACCAGTGTGGTGTCACCGAAATCAAATTGGTAATGACTCGTAAGGAAGGAACAGTCAGCAGTGTTACACTTCTTTTACAGATTATGTGGGGAAATGACCATTTCTGTCATCTGCGCCTGTAAAGTGTATTCTTCAGTGTATGGATCGTAAATGTTGCAGTTTGATGAGTTTGGAAAAACCCATGCGCTGTATAACAACACCTCCCTCAATATACAGAATGTTACATCATCCCAGGAAGTTCCCTTGTACCCTCTGTCAATCCCTGCCACCTTCCTATTCTGACTTTTATCATCATAAATAGATAGTTTTCCCTTTTTTGGAACTTCATGTAAATGGAAGCAGCTCTCACCCAGGCTGGAGTGTAATGGCACAGTCATCGTTCACTGTAGACTTTCACTCCTGGGCTCAAGTAATCGTCCTACTTTCGCCTCTGAAAATGCTGGAATTACAGATGTGAGCCACCGTGTCTGGCTGCTAGCCTATTAAAATATTTTTGAGGTTAGTCTGTGTTGTACGTATCAGTAGTTAATCCTTTTATCCTCTTACTCTTCTGTAGGGTTTCATTTTATAAATATATCACAGTTTATTCTGTTGGTGGTAGTAGATGTTCTTTTATTTTCTAAAAATATTTTTTGAGGCAGGCTCTTGCTGTGTTGCACAGTCTGATCTTGAACTCTTGGGCTCAGGCAGTCCTCTCACCTCAGCACCCTGAGTGACTGGGGTTACAGATGTGTACCACCACACCTGGTTTGTGTTCTTTTAATATATCTTTAGCATAATCTAGGTTTTGTTGCTTAGTAAGAAAAAAGGAAATTTTTTGACTAAAAACTGGCGTATTGTAATAAAATGGGCACTCAGCAGAGATTACCTTGAGATGAGTTTGATATAGATAGGGCTTTCAGATTTCTAGTACTTCTCCTCGTGAATCATGTTTCTCTTGAGAATTTGAACTTCTTAATTACTTAAAGATACTCAAACTATGTTGAAAAGAAGTGATATTGTGTAGACTTCATATAAATTGTAAATTTCTGAGTGATTGTGACAGGTGCCCTCCCAACTAGGTGCTCTGACTTTGGTAATTAGGAGTATTTCAGCTTTTTCCTTTCCTGGAAACATATAATGAAGATGTTTGTAACTTTTAGTAGTAAGTAAAGTGAATAATTTACCATGCATTAAATAACATAATATGGAAAAGGTGGTTCAGTAACAATCGCAGAGATAGAGATTTGTAAGTCAGCTTGACAGCGAGTGGTTGGTGGGATGGCGTTTTCCATTGGTTGAAAAGCATCTTATCTTTCTCTGAACTGCGTCAACAATAACTTGAGACCAATAAGCACATGAACATGTTTAACATCTTTAGTTATTAGAGAGAGCAAATCACAACCACAGTGAGATACCTTTTAATATCCACCAGAATGCCTAGAATCAAAAAGACAGACGATAACAACTATTGGTGAGGATGTAGAGAAACGAAACCTACTACATTTGTGGTGGGATGGTGGGAATGGTAAAATGACGCAGCCACTTTGGAAAACAGTTTGGCAGTTTGTTAAAAAGGAAATGTAATTTTACTGTGTGATCTAGGAATTCCTCTCCCAGTTAAGATGGCAGAATGGTATTCTAGATAAAGGGAACTGTGAGAGGAACGGAAGGGAGGGGTTCTGGAGGAGAAGTGTTGAGTAGGTAAGTTTGACTGTGGAGGATGGAGGTAAATCATGAAGGGCCTAGGATGGTAGGACTTAATTTTGTGAGGCACGAGTAGGAAGTTACAGAGCAACTTGATGCAGAGTTGTGGTAGAGTTTGTCCTTTCAGATGAGACAGATGTTGGGGATGAGGAGGGAGGGCTTCAGGATGATTGGTGAATTGGTGCTTTTCACAGTGACGGGGAGTTCCTGAATGGGCTTATGAGTGAATTTTGGACATGATGAGTGTGAGGTGTCAGAAGGACACGGAGGCAGGTGGTGATGTCTAGCTTACAATTAGAAATAAATAGAGGTCAGGTGTGGTGGCTCACCCTGGTAATCCTAGTGTTTTGGGAGGTGAGGGCAGGAGAATAGCTTGAGGCCAGGAGTTTGAGACCAGCCTGGGCAACACAGTGAGACCCCATCTCTACAAAAAAAATAAGAAAAATTAGCTGGGCATGGTGACACATACTTGTAGTCCTAGCTACTCAGGAGGCTGAGGTGGGAGGATCACTTGAGCCCAGGAGTTTGAGGCTGCAGTGAGCTGTGATCAACACATTGCACTCCATCCTGGGTGACAGTGTGAGATCCTGTCTATAAACAAAACAAAACAAAAAGCCAAATGAATTGAGTCATTGCAGATTGAAACTGGTTTCCAGTCCTAAATCACAGTGAAAAGGTTCATACATTTCTATCATTTAAAAATTAAAATTATGAGGAGTAATCCTCTTTCCCTCCACCCTCTTCCCCAAACCTAAGAGGTAGAAGAAAAGGAAAATGTCACAACCAACTTTTAGAGGGAAAATCATTTTTACTTTTCTTTTCTTTTCTTTTTTTTTGAGATGGAGTCTGGCTTTGTCGTCCAGGCTGGAGTGCAATGGTGCAATCTCAGCTCACTGCAAGCTCTGCCTCCCGGGTTCACACCATTCTCCTGCCTCAGCCTTCTCAGTAGCTGGGACTACAGGTGCTCGCCACCACACCTGGCTAATTTTTTGTATTTTTATTAGAGACGAGGTTTCTCTATGTTAGCCAGGATCGTCTCGATCTCCTGACCTCGTGATCCGCTGGCCTCGGCCTCCCAAAGTGCTGGGATTACAGGCGTGAGCCACTGGGCCCGGCGTGTTTACTTTTCTCTTTAAACATTTGGAGCAATTGAAATAAACTAGGAAAAACTCAATTACTAAACGTGGTTAAGGTTGAATGGTTCTTAATTTTGGAGGTGGGCTTATTTAAGCAGCTAAGAGATTCAGTATTAAAAGTAAAGTATGTGATTTTTCTTGATCTATGGTCTACTTATTTTTAATTTTATTTTGATACAGGGTCTCTGTCGCCCAGGCTGGAGTATAGTGGCATGATCATGGCTCACTACAGCCTCGACCACCTGGGCTCAAGTCATCTTCCCACCTCAGCTTCCTAAGTAGCTGGGACCATAGGTGTGCACCACTGTACCTGGCTACTTTTTTGATATTTTGTAGAAATAAAGTCTCACTTTGTTGCCCAGGCTGATCTCAAACTCCTGAGTGAAATGATTCTCCCACCTCAGCCTCCCAAAGCGGTAGGACCACAGGCATGAGCCATCACACCCGGCCTGTCCGCTTATAAGAACAGCTTTCAGTTATTTTCTTATTGCTGTGGGAATTGTGGATGCCCTGCCATCAAATACCAATTTATCAGACTTTGTTTTTGAGATACTGAAACCTACATTGTGGTGAAGCTATAGCCTTCTTTAGTTTATTTGAACATTCTGCATGTATTTAGTGAATGCGCTTTCTCTGCCAGTTGCTTTTCTAAGTCTTGGAATATAGGAGCAGTGAGCAAGATGTGCCTAAATCCTGTGCTCATGGAGCTTCTGTTGTAGTGGGGGAGACACAGTAAGCAAAGTAAAACGTAGTATGTTAGGTGGTGATTAAGTGCTGTGGAGAAAAATAAAGAGGGTAAGTTGTTAGTAGGGCAAGGGGGAGGACATGCGGTTTTGAAAGGCTGGTCGGAAAGATCTCACTGAGAAGGTGGCTTATGGGGATGGGTAAAGGCCTGAAGAAGGTAAGGGTATAAGCCACGTGGATGCCTGGAGAAGAGCATTCTAGGCAGACAGAACACGGCTGTGCTTGGGAGGTTTCTGGAGCTAAATCAGTGGGCTGGGGAGGAGGAGGGGAATGATAGAAGTGGGGACAGGCTGGGGCACAGTGGCTTGTGCCTGTAATCCCAGCTTTTTGGGTGGCTGAGGCTGGAGGATCTGCTTGAGCTAAGGAGTTTGAGACTAGCCAACATAGAGGAACTCTGTGTCTGCAAAAAAAAATTTTTTTTTACACAGTTTTGCTTTTGTTGCCCAGGCTGGAATGCAATGGTGCAATCTCGGCTCACCGCAACCTCTGCCCCCTGGGTTCAAGCGATTCTCCTGGCTCAGCCTCCTGAGTAGCTGGGATTACAGGCCTGTGCCACCAAGCCCAGCTAATTTTTAGTAGAGATAGTGTTTCTCCATATTGGTCAGGCTGGTCTTGAACTCCCAACCTCAGGTGATCCCCCTGCCTTGGCTTCCCAAAGTGCTGGGATTACAGGTATAAGCCACCGCGCCCGGCCTACAATTTTTTAAAAAATTAGCTGGATGTGGTGGTGCACGCCTGTCATCTCAGCTACTAAGGAGGTTGAGGTGGGTGGGTTCCTTCAGCCCGGGAGGCCGAGGCTACAGTGAGCTGTGATTGTACCACTGCACTCCAGCCTGAATGACAGAGCAAGACCCTGTCTCAAAAAATAAAAAATAAGAGGGGCTAAGAAAGGGATGCACTTTGTAGAGCTCTGAAAGTCATTGTGAGAACTTTAGGGGTCACTCAGTGAGATAGGAGTCCTTTTGGAGGGTTTGAGCTGACTTGTCACATCCTGTGTTTTGATGAAATCATTGGTTGCTGTAATAAGAGTAGACTTCAGGGCAGCAAACAAGAGTGGAAGCTGAGAGACCAATTGGGAGGCTGTTGTAGAAATCCAGGGGCTTAGACTCGAGTGTGAATTGGTGGAGGTAGGTGAGAAGTGGTCAGATTCTGAATATATTTTGAAGGTAGAGCCAAAAGGATTTGCAGTGTATGAGGGAGAGGTGTCAATAATATTTCCAAGGTTTTGGCCAGGTGTGGAGGCTCACGCCTGTAATCCCAGCACTTTGTGAGGCCAAGGTATGCAGATCACTTGAGGTGAGGAGTTCAAGACCAGCCTGACCAGTATGGTGAAACCCTGTCTCTACTAAAAATATAAAAATTAGCCGGGCGTGGTGGTACACACCTGTAGTCCCAGCTACATGGGAGGCTGAGGCAGGAGAATCGCTTGAACCCGGGAGGTGGAGGTTGCAGTGAGCCAAGATGCGCCACTGCACTCCAGCCTGGATGATAGAGTGAGACTTCGTCTCAAAAAAAAAAATATATATATATTTCCAAGGTTTTGGCCCGAGTGCCTGGAAGTTTGGCACTGTCGTGCTTGTGATGAGGAGAGACATGTTTGAGACCGACAGTTCTTGCAGTCTTGGAGTAGGCAGAGGTGAAGAGATTTATGCCGAATCCTCTCCTGTAGATAAAGCTTCCTGGTCATTTCCAGTCTTGAGAAGCCTAGTGCCAGTGATCTAGCTGCCTTGAAACATTAGGAATGTTCACTGCCTTTTCCTGTGGTACCAGAACAGCCGAGTTACCGATAGTACGGTGTAATAAAAACGTGAGTTTGAATCCCATCTTCCTTATGGGAGCTCTGAGCATTGTTTTAATCAGCTGTAACATGGGCTGATCATAACTTATTTATAGGGTTGTTCCGAAGATTAAATTCAACAGAGTGAGACCCTGCCTCAAAATAAATAAATAAATAAATAAATAAATAAATAA
>NW_016813718.1:1643623-1663884 GCF_001698545.2 Rhinopithecus bieti
AATAAATAAATAAATAAATAAATAAATAAAATGAATTTGATAGTTACAAAGACTGTGGAAAGTTGAAAACTTATTATTATAAACAAAACAGAAAGAGGCTGGGCTTGATGGCTCACACCTGTAATCCCAGCACTTTGAAGGCTCATGTGGGAGGATCGCTGGAGCTCAGGAGTTCAAGACCGGCCTGGGCAACATAGCCAGACCCTGTCTACAAAAAATTAAAAATTTAAGCCAGGTGTGGTGACATTTTCCTGTAGTCCCAGATACTCAGGGGGCTGAGGCGGGAGGATTACTTGAGCCTGGGAATTGCAGGCTGCAGTGAGTCAGGATCGTGCCACCACACTCCAGCCTGGGTGACAAAGCAAGAGCCTGGCTCAAAAACGAAAAAAGGCAGAATGGGCCGGGTGTGGTGGCTCACGCCTGTAATCCCAGCACTTTGGGAGGCCAGGGTTGGTGGATCACTTGAGGTCAGGAGTTCGAGACCAGCCTGGCCAACATAGCGAAACCCCGTCTCTACGAAAAATACAAAAATTAGCTGGGCGTGCTGGCATGTACCTGTAGTCCCAGCTACTCAGGAGGCTGAGACAGGAGAATGGCTTGAACCTGAGAGGTGGAGGTTGTTGTGAGCAGAGATTGTGCCACTGCACTCCAGCCAGGGCAACAGAGCAAGACTCCGTCTCAAAAAAAAAAAAAAAACAAAGAGCAGAATGTAGGACTTTACACTGACTATTAAACCTGAATAAACACTGGAGGAAAATTTACAATTTATAACAATTAATGGGATAAACTTTTACAATATTATAAAGGGAAATACGGAATTAATTTAAAATTGAGATGGTTGATATTCCTGTTTTCAGATGATACTGTTCAAAAACTTTGCTGTAGTTTTGAATCACTGCATGGTTGGACAAACAAATATAATCCCTTCAAAAATACTCTCACATTAGTCCTGTCGAAACATGAATTTACTTTCAAACCATTTTGTAGATTGTTGGTAGAAAGGGTTTTACATTTTGCATTCAAGAAGAAATGGTTATTTCAAGGAGAAAATATGGTGAGCTCACAGAATGATATAAAGGAGTATCTGACATTCTGTATCCAGTTCAAACCACGATCCTTGTTAGCCTTTTGATCTTGATAGTAGAGCCTCTGTTTGCCTTTCTGACTCCTCTGAGTCTCTGTTTTGAGTGTGTTATATTTCTGAATGTAGGCCGACATCTTACTGACCAAACTTTCTCTTTAAATGGGCTGTTGTTTTAAGCAATAGTTGATGGGGAGGGTGGGGTATGAGTTGTGGAATACTTAAAAGCCAGGGCTCTGGACTTGAAAAAGGCGTGAGTTTGAAAACTTGACTCGCTTTTCACTATTTGATCTAAGGCAAGTTATTCTTTCTCCACTGTTTTCCTCTGAAAAATGGGTTGCTGTCAGAATTAAGTGAGATAATGCATATGAAATGTTTAACATAATACTGACACTTCACAAGGGTTAAATAGATATTAGCTGCTGTTGGTTTATAACGTTAATATCCATGGTGGCTGAGATTGTGGCGATCTTATTTATTGTAGTGCAGAGTTAGTGATCAGTAATAAATGTTGAATGAATGAATACATTACAGAAAACAGGCCATGGTTCATTCCCATATACTGTACTGTGTCAGAAGAAAGAGAAGCCAAGTTTACTTTAATGCTTTTTTTATTGACCTGTTCATCTCATGCTTGCCTGGTGGGAGTGGCATTGAGGTTTTCAATATCTAATGTTTATAATAGGCCCTGTCGATTATAGGTAAATTTAGATTTCTTTGAGACAAGAATGAGTGGACTGAAGAATGAGTGGACTGATGACTGTATTTGGGCAAGAGGTTTCCTTCTTTGTGAAAAGAAAAGGCTGGGTTTGAATTCTGCTTTCTGACCCTAAATTTTATTTTCTTAGTTAGAATTTAAATAAAAGGATGATTTTTATTGGCTTATAACTCTTAGCTCCTTATTTTAATTTACAGGTTATTTTGGATTACTCTATGTATTTGTCACTGTAGGTTTACTCCTTTAAGATAAAAAAACCAGAGCTCCCCCCCTTTTTTAAAGCAGCTTTATTGAGATATAATTTGCATAGCATACAATATGCCCATTTAAAGGGTACAGGTTTAGGGGTTTTTTAGTGTATTCACAGATATACGCAACTACCACCACAGTTAATTTTAGAGCGTTTTTTATCACCTCAAAAGGATACCAATGTCCCTTTTAACTGTTACCTCCCTAGCTCCCAAGCCCCCACCTGAAGCAACCATTAACCTACCTTCTGTCTCTACAGTTCCCTCTTCCAGACTGTCCTATGAATGGCATCATACAGTATGTGGTCTTTGGGACTGGTTTCTTTGACCCAGCATAATGTTTTAGAAGCTTATCCATGTTGTAGCATGTATCAGTACCTCCTCCCCCTACACCTTGTTTAAATTTTTACTATATGTGTTTTCAGTTATGGGTTTATTTATGCTGAAAAGTTCATTTCAAAAAATTTTTTGTTTTGATTTTGTGTTCTGGTCCTTGAAGGCAAGTATTGTTTGTTTGTTTAGTTTTGTTTTAAACCAGTAAGGCTGTTCCACGTTGAATATTTCTTTATTGTGTGTTGGGAAAAGTTTCTGAAGTCCGCTCTGGGGTTAGACATTCCATGTTACTAGATTAGCTCTTCATTTGGAAGAAAAAAGGGGCAGACAGATTCCTCATAAAAGCTAATGACAAGTTCATAACAGATTATAAATGTTTTACTGGTTTGCTAAGAAGATAAGACACACCAGGTATTTCTGGAAGCTCAGGTTGGGCCTTTGTTTTTGTCGTCCCCTGACCCTCCCCTCCCCTGCAATCATCATGGCAAGGGGTTCTTGACAGGGTTTGCTCTGGGAAAGTTGGAGAGATTTTCTTTCTGTCTCGTGGTTGAATGGCTGCCTTCACTATTCCAGACAGTCTCCTCAGACATACTTTCAACTTGCCATTTTCCTTTTTTCCTCTACAGGGATTAAAGCCTGTGGTTTCCACAGAAGCACCACCTATCATATTTGCCACACCAACTAAACTGACCTCCGATTCCACAGTATATGACTATGCTGGGAAAAACAGAGTTCCAGAGCTACAGAAGTTTTTCCAGGTGAGGAAAGATACTCTACAACAGAGAAGCCTGTGAAATACATAGGCTTAAAAAATGCCTTATGAAAGGAAATCTTAATCTAGTTTACTATTCACCCTCCTTCTTTTTTCTTTAAGTAGTATTCTCTTGATTTTAGTTTGAGCCATAAACGAATAGAACTTTATATAGGTAGATACTGATAAAAGAGGGGAGGGTGGTTAATTTCCTCATTAGTATTTAAGGGTATGAGGGTTTTGAAATGGCATGAATAGCTCTTGATCATTTATTGCATGGAAGAAGGAATAGCCTCTATAACTGAATAGCCTGTATAACTGAATAACCCAATATATATATTTGACTTTGTGACACATGTAGTGACTTGGCAGTGAGTTTTTTTCTAATTGTTCTTTGCTTGCTTGATATTAAAATTCACTGAGCTATTGCTGAAAGTAGAGGAGGTGCTTATGGGTTTGCATATCAACAGAGAAGCCAGCATCGGAATTGAACATATTATTAGAGTGAAACTACCTGCAAGTGATTGTGAAGTTAGTGACCTGACCAAATCTTCGGTGCCATGGCAGTGCTTGCTACTGCTGTTGCTGTAAGGTAGCTTCCCCTCCTCAGAAGTAGTCCAGGTCCAGACCCATCTTGAGGATAGAGCTCTTTTGTTTTGATCAGTTTAATCTCTTTTTATCTGATAAGTAAGGTTTGAGAGAGCATTTAGAATCTCAAGGTGCAGTGGGGAGGAATTTTGGACACTGCAAAATATGAGTTAAACAGGCCAGGTGCGGTGGCTCACTTCTGCAGCCCCAACACTTTGGGAGGCCAGGGTAGGAGGATTGCTTGATCAGCCTGGGCAGCATAACGAGACCCTGTCTCTACAAAAAAAATTAGCTGAGTGTGTTGGCACGCATCTGTAACCCCAGCTACTCCAGAGGCTGAGGCGGGAGGATCACTTTAGCCCAGGATTTTGAGGCTGCAGTGAGCTGTGATTGAGCCACTGCATTCCAGCCTGGGTAACAGAGTGAGACCCAGTCTCTTAAGATGATGATGATGATAATTATGATTTAAATATCTCATGGAATTTGATTATTAAATGGGTTTAACAGTGTGACGGAAAGAGGGCAGTCGAATCTCAAATGGACTTGAACCTTTTTATTGACATGAAGTACTCCAATCCCATCCACTTATGATCAGAAGCCAAACTAAATGGAGAACGTTTCTCGTGCCAGCACCTCTTTTTATCTGTTTTAACACAGAGCCTTACTCTGTTGCCCAGGCTGGAGTGTAGTGGCACACTCACGGCCCACTCATGGCCCACTGCATCCTTGACCTCTTGGGCTCAAGTGATCCTCCCACCTCAACTTCCCTAATAGCTGGGACTACAGGCACACACCACCACACCTGACTAATTTTAGTTATTCTGTAGAGACAGGGTTTTGCCGTGTTGCCCAGGCTGGTCTTCAACTCCTGGGCTCAAGCCATCTGCCTGCCTTGGCCTCCCAAAGTGCTGGGATTACAGGTGTGAGCCACTGCACCCAGCCTCTCCTGCCTGCACTTCTTTTAGCTACTGGTTACCTTTGCCTTTTAAAAAATGCACCAATGCTCCAGTTAAGCAATATATGATAAATGTCTTAGACATTTGGAATCTTTTGCATGCATGTTCCCTGAGGCAGCATTTTGGAGAATGACTTTGGATTTACAAGCTTTAGCTACATTTATAGGAACATCTACTAGCGTTTCATGGATTAGGGCTTTTCCCACTGTCACTTTGATGAATTACTTACAGAGTAGACAAATTTTTTTTTTTTTAATTTAAAGAATAAAATTGTAAAATATTTTTCTTCTCAACCATGCCCTTTATTAATTCTTGCTTTCAAGAAAGCTGATGTGGTGTCCGTCTACCTGAAACGGGAGAGGCCTGGCCCTCGACCAAATGGCGTTAACGGACTACCATGGCGCTGACTGTGGGAGGGACCATCTACTGCTGATCGCTCTACAAGTGGCTTCGCAGCCTAAAAACAAATGAGTTAGGCCTGCCAGAGGACTGTTTCCGTTTTTTGGCATAAACCTACCTTTGAATTTCCTTTTTCATTGTTAAATTAAAATTTTTTTTTTTTAACCGTGGATGGCTTAATATTTTTGCAAAAAAATAGGAAGATATGAAGGATGATGTTGGTTTGTTTAGAAGATGCATGATGGCTGTGTCAGAGCCTCATTCAATATTGAGCCAGATTGTTTAAAGAAAATGGTGCTTTGCTCTGTGTTTGGTGCGCTCTGATTTCCCTGGAGGTTCTAGATGGAAGGCTGCACACAGGCTGTTAATGGTCAATCTGAAGGTGCTGGGACCTTCAGGGACTTGAGGGTTGCATTTTTGAGCACGGGGTTGCAGAAGACTTTCTGGACTTGTGGATGTGGCTGTGAAAGAACACAGAAGCCAAGGTCATGTGCGATGAATGAGGGGTGTGAGTTATGTCCGCCTCGGGGATTTTTTCCATTTTTGCAGTAAAATGTTAAATTTAATGTAGCCTGCCTCGTACATTTGTTGACAGTTAGATGTTCAAAGGGTTGATTTGCCTCATCTCTATCTTCAGTTGAAAATCTTTACGTGTAATGGGTTGTATTTACTGCCACCGATGGGACGAGAACACCTGTTTAGTGTTGCACTGTTAGACTGGTGTCTGTTTTGTTAATGCATCCTGTGCAGGCCACAAATTTTCCTTTACCCTTTTAAAATGTTACAGCTTTTAATTATGATTTATTTTGACTGTGGAATAAATACACGAATGAAACATTTTAAGTTTGAAGTTCTTTGGCCTTTCAGAGTAATTTCAGAACACCAGCAGCATCTTAAACCTGGGTCTAATTTCTGTCTTGTTAATTAGGCACCAGATAATCTTTACAAAATGATTCCTAAAAGTCTTATAATAGGAGTCTTAACGGCATATTGTTGATTACCATATGGTTTTTTATAAAAACCTGCCTGCCCCTTAGTGAAATGTGCCTGTAACTCACAGTTCATTTAGACACTAATTTCCTTTGCTGTCATGATTGGTAGACTTCACTTACCCTATATTAATTTTGAAAAAAGGTAGAGTTTTATTATATATAAAGGAATGGTTTGTATCTTACCATAGCACAGAACAGTGACCTCTTGCTCAGGATAAAATATGGTGATTTGAAAATACTCAGTAGCAGCCATGCAGTGATATATATATATATGTGTGTGTGTGTGTGTGTGTGTATATATATATATATATATCTGCAAATCTAAATTTTATTCTCTGGTATTTCCCCCAAGTTTTTATTTTGAAAATTTTCAGACTACAGAAAGACTAAGCATAGTACAATATATACCTGTATATCCTTCACTTAGATCACCAGTTATCAATATATTGGCACCTTTGCTTTTTTCTTGTTCTCTCACACAGGCACACACAATGCATACGTGCACACACACATAGATCTGGTTTTTGTTGAATCACTTAAGATTGTTATGGAATTATAAATCAGCCATAAATACTTTAGCAAGTATCTCCTGAGTAAGGACATGTGTTCCTTTATAACCATAACCCAGTTGTCAGACTCAATAAAGTTAACATTTATAACAATACTATCATCTAATATATAGTTTACTTTCAAATTTCCCCAGTTGTTCTAATAATGGTTCTTTATAGTTGTGTTTTTTTAAAAATAACAGCTTTATTGGAATATAATTTACATACTGTACAGTTCGCCTAAAGTATACAAATCATTGGTTTTTACTGTATTTGGAGTTGTACAGCCACCACGAGAATCAATTTTAGAACACTTCTGTCACCCTAAAAAGAAACCCTGTACCCATTAGCAATCACTTGCCTTCTCTCCCCAACTCCCACCTCCCAGCCCAAAGCAAGCACTCATCTATTTTCAGTCTCTATGGATTTGTCTTTCCTGGACATTTCATATAAATATAATCATATGATGTGTGATGCATGTGACTGGCTTCTCTCAGTGTCATGTTTTTAAGGCTTATCCATGTTGTGGCATGAATTGATACTTTATTCTTTTTTATGGCTGAATAGTATTCAATTGAATGGATATTCCGCATTTTGTTTATCTGCTCATCTATGGATGGACATTTGAGTTCTTTCCACTTTGGGGATGTTGTGAATAATGCTGCTATGAGCAATAGTGAACAAATTTTTACGTGGACATACGTTTTCATTTCTCCTGGCTATCTACCTAGGAGTGGAATTCCTGCGTCATATGATAACTGTTTAACATTTTGAGGAACTGCCAGACTGTTTCCAACCCAGTTGTACCATTTAACATTCTCACCAGCAGATGCAGTTCATTTTTGTTTTTGTTTTGGGTCCAGGATCCAGCCAAGGATCATACATTGCATTTAGTTATTGTGACTTTTTTGTTTGTTTGAGATGGAGTCTTACTCTGTCTCCAGTCTGGAGAGCAGTGGCATGATCTCAGCTCACTGCAATCTCTGCCTCCCCCATTCAAGTGATTCTCTTGAGTCAGCCTCCCAAGTAACTAGGACTACAGGTGCACCACCATGTCCCGCTAATTGTATTTTTAGTAGAAATGGGGTTTCACCATGTTGGCCAGGATGGTCTTGATCTGACCTCGTGATCCGCCTGCCTCAGCCTCCCAAAGTGCTGGGATTACAGGCGTGGGCCACTGTGCCTGGCATGTTGTGACTCTTTAGTCTCTTTTTATCCAGAATAGTCAGTCCCCACTGCCCTTCCTGATAGTGACCTATTTGAAGACCCCAGGTCAGTTGTTTTGTGGGACATTCCTCAACTTGGATTTGTCGGATGTCTCATTGTGGTTTCAGGTTAAACATTTTTGTCAGGAATTCTTTATAGGTGATACGGTGTCCTCATTATGTCAGGTGGTACTTGATACCAGCTTGTCCCATTATTGGTGATTCGAAGTTGTGTCTGCCAGATTTCTCCCTTGTCAGGCTGATATCCTTTCCCCTTTGCAATTAATAAGTAGCCTGAGGGGTGATATTTGAGACTGGGAATATTGTCTCCTCAGCAGTTTGCATTCTGTGTTCACTGGTCATTCTTGACTGAATTATTACTAAGGTGGTTGTAAAGTGATTTCTTCTGTTGTCATTCCTTCTACATTTTTGATATTTCTTCTGTGAAGATGAGCCTTTAAAGAAATTTGACTGAATTTCCTAATTTGATGTATAATAAGCATCTCTGCCATTATTCATTTCGATGCTGAAATGTGGCTTCTGTGTTCTATGAGCATCTCCTATCAGTCTTTGATCATCTCCCTACTTTGTGACAGACAAGATGGCTTCCATGCTGACCTTGTGTTTTCCTTACCTCAGTTTCCTCTGTTTATTATCAGGTATATTCTATGAATATATATACACGCTTTTTCTGTTTTCTTTTCTTTTTTTTTGAGATGGAGTTTTGCTCTTGTTGCCAGACTGGAGTGTAATGGCACCATCTCGGCTCACCGCAACCTCTGCTTCCCGGGTTCAAGCAATTCTTCTGCCTCAGCCTCCCGAGTAGCTGGGATTACAGGCATGCGCCACCACAACCGGCTAATTTTGTATTTTTAGTAGAGATGGAGTGTCTCTGGGTTGGTCAGGCTGGTCTTGAACTCCTGGCCTCAGGTGATCCACCTGCCTTGGCGTCCCGAAGTGTTGGGATTACAGGTGTGAGCTACCATGCCCGGCCGACGCATTTTCTTCACCTGTTTTATTTTTGCCTAAATGGTAGGTAGTATACCTTCCAGATCTCACTTGTAGCTTAGAGATTGTTCTGTTTCATTTTTCTACATTGGATTTTATTTTATGAATGTACCATAGTTTAGTCTCTTTTTGAAGGGTATTCAGTTTCACATTTTTTGCTTTTATAAATCTGACTTGAATGCATCATCTTTGGCTGTCATTTAACACAATGTTGGCTATATTTCTAGGACCATTTCTAGACGTGAGATTTAGTGGGTGAGGGGGATGTGCATTTTCCAATTTCAATAGTGCTAATTACTTAAAAAATATGGTGCTGGTTGACATTCCTATCTAGCAGTGTTGAGAGTGCCTGTTTCTCTTCACCTTTGTCTACATAAAATATTACCAAACTTTTTTATCTTTGCCAATCCTCTAAGTGATAACATTTCTTTGTGGTTTAAATTGCCTTACTAGGCCGGGCGCCATGACTCACACCTATAATCCCAGCATGCTGGGAGGCTGAGGTGGCAGACCACTTCAGCTCAGGAGTTCAAGACCAGCCTGGGCAACATGGTGAAACGTCTCTACAAAAATACAAAAAGGGCTGAGGCAGGAGAATCGGCTGAGCCCAGGAGTTCAAGGCTGCAGTGAGCTGAGATTGTGCCACTGCATTTCAGCCTGGGTGACAGGGCAAGAGCCAGTCTCTAAAGAATTTTTAAAAAAAGGTATTCTAGAGATAAATGGGCAAAGTACATGAATAGATAGCTCATAAAAAAAAGGAAATACAACTTACCTTTAAAAAGAATAAAACATTTTTTAAAAAAAGATACTCAGCATCACTCATTATAATAAAAAGGTAATTTCATTTTTCTTTTTTTGAGACAGGGTCTCACTCTGTCGCCCAGACTGGAGTGCAGTGGCTCGGTATTGGCTCACTGTAGTCTTGACTCCCTGGGCTCAAGTGATCCACCTCACCTTCCTACGTAGTGGGTCTATAGGCGCTGCTGCAACATGCTTTTGGTAGAGACGAGGTCTTGCAGCTGTGTTGCCCAGGCTGGTCTTGAACTCCTGGCCTCAAGCAATCCTCCTGCTCTAGCCTCCCAAAGTGTTGGGATTACAGATGTGAGCCACTTGCCTGGCCCAGAGTACTTACTGATAATGCTGAATGTTTTGGTCTACTGGGCTGACTTCCTCAGGGATAGTCTCTAGTGACTCCTGTCTGAGCCAAACCTCTTCTGATTGCAAGTTCCAGAAGTTCATTAAATCCAGCTGATACAGAAAGGGAGATTTTTCAGAACCTGAGTGAAGCTGGGCCTCACAAGGACTGCCTTTGGGTCCAAGGCAACTGTCCTTTCTGTCACTCTCTTGATTATGCAGCTGTTTAATTCTGTTTCTGCAGACCAGCTTTCTCTATTTCTCACTGGATTTGGAAGGAAATGGTTGTCCAGCTGCTGGCAACATGCCCTAAATTCCAGGAGAGAGAGAATGTTGGGAATTTGTGTTGAAATTATCTTATTTTAATAGTAAGCAAGATTTATCCATTTAAACCTGAACCAGCTCGCTCCCTCTAATTGTGACACATTCTTTTTTTTTGAGACGGAGCCTTGCTCTGTCGCTCAGGCTGGAGTGCAGTGGCACAATCTTGGCTCACTGCAAGCTTCGCCTCCTGGGTTCAGGCCATTCTCCTGCCTCAGCCTCCCGAGTAGCTGGGACTACGGGTGTCCGCCACCACGCGGCTAAGTTTTTGTATTTTTAGTAGAGATAGGGTTTCACCACCTTAGCTGGGATGGTCTCCATCTCCTGACCTCGTGATCCGCCCACCTCGGCCTCCCAAAGTGCTGGGATTATAGGCGTGAGCCACCGCGCTGGGCCTGCAGTGCATTCTAAGACAGATTTTCTCATACTTTGTTTTGGTCAAATATGTACTAACAGTAATTGTAATAATTCAATCTAGAATAAAAATATTTCTAACACTTAGAGTTTATGGTCACAGGAAATTTAAACAAATTTCAATTTTAGAGTGTTACAGAGAATTATGCATGAGCAAAAGGAGACTTTCATTCCTAAAGCTGTACGAGATTTTGGGGGTAATGTGGGTATGGGAGTGGAATAGAAATACGCGTAGAAGCAGAGGTTTCTGACTGTTGTATAGATGTGTATGTTTAACCAGATGAAGGTGGGTGTCCAACTGAGTGGAATTTACATCCCATTGGATACTTTTAGAAGTGATTTAATAATTTAGCTGGTATTTTAACAATAGAAACTATACTTTTGCAACTATTTAAATTTAAGATGAAAAATGTTAGGTATTAAGCTTAGATATGCATCGATATAAATTTTTTTTTTAGGTACACAAGGGTAAGAAGGGTTGAACCTGGCTACTTTACACTTGTCCTTGTGAAGCAGTGCCTACTTATCCCTCGCTTTGCTCTGTCAGCCAGATTCCCTTTCGGGGTCTGACTAGCTTTCCCTCTCCTCCTCCGCCCCTTCATCCAGGGTGACTTTGCTGTGAAGCTGCTGGGTGAGATGAAGGTTGGTGTGGCTTTGATAGCACTGGCCAGCTTTCATTTATTTATCTGCTTTTTTCTTCCCTTCATGTGTGTGGCCTTGGGCAGGCTCCCCTAGCTTGTCTGACACTGAGGTCTGTTCATCCCCACGTCTTCGTTCTCATTTTCCTCATAGTCAAAAGCTTTGTAAACTTCTCACTTTCTGTCACATTCGTCTTCAATAGCTAGAGGTTATACCTGGGGCTATAAAAATTGGTTGCTGAGAAATTCTGATACTGCCTGGTCCCAGTGATTTAATATATCCATTTGACATTTTAACTCCACACCTCCTAAGTTGGGTCACTATTTAGTACCACAAACTGCCCATGTCGGGTTGGCTAAGTGGGGCCCGTCCCTAGTGCTCCGTTTGTTGGGTTCATTGGCCGGTATCTTTGGCTCCTCAAGGACTCCCTAACCCACCGTCTTCAAGGAGTTGCATTAATTCTCTGTTATTCTGGACATTTAATTAGTGTGCAGAAGCACACACTATTCGGTGCTGGATCCTCAGAGAAGAATCATGCATAGGGTCATTTTCAGGGTGTCTCTCCACCTCTTAGAGTTGATAGACCACGTGGCTAGCAAATGACCTTGTTATTGAGGAATTCTGCAGTTATCCTTCACCTGTTCTGATCTGGGAGCTCTGTGTGACTGGCGGGGTTTGGTGGCTTTAGAGGAGGCTGCCCGGGTGTGTGTGGTGGAGGGAAGCCTGGCTGTGGCTGCTGTTCTGGGAACCCATGTCATGCCTTGGTGGTAGCAGGTCAGGCCCTGTAGCCTGGAGGGCAGCAGCTGACTCTCGCTCTCATGACGTGAACAAGAGCAGTGACGGTGGCTCAGCACCTCCAGAGGTAGGAGGGGAGTGGGACGATCACTTGGAGTCTTCTCTGCCATCAGCCACTGTCACTTGCATGAGCTGGAATCAGGCCTCCTGACCTCTGGGGCTCCACAGTGCCCGGGTGTGGCGCTGCTGCAGGATGTGTTGGGATGGGCAGGTGGGGGCCCGGGTGCTGCCTGCTCAGGGTTCCAAGGCTGCTGGAGCTGACTTCCTGTGGGAGTCTGCTGCAAAACCCGAAACAGGGCCTGGTGAATGGTCAGGAAGAGCATTCTTTAGGTTGTATTTTTTTCCTTGAGTTCTGACACGGCCCTCCTGGGACGTCCTGCCTTCTCTTGTTCCAACCTCGTCTATGACATAGATTAGTCATGGTCACATGGCTGTACCTCAGGGCCAAAGCACAGGTCTCTATGCTGCCTAACATGTACTAGCCAGATTGGAATCTTTGCTGACTCCAAATATCACATTCCAAGCTGCCCCAGGCTGTGAGAAATGGTGGTGTTGCCTCCCAGCTGGTAGAGAAGGTTTTAGGAAGAAGCCTTGGAAGGGCTGTACAGTAAAGCAGAGTTAGGGACCTGGGTTTTCCAAGGCAGGGAAGGAGACGCTGAGGCTGTGTGGGCTGTACCTGGTGCCTGCCTGAAGGGCCAAAGAAGTAAGTGGGTGCACAAATTGGGGTGGTTTCTGAGGGCATCTTGCCAGGCCGAGAGCTCAAGTCCCTCAGCTCAGCTCTCCTAGGGAGAGGGGGAGAGCAGGGAAGGGCAGCTAGGCTAGGGTGGAAGAGGCAGGCTCTCCTGGTCCAGTGCCCCCTTCAGGGTTCCAGCTGTACCAGGCTTAGGCTTCAGTTGTGAGTGGAGCCCTGAGCTCAAGCATGGAGGCGGCGTGGTTGTTCAGCTCAGCCTCTCGTCGGAAGTGCCTCACCACTAGAGAGGGTGGGGAAGGTCAGATGCTCCAGAATCAGTTCATACCTGGGAGGCTCTAAGTCCATCTTCCCCTCCCGCCTGCCCCCTGTTTAGGCCACAAAGCCTCTACGTTATGCGGCAGATTAATTTGAAAATTGAGTTGCAGCTGAATGAGTTGATGTCTTCAGAGTTCAGTGGTGTTTGATTAGAGCCATCCAGAGACTAGATTTGCTCCCAGGAAATGATTCTGACCGAATAATTCAAGTGAATAAAGGTTAGATTTGTGTTTCTGGCCAAATCTGTGTTGCATTCAGCATCTCCAAAACATGAATTCCATTAACCTTTCATGAACTAGCATTAAATTACTTTCAATTAGTTGTCATTCTAATTAAAGTTGAGTTACACGGGGCAGCCTTTGTTTATACTTGGTGGCTGTTCCCTTGCCTTCTCTGGAACTAAGTCCTCTTGATCAAATGATCATTTAGAAAGTTGGTTTTATAACTTTGTGTCCCCCCACCCATCACTCCGAGTCAGGACCTGTTCCTCGAGCCGAAGGATGTGGGTCCCTACTGCATCAGGAAGGCTTGGGGAGCACTGCTGGCTAGATTGAACCATGTGACTTGCAAAAAGCAATCCTGTGGCTGTGGGAGAGGAAGTTAAGGCGTGTTTAAGGTAGGCCCCCCAGCCCAGGCAAGCTTGGGCAGGCCTTGGGGTGCCAAGTGAGGCATGGTCCGCCCAGGTGGGACTTGGGCAGGTTGGGAGGGAAGTGTGCTGCCCCTGTGACATCATGACCTAGCTTATTCTGAGTCTTTATGCCTTGGGTGTGGGTGGCCTTGCTCCTGCCAAAGGGTAGATGCGAGTCCTCATCAGGGCCTGTCTGCAGCCTCAGTCTCCTGAGGGCCAGCATTCCATGCTCCTGTCTAGTGGCCACAGCAGGAGGGGTTGAGGGAGGACTGACATAAACCACTGTGTCCCCCTGCAGGACTCACCCATAACTTGTCATCCAGCATATTTTTTCTGTTTTCTCCATTGATTATGGATGTGACACGTTATAACCAAGACAGAATCTCTAAGCCAGTGTGGGATTCTGCAGGGTGGGGTACTTCAGGCCCTTCAAACCCAGGATGCCAGAGGTGAGCTCTCTTTCTTTGGCTCTAGGTCTGAACAGAGGTCAGAGGTGACGACCACTTGCCCCACCTTTGCCATCAGTAGCCCCTGAAGCACAAATCATTCCTTCTGCAGTGTGCTGCGCAGTGGAGAGATGGAGAAAGGCGACACTGCTCCTGGCCTCCTGTGCTTGCAGAATGATGAGCAGTCAGAGGGCAGCAGAGCGGCCCAGTGCAGGGCCAGGCCCTGGGAAGGCAAGAGGAGTGGCAGGGAAGCCCCGCCGGGGCGCTGTTGAACTTGCACCTCACGTGAGTAGGTGGTTTCCACCAGAGGACGTGGGGAAGGCATGCACTGAGGTGTGAGGGCATCTCAGGTGCGCCTGGGGGGGTCGGGGAGAAGAGAGGAAAGGCAGGATCCAGGATGAGAGTAAGAGGCTTAGGCCTTCCGGAGCACGTTCCTGGGGCTGGGCCTGAGAGCTGGACTCTGGTGAGCAGGGTGTGTGTCGGGGCTAACCACCCGATCCAGCAGGGATGTTTTTGTGTTGGTTTGGTTCTTTTGAACCTAATGGAGAGGAAAAAGACTCACAACAATTGATAATTAAGAGTTGTTATGAGAGCTGATGGGGGCCGAGGGCACGAGAGGAAGGAATGGATCCCAAGGGTGCGAGGAAGGCAGAGTGAACCCAGCGTGACAGCTGCCCATCCCAGTAGAGGGGAGGAGGCCTCTGGGGTACCCCCAGGATGGTGCAGCTTGGCTTCTGGGTGAGTGGGGAGGGGAGTACAGAACCTAGGGGTAAACAAGCAGGCGTGTTTCTTTGGAGAACGTGGGTTGCCTGTGGGTCCTCTAGGTGAGGAATCCCATAGGCATTCGGTCTGGGGAGAAGGTGAGGGATCTGGACTGGAGTTAAAACTCGAGACCGAATATACAAGTGGCTGCGGAAACCAGGGGTGTCTGCGACATTGTTCAGAGAGTTGTGTGGGAGTGAGGAAATAGAAGGGGGGATATCCAAGACTGAACAAGGTGGGTGGAGAGGAAGAGAGCAGCGAGGCTCATGGAGTGTGTGAACAGAGGAAAGCGGACACGACAGAGAGCACACTTCGCGTTCTGTTCGTGTAAAAGCCAAAACCAAACCAAAATCTTCGGTGGCGACAGGAGGGCAGAATCGAGGCTGCCCTGTGGGAGCCCCTGACAGAAGCAGGTCCCAGGCCGACTTCTGAGTGCTGGCAGCATCCCGGGTCTTCCTCCAGGGGTGGCTGTGTGGGTGTATACGTGTGCACGATGCACTGAGATTTTGCACTTGATTGGAAGTAATACATTTTAAAAGTGTTAAAAATAAAGGAGGAAAGCAACGAAGGAGGGAGGGATAAAAGGAGGGAGAAAGGGCAGGAGGGAAGAAAGAAACCCGGAGGAATGGTGGCAGGAGAGGAGGGGGTTTCAAGGACGAGGATGACGGCCAGTGTCGCTCACACGCCTGGAGCTGAAGCCACTGCGCCGGCTCTGGAGAGGCCTGTGGCCTTGGAGGCTGCCCCACAGTCCTCTGGGTTCACCACTGGGTTGTGTCCCTCACGCTTCGAGTGAGTGGTGTGGAACGGACCCTAGCGTTGAATCAGGACATGGAGGAGCAAGAGCTGTTGGGGGGGTCCCCTGCCCGAGAAACCCCTCAGCTCCTGGCGGTGCCAACGGCTGCGTCTGTGCTTTCCTGAGTGCCCTCCCTGGCAAATCTTTGTGTTTAAACTTGATAATGTTTAATAAAAAAATGTAATTAACTACTAAAATTTGATTAAAAAAAACTTCCTTCTATTTTAATGTGAGAGTTTCCCATGGAAACCACTTCAGCTTTGGCGTGGTGAACGGCAGCTTTATTAATGGAGCCATCTGCAGGCTTTCCTCACAATCTGTCGCGTTGCCCATGGCTTCCAGTGCAAACACTGGTGATTGTGATGCAGGCTCCCGCCAGTGCTCAGAGGGGATGGCCTTAATGGCACTCTGATGCGGGGACAGCTAATCTCTCGTTCTCTTATGTGCAGAGCTCGCCAGGATGTCTCTCCCCTTTGGATTGGATGTGGGCAAGGCCTTCATCTTCTCTTTTTCCTTTCTAGACCTAGGATATGGTACCTCTTCTGCACAGATAGCACCCAAACTCACCTCCATTCACTGGAAAATGCTTTCATGGGAGGCAGTAATTCTCCCCCGTGAGTGAAAACTGTTTCCTGAGGCCTTCTCCACCATAGCCAGTGGTTAGAGCCCTGCTGTCAGATTCCTCACTGGCCCTCCGGCAGGCTGACTGCCAGGTGGGGATGGAGTTGGATCACACCAAGGCTCCAGGGTCTTGGGGAGGGCTGAGTCCTATCTGGGGGATTCTTGGCTCCACTCAGAGTTAATCATCTTCTTCATGGAAATGTCCAAGCCTGGCAAACATTTCTGCTAGTGATTCTGGTGAGGAGATGTTCATGGGCAGCACAGGGCAGGCCACATTAACACAGATCTTGCCGATAGAGCCAGGACCTGTTGCTCTCGGAGAAAGCCTGGTCACCTCATCTCAGTTCGGGAGCAGTCTTGAGAGGGCTCTGCTGAAGAAAGTGAAACTCTGCTCTTCCTTTCCATTTGATTAATTCTGAA
The DNA here is from genome assembly GCF_001698545.2 of Rhinopithecus bieti. Classification (NCBI taxonomy): domain Eukaryota; kingdom Metazoa; phylum Chordata; class Mammalia; order Primates; family Cercopithecidae; genus Rhinopithecus; species Rhinopithecus bieti. Next base: position 1,660,430 of record NW_016813718.1, read on the forward strand.
TAAGGGAAGCTGATTCAGCCCAGACACCCAAGGAAAGGCGGAGGCTGGATGGCTTCAGGAGAGGGCATCTGAGGAGGAGTGAGTACCGACAATACATCAACCAGAAGCAAAACAAGGAGGGAGAAGGGGTGCTGTGGCCCCCGCGGTCGGGAGAGAAACACGGAAAGGCTGTCTCCGCCTTGCGTGCGTGCCAGGAGCATGGGGAGCAGCGTTATGGATCAACCAACCGTCATCAGAAGATGAATTCTTAGTGCTCCCCAGTCGTCTCTTATCCCTGTGGTCCCAGATGCTGAGCTTCACAGTCATACCCCAGACTGACCCTCCCTTGCCTAGGCTTCCCTCATGGCCACACCATGCTAGGAGTTCTCCCGCAGGGACCTGTGATAGCAGAGTGGGCGCTAGAAAGCCAGTGGGCACCGCGCGGTCCCACGGTCCGCACTGCCCCCTCTGACCTGTTGGGGGAGCACTGCAGGTGCACAGGTGCAGGGAGAGTTTCAAAAGGCTTCGTGGTAGTAGGGCTTATTTTCTTCTCCATATTCCCTTCAAAAGCATAAAAAGAAGGTAAAGTTTCTACATCATTATGTAAATTTTTTTGAGACTCACAGGAAGTTGCAAAAATAGTAGAGTCCCATGAACCCTTCCCTCTGCTTCCCCCAGTGGTGACATCTTACGTAACTATGAGACCAGGAAAGTGACATTGGAAGGACACAGCAGTCCAAACCACAGGCTTCCTTGTTTTCAGCAGTTCGGTGTACACTCTGTGGAATCTGACCCCATATGTAGACTCATGCGGTGGCCACCCTACCCATCGCTACCACAGAGGAATCCCCTTGTGCCACCCCTTTGTAGTTGCCTCCCCTCCCTTCCAGCCCTGTCCCCTGAAGTCACTAGTGTGTTCTGTATCTCTGTAGTTTTGTCATTTCAAGAGTGGTGTATCAATGGGATGCAGTTTGTAAACTTTTGAGATGTGCTGTTTGTCACTGGTGCTCCTGCCCGTGAGCACCATCGAGTGTGCATGTGTCCACAGCCCTTTTTCTTGCTAAGTAGTATTCCACTGTGTGGGCTGCACGTCACTTGGTTTTTCTGTGAAGATTCCAGAAGTGGCAACATCACTTTTTAAATGTTGAGATTCAGCCTTTTGGAGTGTTGATTGTAGAATTTAAGCAATGGGTAGATGTTTTCATTCAGTAGGTGACCAATCCGAGATTCCTTAGGAATAACTTACTTTGTACATTTGCCATTATACATCATAGCATCTAGTTACAATTTTCTAATTTTGAGGGAACGTGACTTTGCTCTAAACCAGTTCTAAAATATACAAAGTTTGTTTTTACAACCTTTCTAGAGTGTATGCTCCGTGAGGGCAGGGGCTACTCTTTCTCATTTTGGGATTCCTTGCTGAGCCCCACACAGTTCCTTGCCCTAGGCAGGTTCTTAATATATATGTGATGAATGGGTGCCTCCTTTAGATCCTCAGTTCCACACAAACTCCCCAGGATTCACACTGGCTGCCACTTTGAAGGTGGTAGCAACACAATGTGTGTTGCAGAGAGACTAAATTCCATAGAAGAGGAGCTGCTGTAAGGCATCTGACTTACATTCATCAATTGAAACAGAGCTCTACAGTGACGGCTCCAGCTTCTGGTTTCCCTGCTTCTAACCAGGTTATCAAGTCATTCCAACCCAGTGTCGGTCGGCCCAACGGGCATCACTGTTGACAGTGGCAGGCTCCGGAGTCTCCTGTGATCTTTCCTAGGAGGCACAAGGGCTTGGTTACTGTGATCAGTCAAGCATGGGATGGGATGACCAGGCTTTGCATATTAGGAAATTCCTTTTCTTCCCTGAGGCCCTTTCCCTTTCGTCGGGCACTCACTTTCTTCTCAGTGCTTTCAATGAGATCTGATGAAAGGACACCCTGTCAGGAGTCAATGTTGGCCTCTGGAATCGATTTTGTTGAATCCCACTGAGATAGTCATCATCAGCAGTGGTCCATATTCATTTGTCAGTGGATGGCTCCTCAGGAAAATCTATTTTCAGGATTATGTTGGTAAAAGGGAGAAGAGACGGAAGATCAGAGTTCTGTGGCTGAGCATGGAGTTGGCCCAGCCTCCCAGCACTTGCCACAGGAAGTGAGCGATGGGGAACGAGGACGAAGTGGAAAAAGCACTTGGCCAATGATGGAGAGAAGCTGCCACGCTGAGCTCAGTGAAATGGAAATTGCCCAAAGCCTGGAAAATAAGGTAGTGGTGTCTTCACACCAATAGGTTTAAATTGAACACTGGGGACTAAGGACTTGTGTGCCCAAGGTCAGAGAAGGCAAGAAGAGCAGGCATTTGTTGGCAGCAGGTGCCACAGTGAACCAGCCTGGCAGCTCCTCTGCCCCATGCTATGGTTGTAGGGATAGCAGGGAAGGATTTGTGCATAAGCCCCCCTTCAACTCTGACACGATTCAGAGTCCAAAGCCTCATTATCACCTTCTCTTCTGCCAGTCTTAAATTCTTCTATTGGAAGTTTAACCGATTTCATTCTTATTAACAACCATTGTTATTTTACAGTGCATATAACCTACAGCAGACGAGCATGGCAGCTGGCTGCGTGGACTCTGGAGGTGGGAGTACCTGGCTTCAACTCATAGCTCAGCCAGTCGGCTTCTCTGTACTTCAAGTTTCTTCATCTGTGAAATGGAGATAATGGAATTTAGTATTTTGAAAAGATTGAGTTAATACATGTTAAACACATGAAGTGTTAACTGTTTTCATTGAATAGCATTTAGTCATGGGGCTGGACCATATTTTAATCATTGAGCACCTTGCTTTTATTTCAGCCTACTTCTTCATGTTTTTGTCCTTTGAGACATAGAAGTGGTGTCCTATAGGTTTTCTATCAGATTTCTGAATTGTTAAGTTATTTTCAAGTTAAGAATGCTTTTTGAAAAACTGCATTCTGGCCAGGTGCAGTGGCTCATGCCTGTAATCCCAGCACTTTGGGAGGCCAAGGCGGGCGGATCATGAGGTCAGGAGATCGAGACCATCCTGACTAACACAGTGAAACCCTGTCTCTACTAAAAATACAAACAAAACAAAACAAAACTGCATTCTATTATCACATTTTAAATTTTTTTACTTATTTTATTTTATTTTTTTTGAGACACAGTCTCGCTGTGTTGCCCAGGCTGATGTGCAGTGGCGTGATCTCGGTTCACTGCAACCTCCTGCCTCCCAGGTTCAAGCGATTCTCATGCCTCAGCCTCCCAAGTAGCTGGGACTACAGGTGTGCGCCATGAGGTCTAGCTAATTTTTGTATTTTTAGTAGAGATGAGGTTTCACCATTTTGGCCAGGCTGGTCTGGAACTCCTGATGTCAAGTGATTTGCCTGCCTCCACCTCCCAAGTTGTTGGAATTACAGGCATGAGCCACCGCGCCTGGCCTATTATCACACTTTTTTTTTTTTTTTTT
>NW_016813718.1:1664230-1678730 GCF_001698545.2 Rhinopithecus bieti
TTTGAGACGGAGTCTCGCTCTGTCACCCAAGCTGGAGTGCACTGGCCAGATCTCAGCTCACTGCAAGCTCCGCCTCCCGGGTTCACGCCATTCTCCTGCCTCAGCCTCCCAAGTAGCTGGGACCACAGGCGCCCGCCACCTCGCCCGGCTAGTTTTTTGTATTTTTTAGTAGAGACGGGGTTTCACCATGTTAGCCAGGATGGTCTCGGATCTCCTGACCTTGTGATCCGCCCGCCTCGGCCTCCCAAAGTGCTGGGATTACAGGCTTGAGCCACCGCGCCCGGCCCACACTTTTAAAAATTAAAATAATTGCTTATGAAATACCCAGTCCTCACAATTCCCCAGTTGTCTTAATGTTTTCTACCATTTGTTTGAATCAGAATCCAACAAGGCTCATGGTGGATGTTTAAATACTGATGCTTTGTGATATACAGGGGAGAGGATGTGGGAACAATTGTTTGGCCTTTAAGAGCGTACATCAGGCCGGGAGCGGTGGCTCACACCTGTAATCCAGCACTTTTGAGAGGCCGAGGCAGGCGGATCACCTGAGGTTGGGAGTTCAAGACTAGCTTGGCCAATAAAGTGAAACCCTCTCTCTACTAAAAATACAAATAAAATTAGTTGGGCATGGTGGCTCACGGCCGTAATCCCAGCTAGCTACTTGGGAGGCTGAGGCAGGAGAATTACTTGAACCCAGGAGGCAGAGGTTGCAGTGAGCTAAAATCACGCCATTGCACTCCAGCCTGGACAACAGAGCGAGACTCTGTCTCTAAATAAATAAATAAATAAATAAATAAATAAATAAAGCATACATCAGCATCTAGTAATGAATGTAGTCCCGTTTGGATTGGCAAATTCTTTAAAAGTGGTCAGTTCAGTAAGTCATGGTCTCCTGAGGATATCACCCATGAAGAGATGGTGGATAAAGAAATGAAACAGGCTCACGTTCCCAGGAGACAAACTTTTCTATTTGTTCTTCTTCCTTTTCCTTTGTCTAGGAAATGTTTTATTTTTGAGGTAGTGTCTCCTCTGTTGCCCAGGCTGGAGTGCAGTGGCACGATCTCCGCTCACTGCAACCTCACCTCCTAGGTTCAAGCGATTCTCCCACCTCAGCCTCCCTAGTAACTGCGACTATAGGTGTACACCACACCTGGATTTTTTTTTTTCTTGTATTTTTGGTAGAGACGAGGTTTCACCATGTTGCCCAGGCTGGTCTTGAACTCCTGGGCTCCAGTGATCCACCTGCCTCAGCCTCCCAAAAGTGCTGGGATTACAGGTGTCAGCTACTGTGCCTAGCCGGAAATGTCTTCTTTACATCAAAGCTTTTAAGGCTATTATCAGGATCTATTAATGAAGGGAAGGTAGAGCAGAAATTCAGGTTTCTTTTGGAAAGGTGAACCAATCACCACAAAATGACTAACATTACATGAGTCCCTGTGAGGAGAGGAGCTGCCCCTTCACAAGGAGATGCACCTATTTTTTGTTTGGGAAACATACCTACAGACCATTCTGTTTCTGTGGCTGTTGGAGACTCCGGTCGTGGGCATCTTTGACAAAGGGACTTTTCCAGCAGGGTGGGCGTCAGTGATGCTGATGCAGATGTGTAGCATTGCTATGCTGTGGACTCGCCTCCTCCCAGACTGAGGACCGAGACTGACACAGACTCTCTTCTGTTTCCCTTATCTCCTTTCCAAAGTCTATGAATCTACCTTGGTCCTTTCCTTCTGTGTCTAATGAATGTCTTTCTCCTACTGTGGTGGAGGAAGTATAGATTTTGAAGTTCTAGAACACAAAGTCTCAGCATGGCTATGATGTAATCGAACATGGGCTGGTTACTAAACCTCCCAAACTCATTTCCTCATCTACAGTCACCTTCCCTGTATCCCTGAGCACCTGGGTGTTGGGGGATGTTGGGTCCACAGTAGGTGCTCCTCCAGGAGCAGCTCTTCTTGGTCCATATCCTGCCCATCTGCTCTTCAGCCTTCTTGGTCCTAAAAACATGTACTTGTCCTTTATTTCCAGCTTTAAGCTTCTAGAAGTTAACACTGATACAATACCTCACTGTGCCCAAAATCTAATCCATCATTTCTCCATAAATAAGTTTTGGATTTTCTTACTTTTAAAGAAAAATCACATTGTTGAGTGGGTTTGTTTTGGTGCCCACTAGCCAGTCTGTCTCAGAATCAGTGAAAATGGAACTCCTACCCCAGGATAGCCTCTCGTGGGTTAGTATATGTAAGTGGCTGTGAATATTCAGTCAACCAGGGGCGAGTAAGGCAATAATGAAAACCTCATCATGTCTATGATTGATTGTAAAACTGGGGAATGTTTGGAATACTATCAACCTATTCTTCATAAAGGAAAATTTGTAGTGGCCAATTTGTGACTGTGGTATACAGAAGATCTGCGTTACTAAGCAATATGGGAGAGATGGGAGAAAGCAGAGAATGCCGTGGCCTACTGAGGTCAAGTACTTCACAAAGGCTAACACTGCGAGGCAGCCTCATTGGACGGGTAACCAAGATCATCAGGATTATCCAATATTAAACATGAGAGAAAGTGTTGACATGAAATAAATGAAAACAGAGCTATCCCCATATTCAATAGGAACATGAATCAGAAGTAATTTCCTCTAACATTATGAGATGGGAGTTTGTTACTACCAGAATGATTTCATCCACAGCAGCAGCAGTAGCCCACTGATAAATGTTGTCTTCTGAATTGTCCTGCCTTCTGATAACTGGATAGTCATGGAAACTAGCAGTATAAATGAAGAAAGAGTTAAGACGCACTTAGAAAGAGGAAACATTTTGATTATTTTATTTTTTAATCTTCAAAATCTTCTGCCATGAGACAGGAATGCATGATAGCAATGGCTCAACTTCTTCACATGAAACACTTGGATTCATTTTCATTCACAAGTTTTTCTAAAAACATCTACAATTTCATAACCCCACCCACTTCCAACCATTATCACAGATTTAACTGACCATTAAACAGTAGTTGCCAGCATTAAATAGCTGGAACGCTTCCTGCGTATTAGTAGTGTCTTTTGAAACTACCACCGAAGAGTATCATGATTATAAATCTCATTGTACACGGCAACCCCAAAGGTGACTGATGTTCTCAAAGAAACTCCCTGCGGATCACTGAGAGCTGTATTCCCCAGGTACCTAAAGAAATGCTCTTTCTTCTCCAAGAACTGCCTGTTCATGTCAGTATATTTCTTGCAGGGAGTATAGCACATGCTGATCTGATGGTGTAATCATCGCTGCTAATAGGCAGATATATATGCCTGATACTTACTGGCGTGCTCTGATAACTATGTACAGAACATACTGAAAAAAGATGGGTTGCTTGGAATCTCTCTTCTCTTGAAGAGAACTATTTTGAGGTTTTTTAACAGTTGTAAACAAAAGGAAAGATATACAGATACCTATACACATAGAGATCTACAATGAGTATTTTCAACGTGGTGCATATCTTCTTATCTAGAGATACACACAGTGTCTCCACTCGCCCCTTCACACACACCCACAGCCTTCCATACAGCATGTGAATATAAATGTAAATGTCCTTGGGAGTTCACTGGAGTTTTCATATTACCAAATGATGATGAAATACCTGATTTGTATTACTCCTGAGAAGATATTAGAAGGGAATGACAGTTCTGATGCACTTTGGAATGGCACAATCACGTAAACGCCTGCATACTTAAGACTTCTTAACTCATCCAAAGTTTCTAAACATGATTTGACCAAAAAAATAAAAAGTATCAAAACAATGCAGCAAGTTAAAAAATCAAAACACTTTTTTATAATCAAAGTATCAACAAATATATAGGAAATACATGTTTGTCAGCAATTACTCTTACAATAGGAAACATGTACTGAAAACCATAGCTAGCCAACAGAACTTAAAAAAAAAAAAACCTTTCCAATGCATAATACATGCATTGCCCAAAATAGTAGGATAGCCACGTTAGACTTAGAAGACTTATGGCAACTCCACCAGAAAAAAAATTGCTACAGAGCAAATCTGTTAAGTATGCTGTTGGTAAAAAAAATTGCTGACTATTACCCACATTTCTGTAAAAAAAGAATTTGCAATTTGCTGAATATCTTATCCCTCATATAATTTGTATAAAATTACAACAAAACCAATAAATTTCAAGCACCAATAATCTAAACTTATTGTATTTATATTTCTCCTGTTATTGAGGGAACAAATTATGATGAAGGCTTAGCTGAAATTAGCCAGGTAATTATTACAGTTTAGTTTTAAAGGCATGTGGTTTTCCTTCCATTCACTTGAATCTCAAACATTTGAGAATGTTTAGGCTAGTAAAGGACTCCTTGGAGGAATCCATCATTTCTGAGTATTGAAGGTTTTAATATACATTGAAAGCTCTTTAACAAACCAATGCTCTCTTAGTTCTAGGATAAAACAGATTTGCACACAAGAAATTAAGGGACCGTTCCTCATTATGACTGAGGAAAGGCAGCACCTCTCTAGTAGACTAAGCATGTCTGGACATCCACTGGTAGTGTAAGGAAACGGCATTTTTTTAAGAAGGCAACACCACTGCACTTGGCAAAACTGAAGTTTTTCTTAATTAAAAAATTTCCATTACACATTTGGGGTGAGAGGGTATCTCAGTAAGAGTACTTTTTTTTTTCTGGTTTCTTTTTCAGGGGGAAAAAAAGTAGTACAGTCTGAGCCAGTAGATGAGTAACAGTGTTTGTGATGCCTCTGGTTGTTCCTGAAGAAAACATGTTCAGATAACAAGGGGGTTTGTTTTCAAAATCAATGCAACTGCTGTTTTTGTTTCCAGTATTTACATCACACCACTTACGTATACAGTAATTTGTGAGACATCATTAATGTTTCAGTCTTCTCCTAGTATTAAGTTTGGTTAATTTTCAGTAAACACCAAACTAAACCTTTAAGTTGGCTGCATTTGAGAGACTGAAAATAAGACTACTGAAGAAAACAAATTACATGGAAACCAAAATCTCAATCAACAGTGATTCTCTATCACTGCCCATCCTGTTATCTGAACTTTATCACAAAATCACATGCAGCTGAAGGAAAAGAGTAGCACTGAAGCCAGGGTGTTAGGACGAGGGCAAAGGGTCTTGCTGGTCCTCTGGAAGGGTGGCTTCGCCCTGCTTGCTTATCTCATTGGATGGCTCTTCATAAGGAGGCTCACCAAGGTCTCCGCTGCCCCCTTCACTCTCCTCCTCGCTGTGGTCTTCGCTTGGCTCCACAGTTTGTTCCAGGCTGTTCTCCAGAAGTGTGGGAGAACTGCTTATTCTACTTTCCTCTTCAGCTGTCTCATTTAAGGACTGAGAAGGAGGCGGTGTGGGAGTATCAGATTGGATGACACTTTCAGTGGAAGAGATGGGGGCTTTGGTTAGAGTAGTATCCGCTACAGCCTCATTCTGAGGCAAAGATAACTTTTCCACAAGTTTCCACTGAATGATGCTCATGTCTTTTCCACCAGTTGATATCAGGTGACTGTCATTGTGTGTAAAACTGACGTTGGTGACATGGCTGCTGTGGGCACTGTACTTGTGGCTGGGAGCCTATATGAAATAAATCAAGACAGGAAAATTCAACTCGTTCTTGACAAGCCTGTTTCAGAAACGGAGGTGATACATAAGGGGGGTAAACTCAGCTTGTGAAATGGGCAATCCAATTTAAAGCCAGAAGTCATCGAATCTCAGGAGTAAGACTAGCCGTTATTTCCTTTTATTACCACTTTACATAGAAACAAAACAGAAGAATTTGACATCTCTGTATTTTCATACTATATGTTTAAAAAAAAAATAGCTAAAAGCCTGTCTCTTCTAGATGTTGGTAATATACTTGCCAGAGCTTAGTAATTATTCTTCTGAAATGGTTAGGGGAACACTTACTATGTTGGCAGGATTACAGGAGATTTGGGAAACAGTTCCATTAGTTTTATAATGTTGAATATGTGTCCAACAAATAAAATATTTAAAAATATTTAGAGAGGTTTTAAATTGCCAACAAATCAAAATAAAAAGCAACCGGACAATAAATAAACAGGAATAAGCCATCATCAGTCGTCATTTCTACAGCTTGCTTCTCCTTAGCCTTAGGAAAGGGGAGAAGACAAGCACCGCCTGGCTGGATGCTCACCGATGGCTCTTACCTCCCTCTGTGTGCTGGAGTAGCATGGAGAGGAATCGGTAACCTACAAATACTTTCTTGCCATTGATGGAGAATCATCCCTGGACAGAAGGCCTTATAACATTAGTTTTTATTAGAGTGAGTTTACCTTTGCTTTGGAGCAGGGATACTGAAACAGATGGACTTTACAAAAGTCATCGGCAACAGCTATCACCTTTCTATTGTGGGATCGCACCAGTGCATTGATATCTGTCCCATCAGATCCTTCTGGCCAGACACCTTTGATACGGAAACACAGGGATGCAGAAAAATTAGCCGAAGAAGTATAACTGTGATGTTACATATGTTTATTTTTAGAATCTGTTTAGCTTTTATCTATGTTCAAACTCTTAGCTGTTAACATTTCCTTTACAGATTTCTCAGTGGCTCACACTGTTCTTCATTCAAATGAAGTCCTGTCCAAAATCTAACTAATAAAAAATCAAAATAGCCCTAAAATGGAAAACTCAGTGGTACTCAATAGTAACCAGCAGGTGGTGCTAATAATTTATTTTACTTTCAGCTTGACTTACACCTCAGCAATAAGCTCTTCCTTTTTAAAGTTTCTGGATGGAGGGAATCAGTTACTTGTATAGACAAGGTTCAAAAACAAAGCCATAACACCAAGTCTTCAAAGTGTAGTCTAGGTTTTCTTTCAGGGAAGCACCTCAAAGAAAACCTCAGAGAGACTATTTCTTATAGAAAGCATAGGCCATCCACTATAAATTCTATGGGATAGTTTAGCATGCTATCCCATAGAATTTTCCTGGAAAGATTATGTCCCAAAATAAGACACACCAAATTTAATTATTCTGAATCATTATGCAGCACTAATGATCACGTTGAACATAATTTTCACAGACCTCTGTTTGTTAGGCTAGATTAAAACTATGGAACATTTAAGGGTTGAGATGTTGGCCACTTGTGGTTGAATGCTACTCCAGAGAACAAATACGTTTTTGGTAAATTTGCTAAAAACAAGTCAAAATACTTTAAAATTGGTCTCTCTTAATTTAATAAAGTCTTCATTAAATAACCACAGAAGCTATCAGCTATGGGTCACTGCTTCATTTTCACCTAGAATAATGAAATTGTTTATGGACAGAATTATTTTGTGTTTAATTTCTTCCTGGCCTATTAGGCTTCTCTAACTTGACAGCACTTGTGGTTTTTGTTTTTTTTTTTTGAGACGGAGTCTCGCTCTGTCGCCCAGGCTGGAGTGCAGTGGCCGGATCTCAGCTCACAGCAAGCTCCGCCTCCCAGGTTTACGCCATTCTCCTGCCTCAGCCTCCCGAGTAGCTGGGACTACAGGTGCCCGCCACCTCGCCCGGCTAATTTTTTTTATTTTTTAGTAGAGACGGGGTTTCACCGGGTTAGCCAGGATGGTCTCGATCTCCTGACCTCGTGATCCACCCGTCTTGGCCTCCCAAAGTGCTGGGATTACAGGCTTGAGCCACCGCGCCCGGCCAGCACTTGTGTTTTGAACAATCACCTATAATGGATTATTTTTCTAATGCACATAGCATAAAGAAATGTTCAGATCTATGATCAGGCTGGAGAACTCAATTCTCAGAAGGCAGAGATATATTGTTAGAGAAAATACTGATTTTTGTGCATTGCTTTAGGTATTGGTGCCACATCCATATCCAGTGTTTTAATAACCTGAGCATAACACTTCTTTTTAATTCTTTGTAAATAATGCTTTATTATTTTAATTTTTCCATCTATCTTCTCACCCTTTCAGAAGGATACCTAAATACTAAGGAAGGCTTAGAAAACAGTCATAGAGGTCAGATTTCCAGAAATTTACAAAACGTCAGATTAGGAAGAAGTCCCACATAGTTATCTTTATATAATTCTACTAAAAATGTCTTTGTATTTCAACAAGTGGTGTAAGGCAAGTAGACATCCACATGCAAAATAATAATAATATACACTGACAAGGACATGAAGAAACTGGAACCCTCATACACTGCTGGTGGAAATGTAAATGTAGTCACTGTGGAAAACAGTCTGGCAGTTGATCAGAAGAGTAAACATACAGTTACCATTTGACTGAGCAATTCTACTCCTAGGTAAATACCCAAGAGAAATGAAAACATGTCTACACAAAAACCTGCACATGACTGTTCATGGCAGTGGTATTCATAATAGCCAAAAAGTAGGAACAACTCAAGGTCCATCAACAGATGAATGAATTAAGAAAATGTAGTCTATCCATAGAATGGGATATTACTTAGCCATAAAAAAGAGTAAAGTACTGATGCATGCTGTAACATGGATAAACCTTGAAAATATTATGCTAAATCACAGAAGCTAGTCTCAATGCATCACATACTGTATGATTCCCCTTATACAAACTATACAGAATAGGCAAATCAATAAAACAGATTAGTAGTTGCTGGGGGGTGGGGTAGAGGATAAGAGAGATGGGGTAACTGTTAATGGGTACAGGGTTTCTTTGTGGGATAATGAAAATGTCATAAAATTAGAGCTTGATGGTCACACAACTAAGTATACAAAAACCACTGAATTTTACACTTTATTTATGAGATGGAGTCTCAATCTGTTGCCCTGGCTGGAGTGCAGTGGCACAGTCTCAGCTCACTGCAACCTCTGCCTCCCAGGTTGAAGCGATTCTCCTGCCTCAGCCTCCCATATAGCTGGGATTACAGGTGCACGCCACCACGCCCAGCTAATTTTTGTATTTTTAGCAGAGACAGGGTTTCACCATGTTGGCCAGGCTGGTTTCGAACTCCTGAACTCAGGTGATTTGCCCACCTCGGCCTCCCAAAGTGCTGGGATTACAGGTGTGAGCCACCACACCCAGCCTGAATTTTATACTCTAAATAGGTGAACTGTATGGTATGTATCTCAAGCTACTTAAAAATGCCTTTCCAAATTTAATAACTTCAATTTTCACTTAAAGAAAAACGGGAAGGTAATCTGCACTAATGTGAATTCCTTGTCTTTCATATTGAGGACCAAAAGTGCTGGATTCTGCAAAATACAAATGCCATGTTTGTTCAATTCTAATACATTTTATTTCTCTGAGGCTGACATTAATAGTGATAAAGCTAAAGAACACACAGACTGTTTTTCATTTATAAATTTTAGCAAGTAAATATTATATATGAAAAACCCACAAGCCACTTCTTTACATCAGGTGTCATGTCCTTACCAAAGACTTGAAATCCTAGCACACAGGTATATGTCGTCCAATCAATGTCCTTACAATCCGATCGATTCCTGATTAGTTTGCAGCCATTTGGAATGTCCCCTTTAAATTCAGAAACAGGAAGTATAATCATAATGCTTGTGTACAAATGTATTTGAAAGTGCATCTTGATTCAAACTAGCCACGTTTACTTGTATTTATAATCCATACACTGAAAAACATTAAGACACATTTAAAAAGGAAAAGAAAGTGTTCACTTTAACAGGGTTTATAAAACCACAAACTGTTTCCCATGGGAAGTTTTTTTTTTTCCTCTCTCTAAAAGGCATAAATGCCTATCCATTATATTCCTCTCTGCCTCCAGGAGAAGTAGTAAATGAAAAACCATTCAGAGCAGCATCAGTTTGACAGAGTAACTTCTTATTACTACACGTGCCTTCCGTTCTACACTATTACATTAATTCATTACTCTTGGAGAAGTGAACCACATTTGAGATTCTCATTACTTTAGCTCAGTGTAACATATGCTTTGTCAGGTTAAAGAGTCTGGCAAGCATTCTCCGCATAATTCCGATTCCATGCAGCCTGTTCATTAGCACCCCTGTCAGACATGTCTCAGCCCATATATATCTGATCATTCATACTTACAGTACAATATTTCATAGTCTCCCGAGTTAGACATTATATACTTGTTGTCTGGGGACCAGTCAAGGTGTGTGATGTAGCTGGAATGTCCCTAGAAAATAATAGATACATTGTTAGAAAGCATTTAGAGTTCTGAATGATAAACAGTTTAACAGCTAGCCAATACTGTTTTCTGAATACACATTTGTTGGAATTTCTAAAGGAGAGGAAGCAGTGTTACACCTTCTAGAACTGAGCAGACTCACAGCAGATCCTTTGCACTTGATACTTGGGAGAAACTTTCTGGCCTATCTAGATACCAGAAACTAGTACCTACTACCTGTATCAGACACTTCCAAGAAAGACAGTCTCTTAAACTTGGATCTTACAGGACACTGCAACACGTATCATACCCTCTGGCCTTATTTCATGTCAGTGGTGTCCTCATGAGAGTGACTCCATTTTGGAGAATGAAGTGTTGGTTATAAGTTGTGCATAAGGAATACAGTTTACCTGGGCTACTTCTTAACTCTCCATGGTACAACTCAGAAGCTGAGGAATACAACACCCATATATGGTCTATGGAGGTATCCTAGAAAAACCGTCTCCAAAGAATGTTTTGGGGGAAAATTCACTCAACACTGTACTCCATCAGAACAGTAGGACTCAATATAATCACCTGATTCCTTAGAACATTCCTTAAGCAGGAAACAATGATCTTTTTCTGCTTAGGTTTTAACACTGTGGGAGTTAAAACAAAAAAACTACGAAACACTAATTTTTGTTGGCTTCACATATGAGCACTTATGTATTTCCAATAAACTATTTCAGATAAATTACCAGATCTTATGGTTCACCAAAGCTGACAGAGACCTGAATTTACTTTTACCTCCTACAGTCTGTGGTGAAACACATTTAATTTCTACTGTGCTTTTTCAATTACTAACTTTATTTTTTTGAGACAGGGTCTCACTCTGTTGCCAAGGCTGGAGTACAATGGCGCTATCACGGCTCACTGCAGTCTTGACCTCCCTGGCCTCAAGTGATCCTTCCACTTCTCAGCCTCCTGGATAGCTGGGACTACAGGCACATGCCATCACTCCCGGCTAATTTTTGTATTTTCTGCAGAGACAGGGTTTCACCACATCGCTGAGGCTGGTCTCGAACTCCTGGGCTCAAGTGATCCTCCAGCCTCAGCCTCCCAAAGTGCTGGGACTACTGGCATGAGCCACTGTAGCCATTCAATTACTAGCTTTCTGGTCACATGATTTTCTTTTTATTTTGAGATAGAGTCTCAATCTGTCACCCAGTCTGGAGAGCAGTGGCGCAAGCTCAGCTCACTGCAACCTCCACCTCCTGGGTTCAAACGATTCTCATGCCTCAGCCTCCTGAGTAGCTGGAATTACAGGTGTGCACCACCATCCCAGCTAGTTTTTTCTATTTTTAGTAGAGACAGGGTTTCACTCTGTTGGCCAGGTTGGTCTCAAACTCCTGGCCTCAAGTAATCTGCCCACCTCAGCCTCCCAAAATGCTGGGATTACAGGTGTGAGCCATGGCACCAAGCCTTATTTTATTTTTTTTTCACCTATTCTTTTTTTCCTCTAAGATTTTTTCTTTTTTAATTGAGACAGGGTCTCACTTGTTCACTCAGGCTAGATGGAGTGCAGTGGCATAATCTTGGCTCACTGCAACCTCCGCCTCCTGGGTTCAAGTGATCCTCCCACCTCAGCCTCCCAAGTAGGTGGGACTATAGGCGCGCACCACCACACCTGGCTAATTTTTGTATTTTTTTGGTATAGACGGGGTTTCAACACATTAGCCAGGCTGGTCTTGAATTCCTGACCTGAAGTTATCCACTTGCCCCAGCCTCCCAAAGTGCTGGGATTATAGTGAACCACTGCACCCGGCCAAGATTTTATTTTTTAAGTTAACAAATTCAATGTACCTTAGGGATAGTTTTTTTTTGTTTTGTTTTGTTTTTTTGTTTTTTTTTTTTTGAGGCGGAGTCTCGCTCTGTCGCCCGGACTGGAGTGCAGTGGCCGGATCTCAGCTCACTGCAAGCTCCGCCTCTCGGGTTTACGCCATTCTCCTGCCTCAGCCTCCCGAGTAGCTGGGACTACAGGCGCCCGCCACCTCGCCCGGCTAGTTTTGTATTTTAGTAGAGACGGGGTTTCACTGTGTTAGCCAGGATGGTCTCGATCTCCTGACCTTGTGATCCGCCCGTCTCGGCCTCCCAAAGTGCTGGGATTACAGGCTTGAGCCACCGCGCCCGGCCAGGGATACTTTTTAATGATTTACATTAGAGCAATGACTCTAATTCTTTTAGTACCCTTCTGAAGTCTACCAATGTGTCCCCAAACCTTTCTGGAGCCATAATCTCCACCATAGTGCTGTATGGGAAATAAACATATTTAAACAAATTTAAATTATATGAATCTGAGAAGTGAAGCTTTCTGAAATCACTAGAAATTAAGCAGTATATTGGAAAACTGGTTGGGAATCACTTGCTAGGCATACAGGGGACCTACTAACTTAAGAAATCAGTTTTCATAGACAGCAAGATGCACATGGATGTTTGCTATTTTCTGAGTATGGCAGGGTTCATACATCCTTTTCACAGTGCACATGAGCCTGATGAGCCTGATGGCTGGCTCTGGCGTCTGGGGAAGCCATGCTTCTAAAATTAGAACTTGCTACATGGATGAAGATTTAACAAGACTGGTCATGGCAAAGTACAGGCCTCTGAGAATTTCACCCTAATGTAACAGTATTTAAAAATACTATCTGCATCTTTGTGCAAACCATTAATTAGAAGAGCGTCAAAAGCATTGTATATATACATAATATTCATGCAAAAAACATCTGTGTTGGACACAGATTATTTTCAGATGGTAAATCAACATAAAAGTATTCTCAAAAGGAGTCTTGAGTAGGAGAAGTCCCCAAATTTAGAAAAGATCTTAGGAAAGTTATTAACTCATATTTAGAAAAGAAAGTATTTTCTGCCTGGCATCGATTCCAATAAATAAGCAAAGAAAAGATGAAATGCAGCTGTTGGGGTCTATGTTACTCTCCCCACAAATCACCTCAGTGTCCTTCCTCTACCCAACTCACAGGCTAATGCAAAGTATATGCACAGCTTAGAAAAACAGCCTCAAACTTTACTCCATGGGCACAAACACAAGTGCAAATTGTAGTATATCTCCTTGAAGACAAACAAGTAGTCTAAGCTGGCCCTTTCATTATTGTCATTAAGTGGCCATATGGCGTTACCACAAAAATAATCCCCAGTGACAAAGTGAAAGAATATGGCTATGAAGAAAAAATTCAGAAATATGTGAGTTAAATCTTTGTCAACTGCATGATGATTATCACCTGCATCAGTGGTTTGCAACTGGTTTAAGATTACCTGGGGAGTTAAAAAACAACCAACCAACTAAGCAACCAAGGTCTCGATTTAGGACCTAACTTTTGTCCATCTAGAGCTACGCTGTTGAGTCGAACTTTCTGCAGTGACAAAAAATATCTGTATCAGTGCAGTCCAATGCAGTAGCAACTAGTCCCCTGTGGTTTCTAAGTAACTGAAATGTTGCTGCACTCTCAGGGAACTGAATTGCATTTAATGGTATGAACAGAAAGTTGTGGCTAGTAATTGCCATATTGGAAAATACAGGTAGAGAAGTCTGTTCTTTCTCTACTAATTTGAAACACCCCTTTTATTACTTAGTAAACTTCCACAAAAACATAAATCTGTTTCTGGATGCTTTTCTGTTTCATCAGTCTATCTGCTTATTCCCAACCATGATAGCTCTGTGATATGTGGAAAATTTCACATGAACTAGAACTATTTTATTAATCCCATAAATATGGTGAAAATCTAAAGATCATATCAAATTTAGAGACTAGTTTATAGAAAACATATCTTTGAGGTTTTTTATTTAGAAACATGCTATGTCTAATTCTTTCAGATCATAGTTATGTCTTTCAGCAATGTTTCACACAGCTTCCTGTGCTTTTGTTGCTGTGTTTATTCTCAAAGCATCTAGTTTTTGTTGCTATTGTGAATGCATTTTTTCCCTACGTTTCTGATATGCTTTTGCTGATGTGAGGAAAAGTGGTCTTCACCTAGTGAGTGGAGTGTAGTCTGCTAGTTGCCTCTCCAATCCACATTATCCCTCTTCTGTTGAGTGCCCAGCTAGAACACTGTTATTTCCCAGCTCCTCTGAAGTTAGGGGTGGCAGAAGTCATTGTGTGGGGCTTCCAGGAAAACTCTGAGAATTGACTTAGTGGAAGGAGTGCCCTTTTTTTGTCCCTTGCTCTAATCCCTTCTGCTTGGAAGTAGGATGTGATGGCTGGATTTCCAGCAGCATGTTATGATGTTGAGGATGGAAGCAATGGCAACATACTAATAAATGATGTAGAAAGAAAGGATCCCAGTTCTTGATGGCTTCTTTTAAATGAGACCATTTATCTCTAATGTGTTCAAGTGAAAACTACACT
>NW_016813718.1:1679056-1688069 GCF_001698545.2 Rhinopithecus bieti
TTTTTTGAGATGGAGTCTCGCTCTGTCACCCAGGCTGGAGTGCAGTGGTGCGATCTCAGCTCACTGCAAGCTCCACCTTACGGGTTCACACCATTCTCTTGCCTCAGCCTCCCGAGTAGCTGGGACTACAGGCACCCACCACCATGCCCAGCTAATTTTTTGTATTTTTAGTAGAGACGGGGTTTCACCATGTTAGCCAGGATGGTCTCAATCTCCTGACCTCATGATCCACCCGCCTCAGCCTCCCAAAGTGCTGGGATTACAGGCATGAGCCATGGCGCCCGGCCTGGTTACTCCACATAATTCTTAACTTTCACAGTGATACCGAATTCTATTACCTTATGAAATCCTGCATTAATTTCAGGGTTTATTACTCTTTTTTTTCCCTCTTTTTGATGTGTATTTCCAATTAACAAAATCCTGGCAAAAAGCAAACTTAACTTTTACCAGCACTTCTTGCCTACTCAAACAGATTTTGTAATGCTTTTTAGGATATCATTGCAACTTAAATATACTACATCTCCTGGGTTAAGATATTCGAGTAACAGTGTTAAAAGGTACACAGGAATTTGAGTCAAGCAGAAAGCCATTATGTTGACACGCAGGTACATAATAAAATAACCTTAATATTCCACTGAAAACTGAATAGAAACTTCAGGTCAATCAAGACACTTAAAATCTTTCAAGGAAAATATACAATGCTCATAATTGTAAAACTATTTTTGAATTTTAATAGATTACTGTTAAATGCTGAAAAATACCCGTAGATACAACCCAGGCTCATCTAATCATGGAAAACAATGCTGTTAATAATAATAATACCTAATATTTAGTAAGTACCTTGCATACATCATCACATCTGAATCTCATAGCAACCTTAATGAGGATGTCCTCTTAGGAGGTGAGATGGTTAGGATGCATAGATAGGTTAAGTAACTTTTCTGAAGTTACTTAACAAAGAATTGGTGTACCAGGGTTCAAAACTAGGTCAGATGATTCTGGAGCACATTAAGCACAGCTTTTTTTTTTTTTTTTTTTTTAAATACAGATAGGGTCTTAGTTAGTTGCCCAGGCTGGTGTCAAACTCCTAGATTCCAGTGATCCTGCCACCTTGGCCTCCCAAAGTGCTGGGATTACAGGTGTGAGTCACCTCACCTGGCCTAAGCACAGCATTTAAGTCAGGCTTATCTTTTACTCATTAGGAGTTAGAATGTTTACTTGTACTGCATCTATTTTTGTACTGTTTTTGAAGTGATAGAGACTGTGTAACATTAAAAGTAAATAAATGCAAGCATTAGAAATGGGAGAGAAAAAGGAAGTGACAGGGTATGTGAAAAAACATGAAGCCAAAAGTGCTCTTGGCTAGGCTCTTCTTGTATGATGTTGAGGTTTTCCGGGTTCCTAAGGTTTGATGAGACACATCAAATTTTCAACTCAGTCTTTATCATCCTTGGAGACTAGTATACTCATATGTTTATACTGTGAGGTAACCAGATTAATCAAGATTAGCTTGATCACAGAGGTTAGAATACAAAACAAAGGGTAAGTGATAAATGAGCTTTTGGTACAGTTGCCTTACTTTCTTATTCATCAAATTAAGGTGGTGACTAGATAACGGTCTCTTCTATCCTTTATAAATGGGAAAAATGATTCTAACTATAAATTGTATAGTCCTTTTGTGATCAGACTTAATATTTTAAAAGAACACACAGAAGAAGGAATCCAGGATAAATCTCCAAATTTACAGTTTATCTGAAGTTTTTTGAAATACCAAAATTTTAAGCACATCAAGTTCAGAAAGATTGTAAAAGGTATTTGGAGACAGTAGAAAATGGAAATAAGTTTCAGTGACTGGAAGAGTAAAGTTCTGTGAGTTTGTGGAAACTCCAGTGGATGTCCTCTAGTTTGGAACCTCCGAATGTCTAACTTTAGAATTAACATAAAATAAATCAAAGCAGAAAGAGGCAAAGAAGAGTCATAATGGCTCTAAGCTTGGCAAGCCTAGAGTATAAGCTGATTAAAGGTAGGAATCTATCCAAAGAAAGTATTATTCCGCTGAGTTGGCACTAGTGTGGTCAGCAATGAAAGAGGAGTCACAGAGACAATGTGTCCTATGTTTAGGGTAGTGAGACCTGAACTGAGATCGGGTCCAGTGGTGATCCCTGCTCTACTGTGGATGTAAGCACTGCATTTGCTCACTTTCTGATTCTACTCTTGCTTCACATGTACTTTCCCTAAAGGAAAGGACTGCATTGGCTGGAGGATGCTCATGTCCTGTCCCCTTGGCATATTTTATGAATACACTAGTATTCTTTTTTTTTTTTTTTGAGTCAGGGTCTGGCTCTCACATCCAGGCTAGAGTGCAGTGGCATCTTCATGGCTCACTGCAACCTTGACCTCCACGGCTCTAGAGATCCTCCTATCTCAGCATTCTGAGTAGCTGGGACTACAGTGCATGCCACCACACCCAGCTTACATGTATGTGTAAAGACAGAGTCTCATTATGTTGTTGCCCAGGCTGGATGTGAACTCCTGGGCTCAAGTGATCTGCCCCTTCAGTCTCCCAAAGTGCTGGGTTATAGGCATGCGCTACCATGCCTGGCCTAAACTAGCATTCTGATTAAAAGATGCTTTCCTGAGACTTGCTTGCTTATAGAGAGATAACTTGGTTGGCCAGGGGAAACTAGGATTTAGTGTCCTTACCAGTTCTAGTTTGTATTGTAAATTGACATTTTATAAACTAGCTTTGGAAAACTTGGTTGATGTAAGTCCGTATCTCTAAAATGGATCTTGTTTCTTAGCTTATGAAGTTGAGAGCAAGGTCCTGGACTATAATGATGTCATCATTCATTAAGGGACCCATGCATCACCTAGCTGCCCTCTACCAAGAAGTGCTGTTTCACATCTTTGGGTATCAGCCATCTTTTCAACTGACATTTCCACATATCGAAAAGCTACTGTGAAGAGGAACTCCAAATGCATGTAACTTATAATTTGTTAGATTGTAAGTTATAAGATTTACTTTATTATTTTTATTAGAGACATTTGTAACTTAGACATAGTTTATTAGTGACACTTCCTAAAGCTCTAAGCTTACTGTGCTTCTGCAGCTATAATAGTCACCTAAATGCTGAGTAGTAATAGGAAAATTACTAGAAATAGAAAATAGCATTTGTATTTGGAACTCTGAGAGTAGATCTAGTTGTTACATTTTTAAAAGACCTCATCTTTACAACAATGCTATAAAGTAGGAACTATCATAAACTCCAGTTTTAAGATAATAAAATTAAAACTCTGAGAAGTTAACTTGCCTAAAGTCACAAACTAGTAAGCAGCAGAGACAGTGTTGACCCAGTTTTGCCTGTCCTATATAACAGCAGACAATAGATAAAAGCAGGGGACTGACTATAAGACCAGCTGATGGAAACAAGCAACAAGAACTGACAGCTAGAAGCAAAGCACAAAACAGAAGATAATTAGGAACACAGAATAGCTGAAACTTTCATTACAACCTCAAACAGTACTGCAAACTTTAACAGTTCCTATGGGTATCTCAAAATAATACTTTCTTCAAACGCTTCAAAGAACTGCCTAACTGGATTAGGACAAATCTCATGTATTTGATAAACCTGCCATCTCTCAATACTTCCAAGGTCATTCTGATTATTTAATGTCACATATTGCTGTCTCTTCTGGATCAGCTGTACAGTAAAATAAGATACGTAATGAAAAACCTGAGGCATTACTGTACATTGGAAAGTCTGCTTTACTAAGAGTTAGTAAGAATTGTGTTCAAGTCCTTGATCTGAGATTATGTCAAGATAACACCAATGACAAGTCATTAATCTTCTCGGAAAAGTGGGCTAAGTGCTACAGGGCTACCTATAAAATCTTGATTCTACAAGATTAAGTCATATTTGATATACTGTTTATTAAGGTATGGACTTTAAAAAAAAAAAAGGTTGAGATTAAAAGCCAGCCAGGCGCAGTAGCTCATGCCTAATCTCATCACTTTGGGAGGCTGAGGTGGGAGGACTGCTTGAGGCCAGGAGTTCGAGACCAGCCTGGATAACATAGGGAGATCTCATCTCTATGAAAATAAAAAAAGTGAGCCGGGAAAGGTGGCACGCACCTATGGTGCCAGCTACTCAGGAGGGTGAGGCAGGAGAATTGCTTCAGCCCAGGAGTTTGAGGCACTGCACTCCAGCCTGGATGACAGAGTAAGACCCTGTCTCAAAAAGTGAAAACAAAATTCAAAAAACAGAAAACAAAACAAAACAAAACAAACAATAACAACAAAAAAATTGGGGGCTGGTAGGGTAAACTTCAGTGATCTGAAAATTTCTTGTGGTGGAATATCTCATTTAATCATGTTGTATACTATTCCATATGACAAACATTAAGTTGATAAAAGATAGATTTAAATAAATTAATGGATAATGCTTCATTATTGTCAAGGCAAACAAAATATTTTGGACAAATTCTAAACTCTGAAGTTGCTTGTAGACTAGTTTGCAAATGTACTGGTTTTAATATATGGTATAAAATATGCAAAAAGGCAAATAAGTCTGCTTCCTCAAATAGTACATGGCCTAGTTTTTGCTTAAATATAATAAGCAAAATAAATATCAGACCCATATTGAAGTTTATTTTGCTTATTACAAGATGTATATGCTTCTAAAAACTAATTCTTTCATCTATTTCCCTAAAATGAATTGTTTTGTGATAAAGACTGTTAAAGAATTCAAATTCAGGTAGTCTGGCCCAGAGTCTGTCCTCTTAACCACTATGCTACACTGCCTACTTTTCTCTTCCTGGCCTGAGCTGGACTGTACTTCTTGAGGACAAAGGAACACATGTTGTACATATTCCTGGTGCCTAAGCCATTTTCGTTTGCTAGGGGAATACCTGCCATACATTCAGTACTTGTCATGCTTATAGAAATTTAATCCAATTTTCATCCTATAATTATAGCCCAACGAAGGCAGAAGTAGGCAACAAATTACAGGAAACATCCTTCTGTTAATTCTCTTAAACGCAGACAAATATCCATGTACATTCTTTTATTTTTAGTGGAAGAGAGGTGATATATGATGTTAAGATTAAACATGAGATGTTCTTTTATTTCTGACTCATTCAGTTTTCAAAAAATGTTATTCTAAAGGTTTCCTACGGAAATAGCTTTAAGAAACTGTCTTAAAACTAGTCAAAGAGTGACAAATATTACACCCCCATCAAAAGGAGACGTCTTTTTAGAGCACACAGAGAACGCTAATGTTCTGCCGTCAGGTATTACCAGTCTCAGTTTTCGAAGACAGAGATTAAAGCAGCTAACGACAGGAAACAACACATACATCGATGTAAACATTTGTTTTTAACAGAAGTAAAATTTCCCAATAATTTTACAACTTGTTTTACTTCACTACTTACAGTGCACCTTCCGTATCTGCTATATTTTCTTCCATTTTCAGAGACTACATAGAGGTAAATAAAGTTGTCATGAGATCCTACAGCCAGGAAGGTGCCATCTAGAATGAAATAGGCCAGTGTTGACTAGAGAAATATACTGATAAATTTATTTACTGTTATTTTACTGGATCTACCCTAAATGACATATTTTACAAATGCTGTTAAATCTCATCAATTTAACTGTTATTTGGCAACTGATGAATTAATTCTATCCACTAAATACATTTGAAAAATAAATGGTCATCCAGTCTAATACACAATCCCTTCTTGGAGATGCTTACAGGCCTTGGACTCTAGGCCTCATCTTCTAGTTAAACACCAGCTCCAGAGAGGTTATTCTGCCTTCTTGGGTGGAAGGGTACAGGGTTTACATGGAAGGCTGAGCGGACAGCTGCTTAGTTCAGCTAGCATATATGATCTGTCCAATTACAGAGCAGGTGCTCTTGGGAAGAGACCATGTTCCTTTCTTTTGTGGTGTCCTTCCCTGTACCCACCACAGCGCTAAGCACGTAACAAATGGTCAATAAAGTCCATGTCATCTCTGGAGTTCGAGAGCTTTATTTGCAGTGGTTATTTGCTACTACAACACTAAAAAACAATAAAACGTAACAAAACAAACCCCAGAAAATGTTAAAATTTTGTGCTTCAAGAGGACTCTTTTCAGGCTCATAAAGTACATACTTTTCCTTCCTTGTTCAATTTAAAGAATACTACTCTGTGATTCCTTTGAAACAACTGAGCAGGAATCAAAAAGATTCTCTGGATCCCGTGCTAATGCAACAACTATTGGCGTATATTTTCAAATAAAGAAAATGTCAGACTAACTCCAGGGAAGAATGGTGTGAATCAAAGCCACATTAATAACAGGAAAAGGTAATTGGGGTATTATCATAGAAACTTAACATTGTCAATAAAGTACAAATAATTACTCTCAAGTAGGCTAAAGGAATAGATCAAATTCTTATAGAGAATTGCTAAGTATTTAATTAACAAACCAATCATTACTATGTAACCAAAACAATGCACTAGATTCTAAAGGACTTGAAGGGCCTATAAAATTTGTGTATTTTTAATTTCTCTGTAATTTCTTTTACATTCTCTTATAAAGAAAGAAAAGGTTGCCAACCAGATGTGACATTTAGCCTACTACCTATTGAAAATTCTAAAGTATGCGTAGTTCCGGAAAAAGGGGATTTGACTGCACTTTATTCTGCTTTCAATTGCAAATGCAGCTGTAGTAGTCCATTTTAAATTTGATGATTCAGAATGTTGTTTAACTTTAGCAGATCTTTTGCAGTTTCTGGCAGCAGAATTTAATTTAATGTTGGGGGAAACAGATTTAATACTTAACAACTCTTAACGAGAGAAAAAAGTAGTCAGCCTTATCAGAAGTAAAAGTATGCAATTGCAGTGAAGTGCTGTGAATGCCAGGCTTGGGAGGTGGGAGGAAATCTGCCTACCTATTGAGTAGCGCATCACAGAGAGCTGTTCATTCCCGTCTGTGTGGATAGAAACTAGATCTCTGGTTTCTGCATCCAGAACAAACCACCTGTTAAGAAGTAAAAACCAAAATTTTCTTCAGATATTAGCATTTATAGAAAATAAAAGTTGTTTTCTTTTTTTTTTTGAGACAGAGTCTTGCTTTGTCATAAGGCTGGTGTGCATGGAGTGATCCTAGCTCACCACAACG
The DNA here is from genome assembly GCF_001698545.2 of Rhinopithecus bieti. Taxonomy (NCBI): domain Eukaryota; kingdom Metazoa; phylum Chordata; class Mammalia; order Primates; family Cercopithecidae; genus Rhinopithecus; species Rhinopithecus bieti. Next base: position 1,686,216 of record NW_016813718.1, read on the forward strand.
GCCTTGAACTTCCGGGCTCACACCATCCTCCCACACCTTAGCCTCCTGAGTTGCTGGGACTACAGGTGCATGCCACCATAACTGGCTAATTTTTAATTTCTTTTTTGTTTAGAGATGGGGTCTTACTGTGTTATCCAGGCTGGCCTTAAACTCCCACCTCAGCCTCCCAAATGAATGAGATTACAGGCATGTGCCACTGTGCCCAGACAGATCTATTTTTTTAATTTTAAGAATTTTTAATAATGGTCCTTAAGTATGACATGTTTTCTTCTTCTAATGAAGGATAAATTCATTTAGCAAAATGCTGCTAGATAAAACATACATAAATATACATGGGCCTAGACATATTCTCATTTCTATTTGGGTATTCATTGACTGCCATTCCTGTCTCTTTGCTAGGCACTGTTTAAATATAAAACAGAAATACAGGATCAGTGTTCTTGAAGAAGACACTAAGTTGGGAGAAAGGAAATGGGTCAACTGAAACAAAGAATGAAGAAATGCCAACCTCAGTGATGGTGACTCAATATAATAGAGGAACTCATAGGAGGAAAATGAATGATAGCAAACAGAAAAACATCCTTAAGGAAGATGTAAGATGTGGGTTGAGCTGAACACTGAGGGAATGTTCAGACATTTTAGGCAGGAGGAACAGGAGCTGTATAGCTAGGGAGGTGGGAAAAACCATGGACAATATGAAGGTGGGAGGGAACAGTAGCAAGTCATTCATTTGGTGTGATTCAAAAGAACCAGCAGGGAGCACTCTCCTCCCCGAGACCTCCAACTCTTGCACAGGGAAGCCCTAAATTCTTCGAAAGAGATATTTTTTCATTCACATTTACAGGAAAAGTCAAAATGCAAATGCCTCTTGAGAGGTAAAACAATGACTTAAATCCAACTACATTATAAATCTCTATTATTAGACTTTTTTTCTAAAAGTATTTGAAGGAAAGGATGGGTACTTCAGAAGAGTATGGTGAAGGCAGGGATATAAAGCAAAGATGGGAACCATGGACAGGCAGACTTAAGGCTGCACAAGAGAGAGGATGGCAGCATGCACAGCCGGTTGGAAGAATTCAGAGTTGAGCACTGCCCAGATTAGAGTAGGCACTAAATATCTTCAGAATGAATAAGTGAACAAATAAATTAAAAGTAAGTCTTGAACATGTCAAAAGCCAAATTTTAGCAAGAGGTATTTAATAGTAGTACAGTGTGCAGGAAGAAAATGGATAGGATGGAACGAACAGGACAAGACTAGAAAAACAAAATCACTACTTATTGGCCTTTAAACTCAAGTATTCACATATAAATTATTTCTCTTACCTGAGTAGATGACAGAATTTACAAATTAGGTTAGCTGCCTAAAAGTTTCAACCCATAGCTTACAAGTTACTAAAAATTCATTCATGAACTGAACAGGGCAAAAAAAGCAGCAAGTTTTTTTTCTTTTTGAGACGGAGGCTTGCTTTCGTCCCCAGGCTGCAGTGCAGTGGCACGATCTTGACTCACTGCAACCTCCGCCTCCTGGGTTCAAGCGATTCTCATGCCTCACTCTCCCGAAGAGCTGGGATTACAGGTGGGCGCCACCATGCCCAGCTAATTTTTGTATTTTTAGTAGAGATGGAGTTTTACCATGTTGGCCAGGCTGGTCTCAAACTCCTGACCTCAGGTGATGTGCCCACCTCAGCCTCCCAAAGTGCTAGGATTATAGGCATGAGCCACTGTGCCCGGCAAGTTTTTATTTTTAATCTTTATTTTTTTTACCTGGTCCTACCTTCTGAGTTGTTTCATTTTTAATTATTCAGATGGAAAAAATTCCACCACTAATACAAGCCAATAAAACAATCATGATGA
>NW_016813718.1:1688349-1723914 GCF_001698545.2 Rhinopithecus bieti
TTTTTTTTTTTTTTTTTTTTTTTGAGATGGAGTCTCACTCTGTCACCCAGACTAGAGTGGAGTGGCGCTATCTCGGCTCACTGCAACCTCCGCCTCTGGGTTCAAGTGATTCTTGTGTCTTAGCCTCCCAAGTAGCTGGGACTATAGGCATGCCCCACTATGCACTGATAATTTTTTGAATTTTTAGTAGAGATAGGGTTTCGCCATATTGACCAGGCTGGTCTCGAACTCCTGGTCTCGAACTCCTGACCTCAGGTGATCCACTTGCCTTGGCTTCCCAATGTGCTGGGATTACAGGCATGAGCCACTGCACCTGGCTGATAAGTTGCTTTTCATTTTGAAGCATTATAACTAATATCTGAGAAAGGGACCATTTCCCTCTTAAATTAAAAGAAATATTTAGGAGAGAGAAAAGGGCTTGAAGGATTTTTTTTTTTTTAAGCTTAGTGACATTGTTTAACGTGGCTTAGTGTATTCAAGGTAGAATGAAGACTAAAAGATCCCAATTTTTTACCTTGTCAACAAAGAGCCAAACTCTTTAAAATATTTGAAGAGATTTATTCTGAGCCAAATATGAGTGACCATGGCCCATGGTGAGAGGGCCCTCAGAGAACATGTGCCCAAGGTGGTTGAGGCACAGCCTAATTTTATACATTTTAAGGTGACATGAGACATCAATAAAATACATGTTAAGATATACACTGGTTTGGCCAGGCGCGGGAGCTCACGCCTGTTATCCCAGCACTTTGGGAAACTGAGGCGGGCGGATCACTAGGTCGGGGGTTCAAGACCAGCCTGGTCAACATGGTGAAATCCCGTCTCTACTAAAAATACAAAAATTAGGTGGGCATGGTGGCAGGTGCCTGTAATCCCAGCTACTCGGGAGGCTGAGGCAGGAGAATCACTTGAACCCGGGAGGCTGAGGCTGCAGCGAGCAGAGATTGCACCACTGTGCTCCATCCTGGGCGACAGAGCGAGACTCTGTTTAATAATAACAATAAAAAAAAAAGGAGCAGCCAGGTGCAGTGGCTCACACCTGTAATCCCAGCACTTTGGGAGGCCGAGGCAGGTGGATCATGAGGTCAGGAGATCAAGACCATCCTGGCTAACCCGGTGAAACCCCATCTCTACTAAGAATACAAAAAATTAGCTGGGTATGGTGGCAGGTGCCTGTAGTCGCAGCTACTCGGGAGGCTGAGGCAAGAGAATGGTGTGAACCCAGGTGGTGGAGCTTGCTGTGAGCTGAGATGGTGCCACTGCATTCCAGCCTAGGGGAAAAAAAAAACAAAGCAAAAAATGATATACATTGGTTCAGTCGGGGAAGGCAAGACAACTCGAAGGTAGATGGGGGCTTCCAGGTTACAGGTAGATTTAAATACTTTCTGACTGGCAGGCCAGGCGCAGTGGCTCACGCCTGTAATCCCAGCACTTTGGGAGGCCGAGGTGGGTAGATCATGAGGTCAGGAGATGGAGCCCATCCTGGCTAATAAGGTGAAACTCCGTCTCTAGTAAAAAAAGATACAAAAAATTAGCCGGGTATGGTGGTGCCTGTAGTCCCAGCTACTTGGGAGGCTGCGGCAGAAGAATCGTTTGAACTCGGGAGGTGGAGGTTGCAGTGAGCCAAGATTGTGCCACTCACTGCACTCCAGCCTGGGCGACAGAACAAGACTCCATCTAAAAAAAAAAAAAATTCTTGGCAATTGGTTATTATCAGTAGAAAGGAATTGTCTGGGTTATGATATGGGGTTGTGGAGACCAAAGTTTTATCATGCAGATAAAGTCTTCAGGTAGCAGATTTCAGAGAGAATAGAATAGAATAGAAACAGAGAAATGTTTCTTACCAGACTTAAAGTCTGTATTAATATTAAATGCTGGTTGGCTTTTCCTGAATTCTAAGAGGTTACAACAAGGCATGACCTTCCCTTCCCATTATGGCCTGAACCAGTTTTTCAGGTTAATTTTGGAATTCCCTGGCAGAGATGAGGGGTCCAGTCAGATGGTAGGGAGGCCTTAGAATTTTATTTTTGATTTATAACCTATCAGTGAAATCTCTAAACATATTCATAAATTTTAGTAATTTGTAAGCTATGGGCTGAAACTTCCAGGCAGCTAACCTAATTTTGTCATCTACTCAGGTAAGATAAATATCTTTCATATGTGAATACTTGAGTTTAAAGGCCAATAAGCAGGAAAACTGGCACTTTGAAGCCATATGCTTCATGTTTACCAATTATTTTCATTTCAAAAAGTGCACAGGAAGGACGGGCATGGTGCCTCATGTCTGTAATCCTAGCACTTTGGGAGGCTGAGGCAGGAGGATCGCTTGAACACAGGAATTCAAAACCAGACTGGGCAACGTAGTGAGACCTCATCTCTATTTTATTTTAAAATAACATTAAAAGTAAAATATAAAATAAAAAACAAAATCACATAAGAAATACACTTTATTGCAACTGGACAGTACCCACAGGTTATGTTTCTTCTGAGAATGTAATTCATTAACCAATTTTTATGACTATTCCTATGAAATTCCTCTGGGCCTAGAAATGCCATAGCTGATGCCAAGTGCCTTTTTAGAGTAAGAGAACAAAATAATTTCCTAGTTCAGACTGAACTGACACACCAAAATGACAAGATACAGAGCTGCTCTGTATCAGGTGAGTTTTTAATGAGTTTATGGAAACTTTATGATACTCTCATGCATTTAAAAATTATTACTTTTATCTATTTATTTTTTTTGAGACAGGGTCTCACTCTGTTGCCCAGGCTGGAGTGCAGTTTACTGCAGCCTCAACCTCCCAGGCTCTCAGGTGATCCTTCCCCCCTTAGCCTCTCGAGTAGCTGGGACCAAAAGCATGTGCTACCATGCCTGGCTCATTTTTTGTAGAGGAGGGGTTTTGCCATGTTGCTGGTCTTGAACTCCGAGGCTCAAGAATCCTCCCACCTTGGCCTCTCAAAGTGTTGGGATTACAGGTGTGAGCACCACACCAGCCCAATTTTTATTTTGGAGAAGCACCAACTGATACTGTTTTAAGATTGTTTCAAAGTCAGTTTAATCTTCCCAGGAAAACTATGTAATTTTGTCTCTTTGGACACTCCCTGAGAATGTAATGAAACCCTGTAGTGTCTGTTTTGGTAAAACGTGTAGAAACCTAAAAACTTAGTCATTTACTGGTTAGAGATAGTGACTATCAAAAAAGAAACCAAAAAACCCCCATCAAACAGTGCCTAACTTTTCTATTTCCTTAATTATTAATACATTATCAGACATCAATTCTTCTACTTTTGGTAAATCATTTTTAGTAGTAATTCAATGTTTGTTATTAAAGGTACACAATTTCCATATATAATTTTGGAGTTCCCACCCCTTTTCATTGCAAGCACTATGTTTTACCTTCAGAAAAGACTCTTTGGCTCAGAGGCTCTATCTCTAACAACAAATCCTCTAGCCAAGGGGATTTTCTACAAATTAAAAAACATTTTTTAAAAAAAATTTCACTCCTGGCTTCAAGAGATCTTCCTGTCTGGGCTTTGGGCCTGAGCCACCATGATGGCCAAATAAACAAATATTTAAGTTTTCACTATTTCATTGTATTCTTATTCTAGAGTATATACATTAGAACCAAGCTTCTGGCTGGGTGTGGTGGCTCATGCCTGTAATTCCAGCACTTTGGGAGGCTGAGACTAGCAGATCACTTGAGGTCAGGAGTTCAAGACCAGCTTGGCCAAATGGTGAAACCCTGTCTCTACTAGAAATACAAAAATTAGCCAGGCACGGTGGTCCACACCTGTAGTCCCAGCTACCTGGCACGCTGAGGCACAAGAATTGCCTGAACCCAGGAGGCAGAGGCTGCAGTGAGCTGAGATTGTGCCATTGCACTCCATCCTGGGCAACAGAGCAAGACTCTGCAAAAGGGAAAAGGGAAAGGGAAGTGGAAGATCCATTAGGCCTTACAGAATCCCATAATGATTGCAACTATGGTACTGGCATTAAGCACAGATATATATATATATATATATATATATGGAACAGAATTCAAAGTCCAGAGAAAATCTCATACATGTTTGGTCAATTTATTTTCAAAAATGGTGCCAATACTATTCAATGGAGAAAGAAAAGTCTTTTCAACAAATGGTGCTGTAACTGAATATCCACATACAAAAGAATGAAGTTGGACACCTACTGGGCCATACTATATATGAAGATTAACTCAAGACGAATTGGAGACCTAAAGGTAAGAGCTACAGCTATAAAACTCTTACAAGAAAACATAGAAATAAATATTTATGCCCAAGAAACAAGAGAAAGAACAGATAAACTAAACTACATCAAAACTTAAAACTCTGGTGCTACTAACAGCAAGAAAGTGAAAAGACCACCCTCGGCATGAGAAAAAATATTTGAAAAAGATCTACAAGGAACTGTATCCAGAATATATAAAAAACTCTTAAAAGAATAGACAACCCAATTCAAAGATGGGCACAGGATTTCAACATACATTTCTCTAAAGAGAATATACAAGCGTCCAATAAGTACTTGAAGAAATGCTCAACATCATTAGCCATCAAAGAAATGCAAATCAAAACCATAATGAAAAACCGCTTCACACCCACTAGGATGGCTATAATCAAAACACAGATAATAATATGTATTGGCAAAGATGTGGAGAAACAAACCCCTCATACATTGCTGGTGGAATCATAAGCCAATATGGCTGCTGTGGAAAAGTTTGGTAGTTCCTAAAAAAACAAAACAAAAATTTTTGTTGTTGTTGTTTTGTTTTGAAAAGGATCTCGCTCTGTCATCCAGGCTGGAGTGCAGTGGTGCCATCATAGCTCACTATGATAGCCTCAACCTCCCAGATTCAAATTATCCTCCCACCTCAGGCTTTTGAGTAGCTGGGACCACAGGCATGCACCACCATGCCTGGCTAATTTTTTTTTTTTTATTGTTTTTTGTAGAGGCAAGGTCTTGCTATATTGCCCAGGCTGGTCTCAAACTCCTGGACTCAAGTGATCCTCCTGCTTCAGCCTCCCAAAGTGTGGGGATTACAGGTGTGAGCCACTGTGCCTGGCCTTAAAATGTTAAACATGGAGTTATCACATAACCCAACAATTCTACTCCTTTATATCCCAGAGAGCTGAAAACACATATCCCCTCTAAAGCTTGTGTATGAATGTATGTAGCAGCATTATTCATAGTAGCCAAAAAGTGGAAATAACCCTTCTGTCCATCAATCGATGAAGGTTGTATATCCATACAATGGAATGTTATTTGGCCATAATACACGCTATGTATGAAGTACTCAACGCGGTTAAACCTTGAAAACATTAAGTGAAAGAAGCTAATCACAAAACACGTTATATGATTCATTCCATTTATAGAAAATGCCCAGAACAGACAATCTACAAAACAGAAACTGGGTCAGTTGCCTAGAGCAAGGGGGAGGTGGCTGGGGTAATGGGGAATGACTATTAACGGGTACAGGATTTCTTTCTGGGTTAAAAATTGTTCTGAAATTAGACTGTGAGGATAACTGCACAACCCTGTGAACTTACTGAATTATATATCTTAAATCAGTGAATTTTATAGTATATGAATTATTTTTTATTTCTTTTTTGGGGGGGTATGTGAATTATATCTCAACAAAGCTGTTAAAAAGAATCCTTTCTATGTGAGCATTAACTTCTGCTTTTTGTTTTGAGACAGTGCCCAGGCTGGAGTGCAATGGCGTGATCTCAGTTCACTGCAACCTCTGCCTCCTGGGATCAAGCAATCCTCCTGCCTCAGCCTCCCGAGTAGCAGGGACTACAGGTGCACACACCACCACACCTGGCTAATTAAAACATTTTTTTTGTAGAGACAGGGTTTTGCCATGTTGCCCAGGCTAGTTTCAAACTCCTAGGCTCAAGCAATCCACCTGCCTTGGCCTCCTTCCAAAGTGCTGGGTTTACAGGCATGAGCCACCATGCCCAGGAGCATTAATGTGTTAAGGAAGTAGTATGTCCACTTAAGGTTACACGTTTAATTTTTTTCTCTTAAAATTACATTAATAATACATTATTTTAAAATGATAACTGTACTTATTTGACGCTTTATTCACACTGTGCTTACTCTTTGGTTACATGAAGTAGAAGATATCTAGATCTGGACATGAAGACACATTACATTTTTTTTACTAGTCACTTTTTTTTGGATCATGCACAACTTGGACATGTGTTGCATTCCACTAAAAAATGTCCTTGGCTGGGCATGGTGGCTCATGCCTGTAATCCCACTACTTTGGGAGGCCCAGGCAAGGTGATCACTTGAGGCCAGGGGTTCGAGACCAGCCTGGCCAACATGGCGAAACCCTGTCTCTACTAAAAATACAAAAATTAGCTGGGTATGGTGGTGGGCGCCTGTAATCCCAACTACTTAGGAGGCTAAGGCTAGAGAATCACTTGAGCCTGGGAGGCAGAGGTTACAGTGAGCTGAGATCACGCCATTGCACTCCAGGCTGGGAGAAAGAGGGAAACTGTCTCTAAATAAATAAATAAAATAAAATAAAACATTAAATAAAATAAAATTTCCTAACCCTAGGTGTGCGTTTTTTCAGGCTTAGGGTCAGTGATAATAACAGAATGGCTACATTAAGATTTTTCCATTTTAGACAATACAGTCAGGTATTCACAGATCCAAGGCAAAAATAAAAACAAACGAGAACGTTTCCCAAGGACCAACAGAACCTAACCAGATGTGAAACCAAAGGCAGGAGTTAACATACAGAATGAACACTGACAACTGCATCTCCCCTAGATTCTAATCAATCTCCAAATGGACTGCCAGCACTTTCAATTTAGTTATCGCATCACTCTCAGTTATAAAGTGTTTTCTACTTACAACTCCAAGAGAAACCAATTGGCTTAACTTTAGTTTAAGTCACTAAAATTGAGTGACTTTCCATTTTAAGCTTGTCAATGATGATTTCACAGCTATGTAAATGTTCGAAAGCAATTCCAGTGAGTTTTTCAGAACAATTTTCCCTTACAAATTGGGGCTGTGTATGTATATTTGTAAACACACAGTGTTTTCTTCAACCAAGCAATTTATCGTCATGATTCAAACCCCGCTAGCCTTACAATCGCCCATTTAGTGTTTGACTCCCTTGTATACATAGTATGCTTTAAAAATGTCAATCACTTTAAAAATGTCAATCAGTGATTTAATTGTCAAAGATAAACCTTCCTAACAATATTTCTTTTTTTTTTTTTTTGAGACGGAGTCTCGCTCTGTCACCCAGGCTGGAGTGCAGTGGCCGGATCTCAGCTCACTGCAAGCTCCGCCTCCCGGGTTTACGCCATTCTCCTGCCTCAGCCTCCCGAGTAGCTGGGACTACAGGCGCCTGCCACCTCGCCTGGCTAGTTTTGTATTTTTTTTAGTAGAGACGGGGTTTCACCATGTTCGCCAGGATGGTCTCGATCTCCTGACCTCGTGATCCGCCCGTCTCGGCCTCCCAAAGTGCTGGGATTACAGGCTTGAGCCACCGCGCCCGGCCCAAACCTTCCTAACAATATTTCTAAGAAATGCTGTAAATATCTCAAAGAGCATTGTTGGATTAGAGGAAAGGACAGGCTTTGGAACCATGCAGCACCTGAGCTCAATCACAAGTAACAGCACTCTATGGGTCTTGGTTTCCTGTCTGTGCAATCATGATATTAATAAACACTTTGTTACATTCTTGTGAAGATTAGGAGTAACAGATAAGTAACAGATAAAAAGAATTTAGCGGGCAGGGCAACTGTGGCTCACACTGCTTAATCCCAGCACTTTGGAGGCCAAAGGCGGTGATCACGAGGTCACTGAGAACGCGTATCCTGGCTATACAGTGAAACTTTATAGAGACTAACAGACGTTCTACTAAAAATACCAAAAAAAAAAAAAAAAAAAAAATAGCCAGGGTGTAGGTGCGGGGCGCCTGTTATTCCCAGCTAACTTGAGGCTGAGCGCAGAAGATGGCGTGAACCTGGGAAGGCGGAGCTGCAGTGAGCCGAGATTGCTGTCACTGCACTCCAGCTGGGTACAGAGTGAGACTCCATCCTCAAATAAAAAAAAAAAAAAAAAGATTTTAGCACAGGGTCATCAGACAATGAATAAATGATACCTCTTACGTTTATTATTTCAAGGACTTTAGCATGTGTGATATCTGTTTAGCTGCCAAAAATAAGGATTTAAAGTGAATTTCTTTGTGGTTTTCTGAAAACTAGATCAGCACTACACCTCAGATGGTTTCCTACGTGCTTAACAATAATTTTTTTTTGGTTGAAGAAAATAATTTCCTCCAAATCCTACACTGACCTGTCATGTGTCTTTCTCAAAGAGAATGGACCACATTCGGTCCAAATGGACAAATATCCAAGTCTAAGTGCTTTTAAACCTCATAATGATCTATTACTAACGTGTTTTGGGCAAGATCTGAGCCAGCCTTCTACATTTGCAAAGTATCACCAACTGCTCTCTCCAGCAGCCTAGTTCTAAAATTCAATGATTTCACTCTATAGCATCTCTAGTTGCACATTCATAATTCAATTATCTTTAAAGACCTGTTTTTCCATTATTCTGAAAGATTCTGCAGCACTATAAGAAGAAATTGGAATGTTTTCACATTTCAGGTGTTAATTTGTATCTAACAGCCAGAAGGAAAAATTGCTACAAAAAAAATCCCCTCTAAATCACTAAATTTAGTTTTAGAATTAAATGAATTAGTTGGTTTAAAGTATTTGTCTTATATATAAACAAAATATTTATATAAGCGTGTTCACAATAGTCTCACCCCATTAAAATCAGCATTCCACACTTTAGAGTTTAATTTTGGGAAAACTGACTTCATGTTTTTCTTTGCCTCCTTAAAAATGTGAGAAGGACTACTTACTAGCAGAGACAATAAAGATGAGTCAATTAAAGATGTATAAATCATAAACATGTTAACCTTAGAAAGGTACTACACAAGGTCTGCAAGACAGGCCTTATTTTAGAAAATATATCTTTATTATATATCTGCATAGCATTTAAAATAAGAAAGGATGGCAAAAGGTGTAGCACAAACAACTTATAAATGCTCAATTGTGTTACATCAGCTTCAAATCCTTCCCCTGCATAAAAGATAATGAGGAGAGAAATTTTCTGATTCTTCTAATTTCACAAAGCAAAGTCAAATCTGCTAACTCCTTTTCAATGAAGCCCATAATGACCCCTCTATCATTTTGCAACAACTGCACTCCTTCTTAATCTCCCAACATTTTCCCTATCCTCACATGGTTCTTAACATTTTCTAATATAATGTTATAATGTTTATTATTTTTATGTTTTATTTTTTATAGAGATGGGGTCTCATTCAGGCTGGTCTCAAACTCCTGGCCTCAAGCAATCTTCCTGCCTCAGCCTCCCAAAGTACTGGAATTACTGGCATGGGCTACTATGACTGGCCTTATTTTTTTTTATTTTTATTTTTTTGAGATGGAGTCTTGCTCTGTTGCCCAGGCTGGAGTGCAGTGGCACAATCTCGGCTCACTGCAACCTCTGTCTCCCAGGTTCAACTGATTCTCCTGCCTCAGCCTCCCAAGTAGCTGGGATTACAGGTGTGCGCCACCACACCTGGCTAATTTTTGTATTTTTCATAGAGATGGGGTTTCGCCACATTGGCCAGGCTGGTTTCGAACTCCTGACCTCGGGTGATCTGCCTACCTTGGCCTCCCAAAGTGCTGGGATTACAAGTATGAGCCACCATGCCTGGCTGCATCAGGCCTTATTTTTTATTCTGTCCCATACACACTAAAATGTGGGCTTCACAGGGCAGGAATTTTTGTTTTGTTTTCTGATGTATTCTGAATACACACAATAGCATGAAGCAATAGGCAGATGCTCAATAACTGAATTGTATGAATATACATAACAGATACGAACAACAAGTATATTAGTGTGCCACTTAAGAGATTAATTCTCCAGATCAGATTGAGGACATTCCTGATTAAGCATTTAAACATCCCACCACTTCAGGTTACTCAGCTCACTTAAAGACCCTACCTGCCTGAGTGCGTTCCTATGGCCACCACTGTGCCACTTGGATGAAAATCTGCACAGTGTCCTGGTTCCTAGAAAAGAGACAGACAGCTGTTGGGGAGTATTTGAGAAAGTCTCCCTAGATCTATGGGGATAGTGGCAAAAACATCTGAAAATAACCTGTTTCATACAAACATAAAATTTCCATCAACTTTGTAGCTAATGAGAAATAACACGCGGATATGAGAGGAAAAAGAATTTCAGAGCATGAAGGGGATATGCTGGCAGAGTGGTGAGGGAAAGGGACAACCAGCTTGTGGCTAGGGAGTGGAACAATAATAAGGATAACAACAACAAACACTGGTACAGTTCTTTAGCATCCACAAAGAACCTGTATACACCTTTTGGGCTAGAGAAGGTGGATGTCTGGGTTGGGTAGAGAGAAAATACAGTAAGAGACCACTCAGAAAGAAGACAGTAGAGCCTGTTAGTGAGCAGCACTTACTGAATCCAACTGCAACGCCACCCGAGGCACAAATATTTCCACAATAATTAATGCTATATAGATATGTGAAATCTTTATGATTTTACCACTGAAGCTGATGGACAAATTGAGCTTTTACGCTGCTAACTTCTTTTTATTTATTTTTTATTTTTTGAGACGGAGTCTCGCTCTGTTGGCCAGGCTGGAGTGCAGTGGCATGATCTTGGCTCAGTGCAAGCTCCACCTCCCAGGTTCACGCCATTCTCCTGCCTCAGCCTCCCGAGCAGCTGGGACTACAGGCGCCCACCACCACGCCCGGCTAAATTTTTGTATTTTTAGTAGAGACGGGGTTTCACTGTGTTAGCCAGGATGGTCTCGATCTCCTGACCCCGTGGATCCACCCGCCTTGGCCTCCCAAAGTGCTAGGATTACAGGCGTGAGCCACCACGCCCGGCCTAACTTACTTCTTTAAAATCGGTTCATGTTCATACTTTAAGACTAAACACTACCCTCCTATCTCCACCCTCTTTTACTAAACCATATGTTTACATTTGGTTTGAATCAACACTTAGTCCTTTTTACTTTGCTGCTCTCAACTTCCAGTGTGAGGAGCTTCTATGGGGAGGTTAAAAATCACATCTTGCTTCACTCACATCTACCAGCCTGGTCCATTCCAGCCTGTGTTCCATTGAGTTCCACAGGCACACCTGCCTGTCCTGAGCACATGTCAAGAGCAAATCTTTGAAGGGATGTGTGGCAAGCCCCCAAAGCTCATCTGTATGACCCTGAAAATGAAAGACACTCATTGTTATAAGAACCAAAGAACATAATAAAAATATTCAGTTAATGGTTAATATCACACAGCTTACCTGTACTTCTATTTGGAAGCCATCATTAAATGTTCCCCGTAAAATAAAGTTTCGTGATGTGCCTACTAAAAATTGATCTGCCTTTCCTTCTGCTACAGCTCTGATTGTGCCATACTGATCAGGAACCTAGAAAAAAGAGTGTAAAGTCACCATATACATACTAACATGCATTAACTACTACTTGAGGCCTGCATTTATAGCTGTAAGCAATTATGGGGTAATTATGACAAAAGCCCAAATTTGAATATAGTAATCTTGTACTACTAATAATTTATTTGTCCAATTACATTTTATTATACTGAAGTTATAATAATTATCAACACTCTTTGCTTCAATTAATTTTAAATGTGTATTTTAAATGATTTTAGGAGTTAAGGGTTAAGAATAGGGAAAAAAGGCTGGGCGTGGTGGCTCACACCTATAATCCCAGCACATGTGGAGGCCAAGGCAGGTGGATCATCTGAGGTCAGGAGTTCGGGACCAGTCTGGCCAACATGGTGAAACCCCATTTCTACTAAAAATACAAAAATTAGCCAGGTGTGGTGGCGGGCGCCTATAATCCCAGCTACTCAGGAGGCTGAGGCAGGAGAATCGCTTGAACCCGGGAGGCAGAGATTACAGTTAGCCAACATTGGGCCGCTGTATTCCAGCCTGGGTGACAGAGCAAGACTCTGTCTCAGGGGAAAAAAAAAGGAAAAATGAAGTAAGTTCTATTAGATCACATGAAGAATGTGATTGGGTTTTGTTACTTATTAGTTATATTACTTACATTACTTTGGGTAAGTTACTTAGCCTAAGAAACATTTTCTGTAATATGAGGATAATAATACATGCCCTACCTACTCTTGATTATTGTAAAGATCAAAATATAAAAATATTCTCACCACAAAAAAATGATAATTGCATGAGGCAACAGATATAATAACTACCCTGACTGGATTACTATACAGCATATCTGTATCAAAACATCAGACTGTATCCCATAAATATGTTCAATTACAATATGTCAATTAAAAAAATGTGATGTGGAATTTCTTTGTAAATTAAAAAACAATATATTGTAAAGTATTATAATAATAGGACTCCTTGGGAGAGCAATTTCGTTTAATGCAATACATGGAACAATCTCAGTGAACGCTGTGTTAATACATTTAATAATAATCTCAAAGAATGATTCTGAAATAATGAAATTATAAATCCCACTTTATAAAGTGGGATCTAAAATTACTCCTATAAATACAAATAACTGAATTCGAAGAGTAATTCAAATTTACATTAGAAATGGGAAAGGAAGGAGTGAACTAGATTGTATAGCTTTTAATAACAAAGGATATGAGTTATCCGTGAAGAAAACAGTGATGGAAGTTGCATTTTCAGTATGAACTGAAGGTTGTGATTAAGCAACTCTTTATTATCCATCTTCTTGGAAATAAAATCCAAGAGCAGTACTATCAGAATCCTCTTTTTAAGAGGATTTTCCAGAAGATTTTCTCTGGAAAGAATGTTACATGTAGAAAAAAAAACATTAAGCATAAATCCAAAATATAAATCACCAAAAAAGAGAAGAAAATTAAACCTTGTGACATATGCTCTGGGTTTAACAGGCAAATTATTCTGCCTAATCTTTAAAATACTCTTTCAAATTATTTTGTTTAATGGTCTTTAGTTTTTTTTTTGAAAAAAGTTATCTTAAAGGTAACAGCAAACTCCTTGAGGGAAGGAAACGAAATTATAAGAATTTAATAAGTTTGCCAGAAAAGTGTAGTTATCTTAATGTAGGACAAAATACCTGAGTTTAGAGTATTTAATATTTTTATATTCCGTTTCCATCCTTACCTCTATTTCTCTTTCAGGATTCAGATCGTGATCCCACAGAATTATTTTTCTGTCTTTCCCTCCTCCAGTTAATAACATCCCATTTCTCATCTGACAAAGTGTGAACACACTGCCATCATGAGCTTTGATTTGTTTGCTGATTTGATATACACCTAATACGAGGGAAAAATAAAAACACTAGTGATAATACTTTTCATCAGATTTTAGTGTCTATTTGGAAGAAAACTTCAGTAGAACTAGAGTTAATAATCAGAATGTTCATATGACTCAATCAAAAACTTACTTTCAGCAAGTCTTCTGTGCAAAGCAGGCAGTAAATAAAGCTCAAGGCATAATATAATCTTCTCTATTTATGTCAATATTTATTTACTCTGAAAATATTTCAAAATATTTTCCTCCAAAAAAACAAAGCTAAAGTAGTGATAATTCCACAGACAAAAGGGGATACAGTATAGGTTTCCGAACTTTACTATCTCTCATAATCATCTTGTATGGTAGATAGAGTAGGTATTACTCTTCTGATTTTAGAGCTCAAGACCTAAGAGGTACGCGGCAGCTTAGGGGATACCACATAGTTAGCTAATAACAAAGCTGTGACTAGACTCAAGTCTCCCACCATGATGTTCCTTTAACTTTGCAAAAACATCTTTGTTTCCTTCTGAGGTAACAGTCACAATGTTTAACATTTTACAACCATTGTTAACACAGAGGCCTTCTGTTGTGACAAGGAATACTCCCCTTTATTTGCTGAGATACAGGAGCACTATGGAAGTTATTGGGACAAAGGTAGGTAGTGGATACCTGTAGCAGTGGCTTTTGACCTACTAGCAGAGAATAATTTCAGTATTTTAAAAATTGATTCAGCTGTACCAATGTGATGGCTAAATGACAGCCCAGTTTTGTTGTATACCCATAGCATACTTTGTTAAGTACCCAGGGAGCGACCAATGGGGTACATAAAAGATACTTTAGGCAAAACACATGTGGTTTTTAAATTGTATTTTGCCCCCTTTTAAGGGTGAGGATAAGATGATAGTACTCATACCTTTTTCTTTGGTTTTCATAAATGCCTTACTCAGAGAAGCTCTTTAGCTAGATAGGCTAGCAGAGCAAGAGTAAAGCTTTTTGGAAGATGATGTCCGACAGAATTAGTTACCAGGTTCAAAATGGGAAGTTAGAGCCTTATGGAAATATGGCTAAATTAAGTCAATAAATAGCCCTTAGTCCTCTTGAAAAAATTCAGGTTTAACAACTATTCATTTTCTAAAACTGTTCCTCAACTGATGAATGGATTTTAAAAACATAGTATTGTCTTATACAATGGGATATCACTCAGCCATAAAAAGGAATGAGGTATTGATACATGCTACCACCACATGGATGAACCTTAAAAACATAATGTGAAGTGAAGGCTGGGTGCCGTGGCTCACACCTGTAATCTCAGCACTCTGGGAGGCTGAGGCGGGTGGATCACCTGAGGTCAGGGGTTTGAAACCAACCTGGCCAACACGGCAAAATCCCATCTCTACTAAAAATACAAAATTAGCCAGGCATGATGGCACATGCCTGTAATTCCAGCTACTTGGGAGATTGAGGCAGGAGAATCGCTTGAACCTGGGAGGCGGAGGTTCAGTGAGCCGAAATTGCACCATTGCACTCCAGCCTGGGCAACAAGAGTGAAACTCTGTCTCAAAAAACAAACAAACAAACAAACCAAAACAAAACAAAAACAACTAAGTGAAAGAAGCAAGTCATAAAAGACCATACATTGTATGACTCCATTTATATGAAATGTCCCGAACAAGTAAATCTATAGAGACCTAAAGGAGATTGGTGGTTACCTAGGGGCTGAGGGGAGGGAGAAATGGAAAGTGACTACTAATGGGTATAGGTTTTTTTTTTGGGGTGAGGAAAATGTCCTTAGGTTAGATAGTGGTAATGGCTATACAACCTTGTAAATATACTAAAAAACACTGAACTTTAAAGGCATACTTCAACAGAGTAGATTTCATGGTATGTGAATTATAACTCAAAGCTGTTACTGAGACTGTTCTTTTTTACTCATCTATTTGAGCTGCTATTATATTTAACAAATTAACTAAAATTTCTAAGGTGTTGGTATGGTAAAAAAAATTCTCTCAGTGTGAGTATTCTAGTGGTACAAATACTTAATGGATGGGTATATATGGCAGGGAGACAGGAAAAGGCTTGCTTGATTTGGAGGAGAGCTTGCCTAATTCAGCAGAGCTAGAAGTAGAACTCCAACAAATGTGCTGTTCAGGTCAACTGTCTCCACTTACACCAACATTTACCATCTGAAAATACCTTAAAAATTGAACAACACAATTGCGTTCAGTGGGATAGGCAGACAAGTATCTATCTCTGTTCTGATGTGACCACGAGAGCAAGGACACCTGAGAGATGTGAATTTTCTGAGAGTACTACTGGCTTTATTTGGACATTAAAAATAGAGAAAAGCAAATTTTAGGCTTATTTCCCTATGCATGGTCAAACTAACAACACTAGCCTGAAGGTATCATGTAAGAAAACACAAAAAGCAGAGGTGTGGGAGTTTCATAGTTCTCCATTAAAATGTACGAAAACAGTTTTTCTATTCTTAAGTCCACTTTCCATATTTTGAAACATGACAAAAACCTTGTTAAACACTTAAAATCCTCCCAGAATGATGGAAAACTAGAAAATAAAAAATATGAAGAAAAAAATGCTTCATCAGAAATAAAAAGACTCTATATAGTGATCAAGTCAGTGAGTCCTTCTCACTCCAGGAAAGTTATCTCCTGAGGTGGACCTAGTATCAATTTAGCTTAAAAAATTCAGTGATTCCAATTTAAATAAATTATCAGTTTCCTTTATATAATATTTACCTATAAAACAAATTTATAGCCAAAGATATCTTTCTTACGGGCCTGTATTTCTGATATTCCAGTTACCAAATAATGTTTGAAATCCCTGCCAAGCAAAATAATTACCCTTGAATTAAAAAAACCTACTCTGCCTTCAGGCTTACTCATATGGTCAAGTCTATCCAAACTTAATCACAAATCTCACCCCTTCTTCTCATCTCTAACAGAAACAAAGCTTCCATAGAAGTTTACACTGCCTGCCAAATAAAGACGTTTGGAAGGCCTTCTGTGTCTGTTTAAAGAATCAAATATTAGGGAGACTTTGAAATTTATGTTGTATTCTTAGCAACTGGGCCAATTTGATTTGTAGAACACATAAAATGGCAGTGTTTCTTAGCTCCTTTGCAAGACTTAAGAATGCTGAACATTTTAATGGTTCTGTAGATACTCTCAACTTCCACTTACCCACTTAAAAGATTACAAATTATGTTGCATAAGAACAATTTCAGTCTATTTCATATGTGTAGGAAACAAATAACAAAGACCTCATACCTACTTAAGAAATAGAAAATAATAATTACTTGAAGATTCCCATTAATTTATGAGGAATAAATGGTTTGGAAACAAGAAAAAAAATATAAGAGCACTTTTAAGACATAAAATACAGTTTCGGTTTGTCTCCTATTTACAAAAGTAAAAGGATTAGTTGCGAAATTACACTTCTGCCATTCAAAAATGTCCTTTAAGCGGACATGATGTCACAGTACACTCAAATTTTGGTTGGTAAGACTGCCACAGGTGCAAAAATGTCATAGTTGGGAATATGTAAATTGGACCTACTGAAATCTGGGAGCAAGAATTAAAAAATGGAAACTCTGGGCACTTATTCTGTTCTGGACTTCCATTTATTTCACTGCGCTCACCAAATCCTTCCCAGCCAACTGAAAACCTCAAATTCTCAGCAACTTTACCCATAATAGGGTTAGTCATGTGGCAAAGTACAAGACAGGCCATTTCATGTGCCCAGCAATTTACAAGATTGGATTTCCTGTTTCCTGTTTGTGCATATGTAGAGAGGCTAAGCCACAAATTTTTCAAAGACCAAAATAAAAACCTCTGAACCTCTTCTTCCTGTCCCCAACCTGAACACAAACATTAACACTAACAAAAGGGTGTATTTATACCCAAATTCTGCTCAGTGTTGGAGATTCATGAACAATTTAAAAGTCACTGTTTTAATATACTATGCTGTTCCTGGCATTTCTGATACTAAGTAAATGTGCCCAGGAAAGAAAAATGAGAAAAAAAGAAAAGAAATAAACAGGAAAAGCAGTTAATATACTGTTGTCGTAACTCTCTTTTCTAAGAACCCTCAACCCACTGCCATTCTTCTGGTATGTAAATTTTGAATCTAAACTGAACGAAAGAGGCTAAGAATATATGGCCAATGATTGAGATGAGGGTCAACGGTAATACAATTTAAGGCTTATTGTTTTAAACTTCTTAATATGTCTAATTCAATTCAACAGCCGAGCTTAGAAATTCAGGTGAATGGATTTGAAAAACATTTAATTCAAACATTAATTTAGTAACAGATGGTCCCTGACTTATGTTGGTTCAATTTATTATTTTTTGACATTATGACAGTTTTATCAGGATATAATGCCATCCAGAGGTCAAGGAGCATTTATGTCCTAAAAAAATACAGTACAAAACTCCGTGCAGTCATAAGAAAATAGTAACATGAAATTTAAATTCCACATTTTGGTGAAAATAGTGCTTTCATCAAGACTATTCAACTTTTGCTCCTACATTGACACCCAAAGTTAAGATGAAAGTTATTCCTTTAATGTTTGACAAATAGTTTTCAAACAGCTAGTTTATGAGTTTATTCCTTTTTTCTCCCCTCTCCCATTTTATCACATGGCCATGCATTCTGCCCTAACAGATAACCCAGAACCAGCTCAGGGGAGAGTGAGCCTCTATACTTTTTAAACTAACATATATCATGTCTTTCTAATTATTAATTTCCTAAAGGGAATGGTTCAGTGTAGTCAAATGTGGATTATATAAGCTCAATAAATAACTGGATAAATAATTTCATTAAAAAAAGACTATGAAGAAGGTGAAAACAAACGGTATGTTGGTGACTTGCTCATATTGTTACACTGCAGCTCTTTCTCTCCTGGTCTAATAGATGGGACTGAAAGAGCACTATGTGAGACTTTTAAGAAATGAGTTTAATATAAGAATACTGTACCTTTAGGTCCTTTCCCAGGTGTGGGCTCTACAGTAGTTTTGCTCCATATAAGCATGACTCCACCTGAGTCTCCAGTAAGGACATCTCCATTCCCCAAGAATGCTAAACACTGCACAAATTTTGGCTTTTCATATTTCTACAAGGAAACAATGAAAATTTTCAATTTTCTTTTTGCCATGACAATTTGATGCTTACTCAACAATTTAAAAAATTAAAGATTTATACACCTAATAACATTAAAACAATCTGATCCTTACCCCAAAAATTCCCTGTTTTCTTGTTAGTGAATTGCCACTCCAGGTCCAGAAGAAAATATGAGATTTACCGCATGTAATTATGGTATTTGCATCTGTTGGGTGAAACTCCACGGCCAAAACAACTTCATTTGTTGTCTATGAAAAGGGAAATAAAACTTTAGATGAATGTATATCCTTATCTTCTTCAAGTAAGTATCAATTCAGTTTACTGGCTACTGACACACGATAGGCAAGAATTTTGAGAAAATGCCCTCTCTCAAGAAATTTTTCCTGAAAAATTTTGATAATGTATGTGGGATGATTAAATTTGATGTCCTTGGTATTATTATATCAACTTTTGTGCTATTTATAGTAAAAACTCCTGCATTAGAAAGACTTTATAATATATACCTTTCAAACTTTTTGCACATGCCAGAAAAGTACATTTAAAACTACAAATCTTAAAGAGCAATGTACATTCTTCCTTAAAGACACTGCGATTTGTATTAAAAAAAAAAATAACGAAAAGAAACTGTCATCTTTCTTTGTACTATTATTATGGCATTATTCATACAATTTTTTTTTTTTTGTTTTTGAGAATGGAGTCTTGCTCGTCACCCAGGCTAGAGGCCAATGGAGTGATCTACGGCTCACGACAGACCCTTCTGCCATCCAGGGTTCCAAGTGATTCTCCTGCCTTACCTCCCCCGTAGCTGACCACAGCACCCTCACCATGCCAGCTAATTGTGAATTTTCCAGTAGAGACAATGGTTTGTCACCATGTGGCTTAGGCTGGGCTCAAACTCCTGACCAGTTCATCCCCGCCCACTCAGCCTCCCAAATGCTGGGATTACAGGTGCATGAGCCATTGTCCCAGCCTCAACAAACCATTAGAGACTAGGACCGAAATTTAGAAGAGATGTCTTCAGGCCTGAACTCTAAAAAGTAAAGATTTAGAAATGGTCACTACTGATTCCCCTACAGAAACCGAAAACAAAAACATTTCCCAGAGGGCTTTTATGCTCTTTTACCCTCAAAAAATCTAGCAATGACAGGCAATTAGGTAAAAGATTTATGGATAGGAAGAACACAAGCATGCAGACTCATCTGCAGAAGAAACTTACATTTTTTCATTAAAATGATTCAAGTTGAGATATCTTATTCTAAAACATTTGGTATTCATTATTTCAATAATCATAATTCCCTTACTAAGTTATATCTATAGTAAAATCATCACTCAAACTTAACAGTGAGGTGATACTACCTACATGCCTATAAAGCTACTTATTAGCTAGATTTAGTTTACAGAGTGATCATTTAATGTCCACTTTTAACTCAAGCCAAAGAATTTATGTGTACAGAAGCATTTCCTCTGGCAAAACAACATGGCCATCGTGGTGCTCCCACCCTGTAATCCATGCATTTTGGCGAGGCTGAGACAGTGTCCCGAGGTCAGGAGTTCAAGATCACGCCTGGCCAAGATGGTGAAAACCCCATCTCTACTAAAAAAAAAAAGTACGCCGGGCATCGCGTGGTGGGCACCTGTAATCCCAGCTACTTTGGGGAGGCTAGACACGAATTTCTTGACCAGGAGGGGAGGCTGTCAGTGACCAAGATGCGCACTGCCACTCCAGCCTGGTGACAAGTGAAACTCCATCTCAAAACAAAACAAAACCATGATAGGAAGATGATAGTCTTATAACTGAGTAAAAATAATAAATTTTATGTTAGACCAATAAATATGACACTTGAAAGGTTTTTTCAAATTCTTTTTTCCCCCACAGTTCCAGATAGTTCCATGAGTTTACATTTCTGTTACTTAACATTTGGGCTTAGGGCCCTTTGCATAAGCAACATAAATTAAAATTCAACTAATAAAACATCTAGCCAGGTGGTTGTCCCCTCCATGCTTAGGGGGGGCGGGGGGGGGGGGGGTGGGGGCCAAGTGGAGATTGCCTGAGCCCAGAGTTAAAAGATCAGCCCTGTGCAACATAGTGAGACCTGTCTCCTACAAAAAAATTAGCCAGCGTGGGTGGTGTGCCCTGTAGTCTTACTACTTGGGAGCTGAGGCTGGAGGACACTATTTGAGCCCTGGATGAGGTTTGCAGTGAGCTGTGATTAAGCCACTGCACTCCAGCCTGGGTGAAGCGTGAGAACCCTGACCAAAAACCGGGGGAAAAAAAGATGAAGATGAAGTACAAGCATATCTTGCCTTGTTATAGTAATTTTCCAGTGATGATAGATGGAACTATATATATAGTTTAGCAAGTCCTAAGTAAAGTTAAAGATTAACTGAACGTCTTTAGTTTTCTCTCAGACAATATCAAAACCCTAGGCCAAAAAATCTTTAGCCAATAAGATAATCAAAGGGTTGTAAAACTAAAACAAATATTCCCAGTATACCCATCATGCAAGTGATAGAGACAGTCAAGATATAAACTGAAGAAATCTATGGAGTTAAATCACGTGCGTATCTGCGTATGCCTACAGGAATATTATACTTTTTACTGACATATAATACCATACTATAAATTATATATAAATATATATTATATAACCAAAACGTATATATATTATATAATATAATTATATATATTATATATATGCACACAGATTTTAAGTACATAGCTCAATAAAGTTTTACAAATTGAACACATTGCTAGTCATCATTCAGAACAAGAAACAAAACATTACTAACATTCCATAAATATCCTAGATCCCCTTTCCAGTTACTAACCCCTTCCCCTATTTAACCATTATCCTCCTGACTCTTAGCAGTAAAGATTAGTTTTCTCTGTTTCATTCAAATGGAATTATGCACAATGCATTCCTTCATGTCTGGGTTATTTTCTTAACATTTCATTTGTAAGATCCATTTGTGTTGGTGCACATAGTTGTACCTTGTTCAATCTATTTGCTCTATTGTGTTCTTTTGTATGAAAATATCACATTACTGACTTATCCATTCTCCTGCGGATGGGCAGGGTAGTTTCCATATTTTTGGTTACCATAAACCGCACTGCTATTTGCCTTCTAGCAAACACATGTATATATTTCTGCTGAGATGAACAATTTGGGCCAGAAGGCATGCATATGTTCGACTTTAGGTTATGTCAAATAGTTTTCTGAAATTCATTAAACTGTTCCTAAATTCACTAAGGAACAATTCACAAAGTTCCTAAATTCACTAAAATTTATCTTTCTGCTCTAAAAGTGTCCTTTCCTCCATGTCCCACAAAACTCCCATACTCCAGAATACAGTTGCCAATGCCTAAGAACTGTGTAATATGGTTATATCAACTTATATACCCAGCAGACTGTGTAAGAGTTCCAGTTACTTAGAATCCTCACCAACCTTAGTATTTTTGTCTTTTTCATTTAAGATATTTTGGTAGGTGCACAGTGGTACTGCACTTGAGTTTTAATTCGAATTTCTTTGATAATTAATGAGGTTGAGTACCTTTACATATGCTTATTAATCACCTGGACACCCTGTTTTATGTAGTGCCAGAAGTCTTTTGCTGTTTAAAAAACTGTCTTTTTCTTACTGAACTATAGATGTTTATATATTCAGAACATGAGTGTTTTGTTGGAAGTATGCATCACAAATACTTTCTCACACTCTCAAAGGTGTATTGATAGGCCGGGCCTGGTGGCTCACACCTGTAATCCCAGCACTTTGGGAGGCTGAGACGGGAGGATCACTTGAGGTGAGGAGTTTGAGACCAGCCTGGCAACATGGTGAACTCTGACTCTATTTAAAAAAATACAAAAATTAGCTAGGCATGGTGGCGCACGCCTGTAATCCCAGCTACTCAGGAAGCTGAGGCGGGAGAATCACTTGAACCCAGGAGGCGGAGGCTGCAGCAGTGAGGCAAGATCACACCACTGTACTCCAGCCTGGGTGAAAGAATGAGACTGTCTCAGAAAAAAAGGCGTCTTGATAAAAGAAGTTTTAATATGATTTATCTTTTCTCCCATTGTAGTTAGTACTTATATGCCTTGTTTAAATCTACTTATAAAGGTGTTCTGCATTTTCTTCTAAAAGCTTTACTGTTTTTTACCTTTTATGCTAAGATGCATAATCCACCTAAAACACATTTTTCTGAATGCTGTGAGGTAGGGGTCAAGGCTAATTTTTTTTCATATGAGTATCCAATTAATCCACCACCATTCACTGAAAACATTATTCTTTGCCCACTGCATTGCCACCTTTGGCATTAGTCAAGCAACTGATTTGTGTAACCTGTTGCTATATTCTCTTCCATTGATCTACGTTTGAACCACAATATCTTATAATAAGTCTTCATATTTCATATTTTATGTACTTTAACCTTATTCTTTTTTTGTTTTTTCTGAGACAAGAGTCTGGCTCTGTCACCCAGGCTGGAGTGGAGCCGATCTCGGCTCACTACAAGCTCTGCCTCCCGGATTCACATCATTCTCCTGCCTCAGCCTCCCGAGTAGCTGGGACTACAGGCGCCTGCCACCACACCTGGCTAATTTTTTGTATTTTTAGTAGAGACAGGGTTTCACCGTGTTAGCCAGGATGGTCTCAATCTCCTGACCTCGTGATCCACCCGCCTCAGCCTCCCGAAGTGCTGGGATTACAGGCGTGAGCCACCGTGCCTGGCCAACCTTATTCTTTTTCTTCACAACTGTCTTGACTATTCCCTATTCCTTCCCCTTCATATTTCCACATATATTCAGTTTGTCAACTCCTATGAAAGCTGAGTTTTGACTATGCTGAATGTATAGCTCAATATGCAAAACTGACATCTTAATTGTCTCCTATTCATGATTATGTAATATCCCTCCTCTTTAATTTCTGTCAGTAAGGTTTTTAAGTTGCCTTACTTTTATTTTTATTTTGAAAATTAAAAAAAAAAATTTTGAGACAGGGTCTCGCTCTGTTGCCCAGGCTGGAGTGCAGTGGCACAATCTCAGCTCACTGCAGCCTCAATCTCCTGGTCTCAGCTAATCCTTCCACCTCAGCCTCCCAAATAGCTGGAACTACAAGTGTGCACCACCATGCCCTGATTTTTTTTTTTTTTGGTAGAGACAAGGTCTCATTATGTTTGCCCAGGCTGGTCTCGAACTCCTGGGCTCAAGCGATCCTCCGGCCTTGGCCTCCCAAAGTGCTCGGATTATAGGCGTGAGCCACAGCACCCAGGTCCTTACTGAATTTTAATGTTAATTTTTTATTTTTTTTCACGAGAGGTCCCGCAAGCTCAGGTCATCCAGGCTGCCCTCGCCTTACTGAATTTTAAACTTACATAAATTAAAAAGTTATATATCAACTCCTCAAATCCTTGTGACTTAAGCAAGGATGGAGCTCATCTACAGCAGAACAGGTCTATTTACAGTAGAATAAGGTCAAAACAGGGAGAAGAGAAGACAGTTAACCCGTAATCCAGCATCTGAATCAAGTCATTACTGAGTCAAAATCTCCCACTAGAGGCTTTTTCTTCCTCCCTAAACAGGAGTCAATACAACCTCTGTTTTGATTACATTAACTTTATTTTTATTATTTTTTTGAGACAAAGTTTTGCTCTGTCATGCAGACTGAAGTGCAATGGCGCAATCTTGGCTCACTGCAACCTCCACCTCCAGGATTCAAACAATTCTCTTGCCTCAGCCTCCAGGGTAGCTGGGGTTACAAGCACCCACCACCACACCTGGCTAATTTTTTTTTGTATTTTTAGTACAGATGGGGTTTCACCATGTTGGCCAGGCTGGTCTTGAACTCCTGACCTCTAATGATCTACCCACTTTGGTCTCTCAAAGTGCTGAGACTACAGGTGTGAGCAACCACCCCTGGCCAGATTAAGTTAACTTCAATTGTTTTGCAGTCGCTTGTACTAGGAAGTGTTATAATGCAGATATTTGTGACACGGTGTTTAGAGAACTTCCTGACTACCTCGATGTGAGAAGCGAGGTAAAAAGGGCCATGAATGGTGTCCAAGTTTCTAGCTTAGGTAGCTAGGTGAAATGCGGTCAGTCACTAGGGGATGAAACTGGTGGTTGGGGGCTAGGAAAGATGATTATGTACAGATTTGAACATGCTGATTTTCATTTGCGGTAGAGGACATTCAAATAAAGATGTCTAGGATGCAACTAGAAATATGAGTTAAACCTGTTAGAGATCTGGGCTGGAGATAACTGATACGGGACTCAGCAGATAGAAAATGAGGCCATGGGAACAGCATATAGTATCAGTGGAGCATCTGGAATAAAACTCTGAAGAACACCAACATTTAAGGTCCTGGAAAGGAGACCAAGAAATGGCCAGTAGGAGGAAAACCACAAGACTTCATCTAGTAAACCTTACTATGAAGAATCAAAATTGATATATTTCATTTTCATGCAACTTCCCTTTGTTTCAATGTTAAATTAGTCTGAATAACTGGAAGCCAATCTATATCTTCATTCATGTTTTTTAGTTTGAGGTTTTCTGACAACTTACATTCCTTTTAAGTACAATCAAATCTACTTCTTTCAAAATGTTAAGTTAAACATCATATAATCTTTTTGCTCAACAAGCTAAAAGCTTGAAGCTTACTCAAAACAAAACTGTTAAGAGAGAGGAGTTGGAGAGAAATGATGTTATTTAAGAGTATGGCAAATATTACATAGACTTTTTAAAGCCATTTTGTCACTTTGAATCCTTAAAAAAGCCTGTCAGAGGGAGAAGTCCATTTCTGGCTCACATAAACACAGCTTCAATGCATTTTACATTCTTCTCTTGCAACTTACAGCTTGATCCACACAGAGATCAACCCTTGTACTGCAAAGAGTTACAATGCAATTATAGCAATTATAAATGCTATAGAATTTTCTAAAATAATCCTACAAACACAATTAAGACCAAAAAACTTATCATAAGCCCTCCAGTTACATCAGCCGTATTCCTACTGAATTTTTCCTCTAGATTTCTAAAACTTTAAAGATGGAATGAAATTACATATTTTATTAAAGAAGAAAACCAAGAAGAGTGTTCAGTCTTAATTTTGAGATCAGACATCCATCTACTCTGGCATTTCAGGACTGTAGTAATGTCTGAAATACTGAAATTGCTTCAAGTTGCTTGACTATTTTATCTTGTATAACTACAGTGTTAATATCTTAAGGATTATGACAAATCACTAAATTTGTTGAATTTGCCCAGGTCTGCTTTTTCAACTTAAGAATAGATTGTTCCAATACCGATATAGTTCCAAATACCTGCAAAACAAATAATGTACTCTAAAAGATAACACTCAGTTTTTTAAAAATTTACCTTTATTTCTGCTCCTTTTGCTTTTTTCTGCCAGTCCCATACAGTAAGCATATGCTCATTGGAGTCATCAATAACACATAAATGAACACCTGAATCCTAAAGAAAAGTCAATTAAAGTTATTTTAAAATTCACTGATAGGGCTGACATTCTAAGAAAGAAATACCATATTATTAAAACTATTAATAGGAAGATAACCCAAAATCCTTTAAACTCATCACTCTTTGAAACATAATGCACTATTTACCACAATTATATTTTCCTCAAAAATATAAAGATTCTTTTAAAAAATGTTCTATTTAAATCCCCTCATCCCTCCAGGTTAATTTCCACTTGCCATCTAGTCATTCCTGTTATTCAGAGATAGTGACTAATTTTGAGGCTATCCTAGTCCCTTCTGCATCTTATGCTTCCTTCTTGCTGCCTGTATTAAGGTATTTTTCCTTGTGGTAGGTAAGAAGAAATGTACATAATTTCATAACTTTGTTCCTCACTGAATTTTGACAATTTGACAGAATAAGCTAAAATTCATGGCTATTTTAAAGTTTGCTGATTTCAGTCTTCTGTGAGATACCTGACTTACATTAACACGAACAAACAACCTAAGTAAAATTATAATGAAATTCCTTTTTTATAATGAAATTTCCTATTTTTCTGAAACCATTCTCGTTCACGTATTTTAAGTCTCCTAGTTTAAGAAAAATAACTATAGATGATATTAAATGATTTTTTAAATAGCAGCATTTGTGAAATATGCTTTACAATGTTATGGAACACAGAAACATTGTAGGGAAGAGTGAGAGGCACTGAGGAAGGGCAGAGCTTACTCTCTTCTCCTCTTTATCTTTCTCTTAGCTTAAATTGGAATATTATCTGAATTAGAAAAGATAGAGTTATGAGGCAATACAAGATGGTCTTAACACTGTAACAATGGTTATCAACAACTGGACGACAATTCCTGCTATAGAGATTTATGGGAGAAAATAAAGTAGCAAAAGTATTTCCTTTATGACCTCTTATCTCCTTTTCTAAATGTCTTTCTCCCAATTCCTGACTTGTTAGACACTTGACATTCAGTGCCTTCAAGCTAGCAAAGTTCCTAAATTCACTAAAATTTATCTTTCTGCTCTGAAAGTGTCCTTTCCTCCATGTCCCACAGAACTCCCATAATCCAGAATACAGTTTGCCAACGCCTAAGAACTGAAGAGATAAAATAAGTGTTTTATTTATCTTTGAAATTAAAAAAGTATGTATCCTAAAATATAGAAGATTACCTGTATACTTTATAATCACAATTACATACAATTCAAGAAAAAACCAGAAAGTTTAAATGAGTAAGATCTTGTCTTATTTTACCCTTGGAATAAAGCCTCAACACTTAGAAAAGATCAGTAGGGAAAATTTTAAACCCATGTTGTCATCAATTCAAAACCAAGATAATTCATGACTTTAGGAAATACAAAGGTTTGATTGTTTCTGCTGCTCAAATATGACGTCAAGAAAAGCCAATATTTGCACAGAATTGGCCAAGTTTCCCGTCAATTTTTAAAATAAAATAGATCTTTTCTATGATTCAAGGTAAGGCAAAAATACATCCTATTGCTTGCCTAAAATTGTACTTTGCTTTGTATATATTCCTCTAACCACTTCCTGCTACTACATGGAAGCTCTACTTCAAGGCAGCATAATTACAAGAATAATTAAAGTAAAATATCTTGCATCCTAACTAAACCAAAGTACTTTAGCACTCAAGTTGAAATGCTAGCCATTTAGCAATAGGTAATATGTTAGCAATAGCTAGCATCTCATTTTTCAATTCAGGATTATCGTTTTATGGACACGTAAACACAAAACTGAGCTTAACTTCTTTCCTGCTTTTTTGTTCAGCTTGCTTACTTCTCTAAAAATTGTCACTTACTGCTTTTGAAAAATCCAGGCATCCTACTCCACGCTCAAAAGTGCCAAGTCCAATAATCTGCAGTGTGGACAGAGTAACAGAATCCCACACTCTGACGTGGGGTTGTAGAGGCTGCAAAAACACAAGATAGCAGGGCTAACTGGACAGGTGGATGCAAATAAATACCAATAGCACACAGAACTAATGCCATTTAAAAAAGTAATAGGGATGGATAAGCTTCTACTAAAATATTACTAGATTTAGACATGCCCCCAAATAAATCTTAAGTAGGTATTTTCTTATACTGTGAAAATAACAATAGCAGCAAATAACTTGTGTATTTACTATGTTACACATACTATTCTAAGTATGGCACATATTAATTCATTTAATCCTATGAGCTACAGGTACACTATTATAATTATCATTTCACAGCTGAGGAAATTGGAATACAGAGATTTAAATAACTTGCCCAAAGTGATATCGCTATTAAAAGATTGAGTCAGCCGGGTGCGGTGGCCCACCACACCTTTAATCCCAGCACTCTGGGAGGCTGAGGCAGGTGGATCACGAGGTCAGGAAATCAAGACCAACCTGGCTAACAGTGAAACCCCGTCTCTATTAAAAATACAAAAAATTAGCCAGGCATGGTAGCACACATCTGTAGCCCCAGCTACTCAGGAGGCTGAGGCAGGTGAATCGCTTGAACCTGGGAGACGGAGGTTACAGTGAGTCAAGATCGTGCCACTGCACTCCAGCCTGGGAGACAGAGTGTGACTCCATCTCAAAAAAAGAAAGAAAAAAAAAGGTGGAGTCAGGATTCTAATCCAGGCAAATTTGCTCTGGATACTTTGCTTTTAGCATTACTAATCTTCATTCCTGAGAAAATAACACTTTTTATCAATGTCCAATAAACTACTAAACAGCCCTTAAACAGCATTTGCAACTGGAAGGGGTCTTAGAAGTTATCTAGTGGAAACCTTCCACTCCTCTGAAGTCTGAGAATGTCATGAGTATAGTCATACACACGTTACTCAGTCACCATTAATATTCACTGTTGATCCTTAGAAATAAGGTATTTGTTATACAAACCAACTGAATAATATCAAATAGTAACTGAAACTCTAAGTCGTATCAGTTCTAGTCACATATAAAATCAAGAGTTAGGCGGGCATGGTGGCACACACCTGTAGTCCAGCTACTCACTCAAGAGGCCAAGGCTGGAGGATCACTTGAGCCCAGGAGCTTGAGCCCAGCCTGGGCAACAAAGTGAGATTCCACCCCTACAAATAAATAAATAAATAAATAAATAAATAAATAAATAAGTAAGTAAGTAAGTAAGTAAGTAAATAAGAATCAACAGGTCCATCAACTAAGGGAAACTAAACTGCAGTACCTTCTGGCAGACACTGGTAAACTATTTTACATAAAGAAAAATGTAATGGGCATATCAGTTTTCCCATTTTTACAGTAAATAGTTTAAGGGAGAACACTTATTTTTTAGAAACAAAATTTATTAGTATGACTCTCTCTCTTAAAGTGTTCTTATATACTAATGTTTTTTCCATGCTTATACTAGAAATTCCTCAGTACTTAAATTTCAAAAGAATAAAACAAATGAGTTGTGGTTAAAATTACAATAGATTCCACTCTAACAGCAATGTCTCTAGGTACAGAATGCATAACGCTATGCCACTCACCCTTCCATCTTTATCCACGCCAGCTATCTGTCCAGTTGCAATCCTAATTTTGTCAGGATGTATAGCAAGGCTAAAAAGCAGTATTAAGAATGATTTTAAACACAGGAAACGTGAAACAGCAGAATATCTTTGTATCGACATTTTTCAAATAAGCAGTTTTAATCATTAAAAAAACATACATTTATCTGTTTTCTTTAGCAAATCAAATAATATCAAATATCTGAAGATTTCTGAATTTTCAGCTATACTTTTTATTTGTGAAGCTGCACAGATGAATGAAAGACTAAGTTCAAAGAAAATATTTATTTACAACTGTGGCACGCTAATTTGTTCAAGTTCCTTTCTAGTCCATGCACATAGGCATACAAATCACATGACTTTATTATAGTGAAGATGCAATATTGTGCTGTGTAATTTTAATTTATTAAAGTTACAAGCATTTTTCCCTTTTGCTACATAATCCTCATACATGCTGACTTGACAGCTCTTCCAACTTTTAGGCCATTTCTTACTTTTCAACAAAACAGCAATGAGCATCTTCACACATAGTGCCTTCAACCTTTTAATTAGTTCTTAGTGCTAAATTCTTGTAAGTGAAACTGAGGCAAGGAATTTTTAAATAGAAATGGGAAGTAGTGTAGCATATGTGCCTAAATTACTCACAGTACGTATACAAGTGACTAGCAAAATTTTGAAAGACATCCTTATGTCCGTATCTAGACTCTTTCAACAATGGTTGAACACTGTGAACATTCTCTTGTTCTTAAATATTTGTACTTAAGAATACATCAGAGGGATATTTACATATTAATACATAAAGTGCCTCCTCATTCTTTACAGCTTAAATGGTGGCCTATAGGTAGGTACACCACAACCTCACCAGTAAGTCCCCAACTGAAAAATACTTAGGCTGTTTCTAATCTTTATCACAAACAATACTGCAGTAAATAGTTTTGTACATATATTATTCTGCGAGTGTAAAAGGCAATATTTTAATCAACTCCAAAAGTTCAGTATCTATATAATATTCTAATAGTCATCTATTAATTTTTTTCTAGATAAAGATACAGGTGTCAGAATAGTATAGACATAAAAGCTTTTAAATGTTAGAAAATATCCAGTCAGTCCTTGGATCTAAGGGGGGAAAAGGGTAATAAATTTAAAAAGCTGGAAAATATTAATAAGCAGTAAATAATTGTATTTAACTAAAAAGTAACAAAATAATTTAAAAGTACGCCTAAGGCCGGGCGCGGTGGCTCAAGCCTGTAATCCCAGCACTTTGGGAGGCCGAGACGGGCGGATCACGAGGTCAGGAGATCGAGACCATCCTGGCTAACACAGTGAAACCCCGTCTCTACTAAAAATACAAAAACTAGCCGGGCGAAGTGGTGGGCGCCTGTAGTCCCAGCTACTCGGGAGGCTGAGGCAGGAGAATGGCGTAAACCCGGGAGGCGGAGCTTGCAGTGAGCTGAGATCCGGACACTGCACTCCAGCCTGGGCGACAGAGCGAGACTCCGTCTCAAAAAAAAAAAAAAAAAAAAAAAGTACGCCTAAGCATTTAAAAGGAATTCTCACATTTGTAGTTTGACGTCCTATGGCATACTTATGATCCTTATTCAGCTATGATTTCTTTCTTCCCAAAAGAATAAAGCTTCAAGTCTAAAACTGATCTACATAGGACAAATCCTCAATAAATATTAAGTAACCAATAATCACTTTCAGAAACCTGAAAATGTCCAGTCTGTCCCATATATATTTCATACTACAGACCAGAGAAGAGAAGGACTGTAAGACATCTGAGAAAGCAGAAGAGGTTCCAATCATGATTTATGGAGGATGTGTTTTGTTGCTGCTGATACCACACCACCATTTTGGAGGCCTAAAGTCTTTTTTTCTTTTAAAATATATTCAACAGATGACCCATAATATTTTACATTCTGAGCTTTCCACAAGAAATCACTTTCAACAAAACCCAAATTTAAAAAATACAAAATGAGGGTTTGAAAGAACAAAAATCAACCAATGTTAAACGATACCAACCATTTCACACAGTCTGTATGACCCAGGTAGTGTCGTTGAGTTCTCTCCTCATAATTAAATAGCACTACCACTGATGCAATGAAATAAACTATTTCCCCAGTCGGAAGAAGGTAAACATTAGCTCTACAATCCTTTCCTCGATAACCATATCTTAATAGAAAAAGAGTCAAGGTTTTAAATAAACACAGTTTTCAAGTTGTTAACAGATTTTTCATGTATACTTATGGAATTAGTAAGGTACAATGAAGAAGACTGAACTAGAACTAGAAAACTCATGTCCTGGACGGGCAGAGTGACTTACACCTGTAATCCTAGCCCTTCAGGAGGCCAAGGTGGGAGGATCACTTCAGCCCAGAAGTTTTTGAGACTAGTGTGGGCAATAGTGAGACCCCGTCTGGACAGAAAATAAAACAAAATTAGCCAGGTATGGTGGCCCACGCCTGTAGTCCCAGCTACTTGGGAGGCTGAAGTGGGAGAATCACTTGAGCCCAGGAGGTCAGGTCAAGGCTGCAGTGAGCAAGATCGTGCCACTGCACTCCAGCCTGGGCCACAGAGACACTGTTGCCACCCACCCCCACCATCTGCCCAAGAAAAGGAAAACTCATACCCTGCCATTATCCTTAGTGCAACCTAACTCTTTTAATATGTTTAAATCGTAGCTTCCTCATTTACCAGACAAATATATATTAAGATCCTAATGTGTATCAAGCATAATAGTGAATATTCAGTTCTGAACAAAAAAATGTAGGGCCTGTCTCTGGAGCTTATCCTCTGGCAAAGAAAACAAATAATCACCAAATATAAAATTACAAATTATGGGAAAAAAACAAACAAAAAACAGACTGCTAGGAGAAAGCCTAAATGGAGGACCTAATTTAGATGGAGAGAAAAAGAGAGAGAAGGGAGGGACCAAAAGAAGGCCTATCTGGAAAAGGGATATTTATGCTGGACCCACATGATAAATTAGGAATAGCCAGGAACAGTTTGGTAGGCAGAATGTTTGTTAAAAATATGTTGTACAGAATTAAAGGGTTGGTGAGTGTGTCCAAGCTGATACCTGCCTAAGGAGGGAATAATGCAAGGGATGTGGGAGGAAGTGTAGGAGAATGGAGGCAGACAATGGAGGTCAAACTACTAGTTCCTTTTTGTTTCACTGAGTTTCTTGGAGGTTCTAAGAGAAGTGAAAATTTCTAGGTGAAATTAGGAAAACTCTCCTTTAACAGTTAGTCATTTAAAAAAAGTCTGGCTGAAAAGTTAATTCTGAATTAGAATCAGCCTTGTTAATGTGAGGTTACAAAATGCTTTAACTGATGTTTTCTTATTTAATTCCTACAGCAGCCCCTGTGAGGCATGGGTTATTAACCCCTTTTATGAGTAAAGAAAGTTAACGTTCACAGGGAGTAAGTGGCAGGGCCAAAACTCAAACACTAGTCTTCCAATTCCAGTCTAGTGCCTTTTCTAGCATACCACAAGTACCTGCAACGATGTTCGCAAAATATTGTTTGTCCTTTCCAAAGATATAAACTTTGATGGCTTTAAACTGCTAACAGCAAAGAATTAGAGATAATATCTCCTTTTTTTGTTTGTTTTCTGAGACAGAGTCTTCCCCTGTCGCCCAGGCTGGAGTGCAATGGCCTGATATTGGCTCACTGCAACCTCCACCTCCCGGGTTCAAGTGATTCCCCTGCCTCAGCCTTCCGAGTAGCTGGGATTACAGGTGTGTGCCACTATACCTGGCTAATTTTTTGTTTTTATCTTTAGTAGAGACGGGGTTTCACAAAGTTGGCCAGGCTGGTGTTGAACTCCTGACCCTGTGATCTGCCTGCCTCAGCCTCCCAAAGTGCTGGAATTACCAGCGCGAGCCACCGCGCCTGGCCTGATGTTTCCTTTTATTTAAGTAGCTGTTATTTTTTTTTTTTTGTATAAAGACAATTTTGACAGAGAACAGGTTAAGTAATTTGTCAAACTAGCAAACGAATTTGCTGTCATTGTAGAGAAGGATACGCCCACTCCAGTTTGAGCTTCTCAGGAGGCAGTTCTGTTCTGATGTCATCATAGTTGTCAACATCAGAAGGAATGAACATGGTAATTGGCCGACCGCGCATAAACATTTTAATATATTCTCCTTCTGTTGAAATACAAGACAAAAGTTAAGTCATATATATTTTCTGTATAGTCATACAAAAGTGGATTATTAATGTGATACAATAAAACAAGACAAAATGACCACTTCAAAGTTTTAGCCTCATTATATACAATTGTTTTTGTTATACGGTCGTCCTGTATCCATGGGGGATTGATTTTAGGAACACCTTCCTCAGATACCAAAATCCATGGATGCTCAATTTCCTGACACAAAATGCATAGTATTTGCATATAACCTGTATATTTTAAATCATCTCTAGATTACTCATAATATGATGTGAATGCTATGTAAATAGTTGTTATATTGTATTGTTTAGAAAATAATGACAAAAGTCTGCATATATTCAGTATAACAGACAATCTTTTTCCCCAAATATTTTCCACCCATGGTTGGCTGAATCTGTGGATGCAGAACCCATGGATACAGAGGGCCAACTATACAGCATATAGAAAACAAAGTGATACTATAAAGTCCTAGTCCAAAACATCGTAGGGAAAAAAAAAACCAATGGCCATTTCCTTAACTGAGAATATTTTTTTCAGAATTAAAATATAATTTATCTAAGTTGACACATTTCTACAAGGCCAGTAAGGCTGAGTAGAAAAACACAAAAGAAAATTTTGTGACAACAGTTTTTCTAACACTTGAAAAGAAGAGTGAGATTGGATAGACAACAACCATGTCTACCACACTACTGAATGAACCTATAGATGTTAAATGGCGTAAGCTTTTCTTATGCCAGGAAACAATCAACAATAAAAAGGCCACCTACAGGAGAAAATATTTGCAAGCCAAAAGGGTTAATCTCAAAAATATATAAGGAACTCAATAGTTAAATAACTGATTTTAAAATGGACTAAGTACATTTTTTCTTTTGTCTTTTCTCCAAAGACATAAAAACGGCCAACAGGTATATGAAAAACTGTTCAACATCACTAATCATCAGAGAAATGCAGATCACAATCACAATGAAATATTACCTTACACCTGTCGGATGGGTATTAATAATAATAATAATAATAATAATAACAACAACAAAAAGACAGCTGGTTGCGGCGGCTCATGCCTGTAATCTCAGCACTTTGGGAGGTCGAGAAGGGCAGATCATGAGGTCAGGAGATTGAGACCATCCTGGCTAACACAGTGAAACCCTGTCTCTACTAAAAATACAAAAAATTAGCTGGGTGTGGTGGTAGCCAGCCTGTAGTCCCAGCTACTTGGGAGGCTGAGGCAGGAGAATGGCGTGAAACGGGGAGGCGGAGCTTGCAGTGAGCTGAGACCACGCAACTGCACTCCAGCCTGGGAGACAGAGCGGGACTGTCTCAAAAAAAAAAAAAAAAAAAAAGACATCAAGTATTGATGAGGATGTGGAGAAACTTGAACACTTGTACAGGGCTGGTAGGAATGCAAAATGGTATAGTCACTATGGAAAGTAGGATGAAGGTTCCTCAAAAAGTTAAAAACACAACTACCACATGATGCTGTAATCCCACTACTGGGTATTTTTTAGAAGAATTGAAATCAGGATCTTGAAGAGATATCCGTATTCTCAGGTTCACAGTAGCACTATTCACAATAGCCAAGATGTGGAAACAACCTAAACTCAACTGAATAATGAAAATGTGGCACACGTATATATATATATACACACACACACACACATACACACACACACATATATATATAAAATCTCACAATAATAAAAAAAAACATGACCTCAAGATTTCAAATGTCATACTCCGAGATTTTCAAGACAGTGCTAAGAAACAGTTTTCTTATTGGCAGGATAGGTGTCTTGTATTTACATAAACCAATAGGTGTTCATAAGAACTGCAACAGTCTAAAACTAAAATGTTAAAAAACACAACTCTAGAATCAAATCCATATTATACATCTTTTTTTTTTTTTTTTTTTTTT
>NW_016813718.1:1723959-1757856 GCF_001698545.2 Rhinopithecus bieti
TGTTGATAGTGGGAAGGCTGTACATGTGTTAAGGCAGGGAGTATGTGGGAAATCTGAACTTCCTGCTAAGTTTTGCTGTGAACCTAAAATTTTCCTCAAATATAAAGGTTTTTTTTATTTTATTTTATTTTTTGTTTGTTTGTTTTTGTTTTTAGAGAGTTTTGCTCTTGTTGCCCAGGCTAGAGTGC
Source organism: Rhinopithecus bieti (assembly GCF_001698545.2). Lineage (NCBI taxonomy): Eukaryota > Metazoa > Chordata > Mammalia > Primates > Cercopithecidae > Rhinopithecus > Rhinopithecus bieti. The sequence continues at coordinate 1,724,148 of NW_016813718.1, forward strand.
AATGGCGCCATCTTGGCTCACTGTAACTTCCGCCTCCTGGATTCAAGCAATTCTCCTGCCTCAGCCTCCCAAGTAGCTGGGATTATAGGCATGTGCCACCATGCCTAGCTATTTTTCTTTCTTTCTTTTTTTTTTTTTGTATTTTTAGTAGAGACGGAGTTTCACCATGTTGGTCAGGCTGGTCTTGAACTCGTGACCTCAGGTGATCCGCCCACCTCAGCCTCCCAAAGTGCTGGGATTACAGGCGTGAACCACCGTGCCTGGGCAACATTACACATATTTTACAAAAGAAAATACATCACTCAACTGATGGAATTTTTTCTTTTTTTCAAGATGGAGTCTTGTTCTGTCACCCAGGCTGGAGTGCAGTCCCACGAGCTTGGCTCACTGCAAACTGCCACTGGGTTCAAGTGATTCTCCCCACTCAGCCTCCCAAGTAGCTGGGATTACAGGCACGCACCACCACAACCGGCTCATTTTTGCACTTTTAGTAGACACAGGGTTTCACCACATTGGCCAGATTGGTCTCAAACTTCTGATCTCAAGTTATCTGCACCCCCTCGGCCTCCCAAAGTGCTGGGATTACTGGTGTGAGCCACTGTACCCAGCCACAATTGTTTCTTACTCCTTTGAAAACAAAAAAACAAAAAAACCCCACTTAACCCTGCCTCTAGCATCCCAGTGACCTCCATGTAACAGGTTCAATAATATTGATGGTGATTGTGAAATGGTTACAGAAGGACCTAAAGGAGAGACAAAGGCTTACTACAGATACATGGGAAATGTCTAGCACTTGCCAACTTGTCTGGCATGATATGAAAATAGCATTAGAACCAGACTGAAAATGTGATCAACAACCAGAGGCTGATACAACCTTAGGATCTCTAATAATGACTTAAACGACCTAAGGAGAAGAGTATGTGATAATGCAGTAGTTTATATAATACAAACCATGAAGAGGAAGGAAAGATAAATTACTTCTTGAATGTCTGCAAGTACTTCTTCAGTCAGATTAAAAAGGTTATGCTTGGGCTGGGCATGGTGGTTCATGCCTGTAATACCAGCACTTTGGAAGGCTAAGGCAGGCAGATCACAAGGTCAGGAGTTTGAGACTAGCCTGGCCAACATGGTAAAACCCCATCTCTACTAAAAATACAAAAATTAGCTGGGTGTGGTGGTACATGTCTGTAATCTCAGCTACTCGGGAAGCTGAGGCAGGAGAATCGCTTAAACCCAGGAGGCGGAGGTTGCAGTGAGCCGAGATCATGCTACTGCACTCCAGCCTGGAGACAGAGCGAGACTCCGTCTCAAAAGAAAAAAAAAAGGTTGTGCTTGTTACGGGTGAGAAGTTCAAGTTATTTTTATTATTATTACTCAGTGTAGTTGGCCTCAGAGTTTGATCTAAGAACAGGCTAAGGCCTCCCACACTATGGTTTTAACACCACATGATGTATGTCTTCATTACTTCCGAATCTAAGAGTGGGCTCTGTTTCCCGATGATTTTTAGCACAGCTGAAATTTGATAAGAAAATGACCAGCTGTAAATATTCCCTACTTCTGCAGTCATCCCGATCTGTATATCCTTGTTCTTATTTGTATAGTTTACTCTTTTCAAGTGTCACCTTGTTATATAATTTTCCTCTAGTTTTAAGATTACAAACTTTTGAAGGTAGATATCTAATCCTTTGGAATTTATTCCAGGATCTTTGATGAGAGATGTACATCATAAATGTGTTCTGAATAAAAAAGACGTTTCATAATAGATGCTTCTATCACCATTTAGGAGCATAGGTACAGCAAAGGGGGAGGGTTAGTCACAGTATCAAGGAAGAAAAAAAAAAAGTCTCCTTTTTGAACAGGCACAGCTGAGAACACCATATTGGTTATCAAATGTCAAGCAGCCTAAGAAACCAAGTAGAAAAGTAAAGGCATGATCTAGTGCTTCTAACTTTTCTGATATGATATAAAAATGGCAATGCATATTAGGATGACAATGCTTTCACTATCTATAAATTGGTCATATACGTTGGAGATCAAGTATATAACCTAAGCACTTCAGACAATTTCCAGCAATACATTATAGTGAAAACAGCATGAGCTTTGGAAAAGTCTATGACTTGAATCTTAGCTTCACACTTTGTTAGCTGCAAGACTGGCTTCATTTTCTCAATATATAAAGTGGTAATACCTATTGTTTGGAATTATAAGTGATTAAATAAGATATCACACTGCAAAGCATAGTATGAGGTTCTTGACAAACATTTATCCTTCTGCCTTTGAAAGGGATTTATGATCATTCTAAACACTGTTTAGCAATTGTTTGATTTAGTACACTATAGTATCTTTTCCTAAGCTTTAAAGTGACTGTCCACAGAACAGCAAGTATAAGCAAATAAACTAGAATTCTGCTGAGTCTATTATGTACACTTTAAAACAACACAAATTCATTTGCAGGATATGAAACTGAGAGAAGTGGGAGAGTACACGATGACTGAGGGTGGGGACACTGTATTCGAATACCCCATACCCCATCTCAGGGAGGGAGCAGCAAGGCCACTCCATGAAGAATGTGGGTCCAGTGTTACTAGGTCTTCTTATTTTTCAAAAGAAATAGAAAATCTATAATTTATTGCGAAACCTGCCTATTTAAAAATGTTCCCTCCTCTACCAAAAAAAGGGACAATACCAAATGAAAACATACCTTTGGCCTGCACACAACACCAGTTTGCAACCTCTTCTTTTAGGAAGACAGTCTTTACCTTGGGCATTAGGTAAAATACATAGATGAAGAAGAGCCTCTTTTCTACCCAGTCATTGTCAGATTCTCACTGCACACTTTTTCCTGAGATTCTCAGGCTTCTTGATCTTACAATCATAAAACTCAGAGTCAGTATGTATTATCCCAATGCTACTTTCTGCCTGTCTTCACTATAAACCACCAGGAAACTTAATAAGGGATGGGCGATGGGACTGATCAAAGCAGAACAGAAGATCAGAAACAAAATACAAAGTCTGGTGGTCCAGAAAAGGAAAGTGAGGAAAACTACCTGCCTCATGATAGTAAACACAGTATGGAGTATTCAATAATGAAGCTGATGCTAACTTAAATATAAACAGCCTCAACATTTTATCTCCAACCCTGGTATGGTGAAATTTTCTGGGACTGAGAGGGAGTGAAGAGAACACAAGCTTTGTGATACAGACCTTGGTTCGAATCTCAGCTTTAGCACTTACTAGCTTATGTTCAAACAAAATAAATATTCTTAAGTCAATCTGATCAGTGATAGAGTAGTTTAATTATTAAAGAAGAAATTCTGTAGGATATTGTTCATGAAGGCTGTTGTTCATTTCCCCAGACACATATGTTGGGGCTGGATGAAATATTATAGCTCTCCTAGTCTAACCTCCTTTTACAGAAGGGGAAACCAAGACTTAGAGAGGTTAAATACATTTTTAGACTTTGGTCCAAAATTCTATTACTTAGAACTCTGGAAACATTTTCACTCTAAAACTATGATCTAGACCTGCTCTGTCTAAAATTATAGACACTGATTACTGAACACTTACCATGTGGCCTAGTCTGAATTGAGATATGCTGGAAATATAAAATACAAACCAGATTTTGAAGACTTAATATGGAAAAAAAAGTAAAATATCTCACTAATAATTTTTGTATACTGATCACACATCAAAAGGACAGTATTTTGGCTACATTGAGTTAAAAATTTGTTATTAAAATTTAATATTACACGTGTCTTTTAAAATTTGACTAGAAAATTTGAATTACATATGTGTTATACATTGTATTTCCATTAGGCAGTGCTGTTCAGATACTGGTAAGGGCCTCAGGCTAGTCCAATTACAAGGTGACAACACAGCTTCCTTTCAATCCAAATAGTACGAGCTTGAGCTCTGAATCCCAACAGCTGGAAATTAGGGAGGACAGTAGAAGAGGAAGATGTTTCTGCTCTACTATCTTTGGAAAGAGTGATTGCTAGGCAAAAATTTGAAATACTTGATGTTGCACTTTCCCTTCTGTATCCTTCCCCCATTCCTCCTAATGCTTCCCCTTCAGTTTCCTTGGGTTTTGCTCTTCTACTTTTGCATCTCCCTTAGGCCATCTGACACTCCGAGGTGTCCCAAATTGCAAAATGGTTATCATATTCCCTAATCAAAACTCCCATTCTTTTGAGACAGTTATCTCAGGTGTTCTGAGCAAAGCCATATTTTCAAAATGGTTCATACTCATGTATAAATACTTGATTTTTAAAGTAATTTATATAAGATCCTTACAAAAACTTATTAATTGCTCACAAATTGTAGCAAAGGAAAAGTTAAAATTCAGGCAGAGTGGAGAAGGGAGATGGCACTGGGCATACTCCATTGCAAGATCAGTTCCTCCAGTGATTTTCTTTTTAAGCTTGCTTTACTTCTGGTCTTAGAGATTTTTTAAAAAGAAAAAAAAGCCATTCAGAGGCAACAGCAGAACTTCAGGGATTTGGACTATGATTATAATTATTTGTGTAATGGGTACTACCTGTAGAAAGCCTTCTGAACGTCTAGATTGCTTACAACTTAATACATCTTTCTCCCGAAAGTTTCCATTTTAGGAGTCCATTTTTAATCTGTATTTTACAATCTTTAGAACTCAATAGGCTCCCCTAAACTGGAATTTGAGTTTTATACTTAACTAAAAGATAGGAGAGTGTGATGCTACCTAATTTCTGCAAGCAGAAAATTAAAGAATCTTTACTCAATTTGAGCCTTTTCTCTGATACTATCAGGCTCTACTTCCCAAAACCACAGAGTTAAACAATAGAAGGACAACCAAAATCCCAGAAATATTAACTAAAAAAATACAAAAAAAAAAAAAAAAAAAAACAAAAACAAAACTAAGCCGTGCAGGTGGTGGGCGCCTTAGTCCCAGCTACTCCGGAGGCTGAGGCAGGAGAATAGCGTGAACCGGGAGGCGGAGCCTTTGCAGTGAGCTGAGATCCGGCCACATGCACTCCAGCCCTGGGTGACAGAGCGAGACTCCGTCTCAAAACAAAAAAAAAAAAAAAAAAAAAAAAAAAAAAAAAAAAAAAAAAAAAATTTATATAGTAGAAAGTGACAAGGAACATTTTTGGAAGCTAAAATCCTTTTCTTAAAAAGTCTTGATGCAGACAAAAGATTTCAAATCCCCAGTTAACGATCCAGTTATTTTGTAGTTATAATTCAGTATTTAAAATTCCAATCAAACCAATGGAATCTGTAAGGATGTTTGGATTTTGCCCCCTTTCAATGATCTAGCTGTAAAATAGTTAAATCATAAAATGTAGAGACCCAAAAAACCAAAAGAGAATTTAGAAGGATATATCTCTCTTATTTCATAGATTAAAAAAAATCTCCCCTCTAGTTCCAGTACTTGCTAAACATTTAGTAGTTTTATTAGTCAAATATAAAACTTTGGCCTGAAAAATCTGGCAAGTACAAAATGGCGACCTTAACTTTTTCTTCTATAGGCAAGAGTTCTTTTTGGCTGATAAAATTCTGAATTTTAATTACATAGTGGTGGGGGGGGATGCACAGTGTAAAAGATATGAACCTAACCTCTTAGGAGTTACATTGGAACATAACCATTCCTTGGTGGCCCCCTGTTTAATCAACTCTTATAACAGTAGTAAGCAACAACTTACCAGTTACCCACCCTTTTTGAACCTAAACCTCCTTTAATCAGGTTTCTCTTGATGTTTGCTCTGATTGTCATAAAATTACTTGAAAAATCAGACATGAGTGCTTAAGCATTTTAGATTATTTGTAACTGCTTGAAAAGGCTTTTTTTGGGAAAAGATGGAAAAAAAATCATTTCAATAACGACACATAAAACTGCTCAAAGACTCACTATACTGCCTGAAACTTTTTTGTAGGCAAAATATGGTTTTATTTTAAAATTCCCCAAACTCACTCACTTACATCCTCAGGAAAAATTATTTAAAGCACTAAATAAACAAAAAACCTTTTCATTTTATATGAATATACCAAGTTGCACTTAATTTTTTAAAAATAAGAAATTTGAACAGGAAATTTCAAATGTCAAACTATTATCCTGGCTCTGTTTTCTCAATTAACTACAGCAGGGAGGAAATCAGGAGACCTCAGCAGAACATTAAAACCTGTATATAAAATTCTGATTAAACAGGATTAATGAGAAGCTTCAACTATAATGTTATTTCTTAAAGGAAAAAATGAAACAAACAAACAAACAAAAACCCTGAATCAAATAAAGCAAAATGTGAAGATCTGATAAATCTGGGTGGTCACTGTATTATTTGAATATGTTTTTAGAAACATTAAAATACTTCACCAAAGTTTAAAAAGCATTATTAAAGGAAAACAATAGAATATTTTTGGTGAAACTGTTCTTTGGAGAACCAGTTGTGAGTACAGTTCGGGGACATGGCACGTGATTTACTACACCTTTTCCTTGCAATCTTGGTATATGCCACTGATTAACTGCAACTCTTTCTGGCTACAGCTAATCACAAATTTTAGAATTCTTTTCAAAGTGCTTCTAGAAAACAGTAACAATTACTAGAGTTAGAAATACAATATAGAATATAATTGCCATTTTTGGACAGGATAGTTTTTTTTTTTTTTTTTTTTTTTGAGATGGAGTCTCACTCTGTTGCCTAGGCTGGAGTGCAGTGGTGCTGTCTCAGCTCACTGCAAACTCCGCCTCCCAGGTTCAAGAGATTCTCCTGCCTCAGCTTCCTAAGTAGCTGGGGACAACAGACAGGTGCACCACGCCAGGCTAATTTTTGTATTTTTGTAGAGATGGGCTTTTGCCATGTTGGCCAGGCTGGTCTAAACTCCTGACCTCAGGTGATCTGCCCACCTTGGCCTCCCAAAGTGCTGGGATTACAGACATGAGCCACTGTGCCTGGCCTGGACAGCACAGATTTCTAACTATGATATTTCACTCAGTTAACTGGCATGCTTGAAGACTGAAAATTTTTGGTTAATTACATTTTCTAGTTTAGATTTTTTTTTAAAAAGTATGTGTATAGCAAAAATGCACATAATTTGAATGAAGACTTTAGCCACGATAAATACGTATAAGATTAGAACATTCTCTAATGAAGTATTCATATACTTGATGTCCAGAGGAGAGAGTTGGGGCTTTTTTTTTTTGCTGAAAATAAGGAAAGAGGATGTCAAGAACATGTTCTTAGAAGTTGGGACAGTTTCTATTTTAAAAAATGGGACAGTCTTCAAATAATTTTAATCTAGAAGACTGCTACTAACCACAACATTATGAAATCAGATCTTTGCTTTATAGAGCTTAAAAAAAAATCTCCAACAGAGGAAAGGTCCTCTTTTTTGGTATTCTTTTAAAATACAGATGGCGAGACCAGCAGCCTGGCAGGCCTGCTGTCCTTGGCAGCACCTTCTCTACGCTCTTAAATAAAATAAATAAAAATACAGAGAATGCTTGGACAAACCCCAGATGCAGGGATCCAAATTATGTTTATACAGGTTATTAAAAGGCACAGTATGTAAATTTTAGAACTAGCCAGGCACAGTGGCTCATGCCTGTAATCCTAGCACTTTGGGAGGCTGAAGCGGGTGGATCACTTGAGCCCAGGAGTTCAAGAACAGCCTGGGCAACATGGTGAAACCCTGTCTTTACAAAAAATACAAAACTAGTTGGGCACAGCGGCACATTCCTGTAGTCCCAGCTACTCTGGGGGCTGAGATGGGAGGACCAACTGAGCCCGGGAGGTCAAGGCTGCAGTGAGCTGTGATCATTCCATAGCACTCCAGCCTGGGCAACAGAGTGAGACCCTATCTCTAAAATAAAAAAGAAAATAAATAAATTTTAGAATTAAGTATGGTCTCCATTGGAAATGCACTGGTTTTCTGTCCTTTCTGCTTATGCACACTCAACAAACTTCTTCCTAAATTCTGGAATTGCCAAATTTGGGATACCATCTTGGTAAAAAGGAAAGAACCTGCCTGTAGTTCAATGAAAGGCTTTTGCTTTTTTTGGTTTGTTTCAAACTGCACACTCTCTGAGTAAGTGACAATATACACCCTCTCAATAGGTGACACAAAATACAGTGTCAGCAGTACACTGCTATATCTTTATCGATAAATTTTAGCTATTCTTTCAGATACAATGCTCAGTTTGCACAGGTGTGAACAGGTTTTAGGACTAAACAGGTCTGGAGCCAACAGGTCAGAAAACATAATGCAAGGCTCTGAACAAAAGCACCTCCATTCAAGCCATCCCCCCACCTCAGCCTCCCAAGTAGCTAGTACTACAGATGTGTGCCACTATGCCTGATTAATTTTTGTATTTTTGGTAGAGATGGGGTTTTGCCATGTTGCCCAGGCTGATCTCGAACTCCTGAGCTCAAGCAATCCAACCACCTTGGCCTCCCAAAGTGCTGGGATTATAGGCGTGAGCCACCTCACCCAGCCTCTAAGTTCTTCAAAAGGTAGTTTACAAGCAAGTTAGTGAAGGTATTGTAGGGACAGGAGGAAACTGTGCATCATTTTCTGTTTGCTACAAGAAAGAGCTTTCAAAAAGCTACCGAAAAGACCTTAGTGATATCTACTCTAAGCCTAAATATATGTAAGGAAACTGAGGCCCAAAGTGTCAGGGTAATAGGAAAAATTTTATCAGACAACCATGTTTTGTTTTCTAAAATCACTGCTTTAGCAAATGAATTTTCAGCTTCTCCCAAAATTATGAGTTATCTAACTCATAGTGCAGAACTGTGATTCTTTAATTTTCTGTGATACAGGTCATTTCACCCCTAACTAGGTCTCATGTTTGCTACTCATTTGCCCTTTCTGCTGTATCACTTCACTTCCCTTTCCTACATGACGTACCTCACGAAGCTTCTCTTGCTTGGAATGAATATGCATTTTATAAATGTAAGTGCTAAATAATACAAAATTGTATGTACTCTATGATGAAGGACCTCCTTGCTATTCCTTAATACAGCAAGAAAGTTCCTGCCTCAAGGCTTATATACTTCCAGCTTCCTCTGTTCATAAAATCCTTTTTACAGTTATCTACATATTTCATATTTCATTCACTTCCTTCAGGTCACCATATCAGAAATGTCTTCCCTAACCACTCTATATAAAATAGCAATTCTCTACTCTCCTTATTCTTTCCCCATATGTATCACCTTCCTGACATATGAAGTATTTATTATCTGTTTTGTCTATGGAGCATGAATATAAGTTCCACACAGCTCAACACTGTAACTGCTGTAACTCTGACTGCCTAGGATAGGGTCTGACAAAATAAGCACTCAGTAAATATCTGTTAAATGAATGTATAAAATGTATATATGATAAAGAATAAAGAAACACATCAGAACTGTAATCTGTTAGAATGATAAGATTATTCAGGTATTTTCCTTTCCCCAATTTTATAAATGAGTTTGTATTATTTATTTTAAAATTATTTGATAAACCATTTGGCTACAATAAATTACTGAGGGATTTTAGACAGTATATATATTTTAGACAGTCAAAATGACTTCTCAAGTATTTTAATCTGAAGACATTTTGGACAGGTAGCTAATACTCAATTACTTCTCAATTTTCTAAGATACTATAATTGTCCTTCCACCTTGATATACCTGTACAGTTAGGATATGACTGTACTGAATGGTAAATAACAATGAATCTAATCCCAGAGCAGGGAGACAGCACCATAAGAGAAAGAAAGAATGGGATTTAGTGACTGATGACTTCCTTTTTCCTCAAAACAAGCAGATTTCTTCCCAGTAGAGACCTGAGTAATTCAGTTTCTCAACATGACCAGGTAATCATGTGTTAAATATCAACAGGCCTAGTTTGAAGTTCTACAAGAGAAAAAATAGATTTAAGATTATTCAAGTCTGAAAAAGTATTTTGAGGACATTCAGATTCTGCTTCAGAAATAATGAGAACATGTGACACTTATTTTCCATATCTAAAAATTGTAGGCCAGGTGCGGTGACTCACACCTATAATTCTAACACTTTGGGAGGCAGAGGTGGGAGGACTGTTTGAGGTCAAAAGCTTAAGACAAGCCTGGGAAACATAGTGACACCCCACCTCTATAAAGTAAAACAAAAATTAGCTGGGTGTTGCGGTGTGTGCCTGCAGTCTCAGCTACTTGGAAGGCTGAGGCAGGAGGGTCACTCAAGCCCGGAGTTTAAGGCTGCAGTGAGTTATGATCATGCCACTGAACTCCAGCCTGGTTGGCAGAGTGAGACCCTGTCTCTAAATAAATAAATAATAAATTTAAAATGTAACACATAGTTGGTCCCTTGGTTTCCACGGGACATTGGTTCTAGGATCTCCTGCAGACAGCAAAATCTGTGGATGCTCAAGTCCTTGATATAAAAGGTGTAGCACTTCCATGTAACCTATGACCATCTTCCTGTATACTTTAAATCATCTTTAGATTACTTACTAGTTGTTACACTGTATTGTTTAGGGAATTATGACCAAAAAAAAGTTACGTTCACTACAGATGCAACTTTGTTTTCCTTGAATATTTCAAATGCAGGTCGGTTGAATCTAGGAATGTGAAATCCACAGATATGGAAGGCCAGCTGTACTTGATAACTATTTCAGGGATGACCTTAATGGCAGAATCATTTTATTTATTAGAAGATTTGTCAAATTGTTATCTATTTTCCATAATAAGCAATTTTATACATGGTGCTTCAAGTCCCCCAACTTAGCTTGGAAAATGTTTTAAAATCAATAACTCACCACAGTGACTACTACTGTATTAGAACCTAACTGCCACCTCTAACAACAGATAGTCCTACAGGGAAGCTTATTCAAATTTTCAGTTGATATGCTAGGACTTTGTCTCTGCTGTATCTGGAGCACAACCCAGCAGAACTAAGGAAGAGAGTAACGAAAAAAAATTTAGGTTTCAGGATATAAACATATAGGTCAGTAAGAGCCTCTTTTTAGTGGCATAACCTGCTCCTCCTCTCACATCTAACCTCAGAGACTGCCCTGTGTACATCCCATTCTACTTTCTATTGCTTTCAACAACCAGTTTCCTGACTTCTGCCTAAATGGTGATTGGAATATGCAGCTTTCTAGCTTTTCTCCTACTCTGCTCTGTCTGAAGGATACAGGCCTTTCAAGTAAAGTATTCTCTGTTACCACTCACCTAAATGTACCATATGTAAATAGGCTTCTTCTCAAATCAAAGCAGATGATGTGGAACAAGTCAAGGTGCTAAATTAATGTCATATTTTAAAAAGAATGTCCAAAAATGACAAATATTAGCATTAATAGCTGAAATACTAGAAAATGTGTTGTGAATATGCCATGCAAAATGAATACCAGACTTTTAAAATAGCTTTACAACTAATGGTCAATGAATCTCACCAATTTAATAATTATCTTTTCATCTTACAATACAAATCTGAGTGCAAGGTTTTACTGCCAAATTCACATATTAATAACTAAAACTTACTTGGTATTATATGCCAGGTACTGTGTACACTTTATTACTATAATTTTTACAGTAACCCTTTAACGGCTTATTATTATCTCAATTACGATGAGAAAACAAAGACTTACAGAGGTAGAAGTAACCTGCTCAAGGTCACTATAGCTAAGTCAATGGTAAAACCACTCTCTGGACTCCAAAATCCATGTGTTTAAACATCTACAAGACATTGTTTGCTATACATCTCTACATATAGGCTAAGTTTTACAGACAACTCAAATACAACTGTCCAAAGCCAAACTCCTTTTCCACACATCTCCTTCTCCTCAAATGTTCCCTATTTCAGTAGATGCCACTCTATTTCAATTTATATTTCATATGTATTATTTCATCCTTCAGTAGTCATGTGAAATAAGCTTTATAGTTACTATACTCAGAGTAGAAAACCACTCAGAAATACCATCATTTAGCCTAGGTCATAAGGCTATTATGCATAACAGCCAGGACCAAACACTAAACACAGCTATTCCCCATTCGCTGCTCTTCCTATCACATACCACTGCCTCTACTTAAAAAAAAAAAAAAAGTTTCAGACCAGAGGTGGTGGCTCACGCCTATAATCCCAACACTTTGGGAGGCTGATGCAGGACTGCTTGAGCCCAGGAGTTTGAGACCAACCTAGGCAACAAAGTGAGACCCAATCTCTACAATAAATACAAAAATCAGCCAGGTATGTGGTGCGCGCCTGTAGTCCCAGCTACTCGGGAGGCTTCAGTGAGAGGACTGCTTGAGCCCAGGAGGTAAAGGCTGCAGTGAGCCAAGGTAGTGACTGCACTCCAGCCTGGGCAACAGAGCAAGACTCTCTCTCTTAAAAGTTTTGAAATAAAATGTAATAAGAATTATCTTCATAAATAAAATTTCATTTTTCCCTTTAAAGTATCTCAAACATTACTTAATCTATGTTGTATTATAAAGAAGGGAAAAGTAAGACCTACTAAAGAAGAATGCCAGCAAAATTCAACTTCATTTAGAAAGTCTATGTAAAACGAATGACCTAAAGACTATTAGAAATATTTTTTTCTTTTCTTTCTGGAACCAAAAAAGTAAAAATCCACAGAAATCAAGTTAAATCTCTAAAAAACCCTTTAACCACATTGTAGTTTGTCACTATAATAGACCAGAAAACAAGGCTAACTATGAGAGACAGAAATGAGCTGTGAAAACCATGCACAGAAAGGACATGCTTTCATTAAGAACAGCATGCTTCAATTAAATTTGCAGGCAATCTAAAGAGAATGTAAAACTGATTTATAAAACTTACCTACACTGCAATTAAATTAAATACGCATTTGCCAAAAGTCTGCTTCCTTTTCTTTGGTCCGAACAAGCCAACAACAGCAAGTAGCCAAAGTTACAAACAATACAAAAGAAAAACTTAAGAGGAAATGGATTCGCTAGACTCGTTATATTTTCAGTCTTAGCATCAAGAAATGAGTGATTATTTGCAATGAAGTTGGCAAGACAGGAAACTGAGTTAAAATTTATCAATCTTTTAAATGGCTTTTCTAGGTAAAACTTTTTTTTAAGGGAGAAAACTCCCTTTAGTATTTTATCCCTTTTGTAATACTGTATTTTGCTGTTCACCTTGAATCTTCAGACTTCTTAGAAATAAATGGATTTTTAAAAATGTAGCTGAGCCAAGTGTGGTGGCTCACATCTATAATCCCAGCATTCCGGGAGGTTGAGGAGGGAGGACTGTTTGAGGCCAGGAGTTCGAGATCAGCCTGGCCAACATGGTAAAACCCCATCTCTACTAAAAATACAAAACAAACAAAAAAAACCACAAAAAATTAGCCGGGTGTGGTGGTGCCTATAGTCCCCAGCTACTCAGGAGGCACAAGAATCGCTTGACCTCAGGAGATGGAGGTTGCAATAAGATGCGATTGTGCCACTTTACTCTAGCATGGGCAACAGAACAAGACTCGGTGTCAAAAAAAAAAAAAAAAAAAGTAAAACGCTGCTGGATTCACCTAGTTGAAATCACCATATTTCCTTTGTAAGGAGGAAAGTCAGGCGGCATAAATAATGAAAAGCCAAATAAGAGACCCAGGAAAAAAATTCACTTAGAAGGCAATCAACTGCGTAGCTTATTCTTACCTTGGCTGTTTTTTTCGCGAGTTGACATTTTGCTGGTTGAGACAAAATGACATTATCTTACAACAAAAACTGGGTATTTTCCTAAATGACTATAGTAACGCATTTTGATTACTATGAACTAATAAAGTGCACTGGATGAATATAAGTAAATATTCTTTTCAATTAGCAAAAATTAAACTAAGAAAGGCAAAATAAAATTTTAAAGGATTTTAATTTACCTTGGTTGATGATGACATCTTTATGCCTAGAAAAGAAATTTAAGAAACACATTTATTTTATAATTTTATATGGCTGACCATTAGAATCACCTCAAGAAACTGTAAAAGTGTCAATGCTTAGGCTATAACCTAGACAAATCTCTAAAAGCGAGAGTAAGAAATCAGCATTTTTTAAAGTTTCTCACTAATGAACTACTAATATACACTATTTTATAAAACAATGAGTATCCCACAAGAGCATCTAAACAGTGAAAGCAAAAAAAAAACTTATGAAAAATACTCAAATGTTATATGATTATTAAGATTTATTATTTGGCTGGGCACAGTGGCTCACGCCTGTAATCCTAGCACTTTGGGAGGCTAAAGCAGGTGAACTCTTTGAGTCCAGGAGTTCAAGACCAGCCTGGGCAACATGGCAAAACCCTATCTTTACAAAAAATACAAAAATATTAGCTGGGCATGGCGGCACGTGCCTGTAGTCCCAACTACCCAGGAAGCTGAGGTAGGAGAATCACCTGAACCCAGGAAGGTGAAAGCTGCAGTAAGATGTAACAGTGATAGTGCCATGGCACTCCAGCCTGAGTGACTGAGTGAGACACTGTCTCAAAAAAAAAAAAAAAAAAAAAAAGACATATTATTTGAGTTGGGAGCACTAAAAGGTAGATACAACTTTTTGTAGAAGACTTGAAAGAAAATATACACCGGGTTGGGTGTGGTGGCTCACACCTGTAATCCTAGCACTTTGGGAGGCCGAGGCAGGCAGATCACGAGGTTGAGAGATTGAGACCATCCTGGTTAACATGGTGAAACCCCATCTCTACTGACAATACAAAAATTAGCGGGGTATGATAGTGCGCTCCTATAGTCCCAGCTACTCGGGAGGCTAAGGCAGGAGAATCGCTTGCACCCGGGAGGTGGAAGTTGCAGTGAGCCAAGATTGTACCACTGCACTCCAGCCTGGCGACAGAGTGAGACTCCGTAAGAGAAGTAAGAATTATAATACAGAGTTTTTAAAAAGATTCAAACCAAGGCCGGGCACAGTGGCTCACGCCATAATCCCAGCACTTTGGGAGGCTGAGGCAGGCAGATCATGAGGTCAAGAGATCAAGACCATCCTGGCCAACACGGTGAAACCCTGTCTCTACTAAAAAATACAAAAATTAGCTGGGCATGGTGGTACGTGCCTGTAGTCCCAGCTACTCGGCAGGCCGAGGTAGGAGAATTGCTTGAACCTGGGAAGCAGAAGTTGCAGTGAGCTAAGATGGTGCCACTGCACTCCAGCCTGGTGACAGAGCAAGACTCCGTCTCAAAAATAAAAAAAAGATTTAAACCAGACATACATAACTATACATGCAAACATAACAGCCAAATAATTATTACTTTTTAGATATAATGAAGAAAGTGCAATACTTACTTGTCTGTATTTTTGGTAACTTTTGGTATTAATTTGGGTGTTGAAGGTATTTTCGACAATTTATTACGGCTATCATCTGAATTTTCCCATGAATTGTGTGACTTTTCAGCTGGTGATGGTCGTTTTATGCTAGAAGGAACATTAATTTCTTAGAGAAAAATTCTGAGTGTCAAAGACACGTAACTGACAATTTAAACAGAACACAAGAGCAGCAATTAACATTTCCTTAAAGCTAATCCAGAAAAGAGAAGGATTAGTTGAAAGACTGCCTGGATGAGTAAAGGAGTTAAACAAGGCAATTCCCAAACCTGTATTATAATTTTCTGTATCACTCAGAAGATTCACTAGAACAAAATTACCTGATTTTTTTTTTTTAAAAAACTTCTGTTAACAGAAAAAAATTATTTCCTTACATCGCTAAGGTTTCTCATAATCTGTAGTTACAGAAAACCTGTATTTTTTCATAGCCATTGAATTTTATGAGGCTGCCATTTTCATTTTTTGTGCAATTATGTCCTCAAGTAATTACATTACATACGGTACAAATGACAATTTCTAAATATAACAAGGAATAAACTCTTGTTTATATCTTTAGGGACAATTTTACCAATGATCAGAAATAAAAAAGACTTTATATAAGAATGTGGTTATTGGCAATCCTGATTCCCTATACTTGTAAGTGAAATTTGTTTCTTTACAAATGATTTTTTCATTGCATTGCTAACTATCCTCAAACTCATCCAGTCTCCAATACTTCTTGCAACAGTATATCCAAAGAGCAATTTAGGAGGGCAAGCACATTTCCAGGAGACCTCAAGAAGCTGAAAAAAAGATGCTGGGACAAAGAAGATACCAAGTGAAATCAGAACCTTAAAGAGACCGATTATAAAAAGCCACCTTAAACCACACACAATCCAAAGTTATGTAGCATTAATAAGCTATATCCAAGAAAAACTCCACAGGAGACCAGGCAGAAAAATTACAAACCATTTAGATTGGGTAAGAATCTGCATGAGACACACAGACAAAGCATTTTGTAAGTGATAAACATGCATCAATCAAGCGAAGGGTATTTTGATTTTCCCAATTTCCATTAGCGATCTGAGGCAAAATATTAAATTGATCAAATAAAAATATAAATCTTTTAGGAATGGTTGTCATTTATTTTATTAAAATTCTAGCCAGTTCTGGAAATGGTTTAATAGTTTTCCTAAGATTTCCAAGCAGAAGTACGATGATAAAATATGTCTATTCCTAATCACAAGGCTTGAATAAGCATTTCTAAATAGGCAAATTTAATTAGATTGGTCTCAATATTTGATTAGGAGGCAGCTGTAGCACTGAACTCCCAGCATGCAGGTTTAGATTCTCAATTTAGGCTCACACACACTGTTAGAATGTTTCTCCCTCTTCCCCTTCTCATAACTTTAAAATATTATTACGGACACAGAGAGAAGCCCTCAAGCAAGCCTTTAGCATAGAAAAGACCAGGTGAAATGGATTCATTTCTCTACTCAAGCAAGAACTTATCCTCCCAAGACCCAAAACTGAAACTGAGATGCAGCCACCATGAAGAGCCACTTGAGATGGGCCCTTGCAGGTTGAAGGTTGTAATGATGCCAAAATACAGTGAGGACAATTACATATGGCCATTTTCTATCCATGGCTATAAATTTATGCATAGTTACATACAAGTATAAAAAGTATTCAAAAATTTGGTTGGGAGAATATTGTTTGGTTTTAGACTAGGTTATTCCTGCCTTCCTTTAATCATATTGTTCATAACTCAGTTTTTTTTTCCCCAGTTTTAACTGAGAAGTTGTGACCTTAATTCTTTATTCCCCAATGTGCTATAAAGTATAAATTATAAGCAATGAAGAAGGGAAAAATAAAGCCACCAGCCTTTTCTCTCAGAATCCTTGGATAGCTAACTTTTTCCCAAGTCACAGAATTTAGGTATCATTACAACCATTCCCTAGCTCTGTACTTGGGGACAGTTAAAACCTTTTGGTGGGAGTAGCATTCTTGCTTTCTGGAGTTTGTCTGTGTA
This sequence comes from Rhinopithecus bieti, assembly GCF_001698545.2. Classification (NCBI taxonomy): domain Eukaryota; kingdom Metazoa; phylum Chordata; class Mammalia; order Primates; family Cercopithecidae; genus Rhinopithecus; species Rhinopithecus bieti. The sequence continues at coordinate 1,741,457 of NW_016813718.1, forward strand.
TTTGGAGAGGTTGTGAAGAGGGCTGGGGAGAAGGTGATGCTCGAATTTGTGGACTTTGATCATTAGAATGAGATTCCTCTTTTTTTTCTCTCTGTCCTTGTGGTTTTTCTTTCTTTTTTTCTGTACCACTGTAAAATAAAGTATAACATGGAACAATACACATTTAAACAAATAAAAAAAAAATCAAATGATAGAAAAGTGATTATTATATAATTCAAAACCCTAAGTCATACAGCTAATACAATTTGCACTGTTTTCATTCAAGAAGGACAATATTTCTTTGAAAATTCCAGAAGCTATTAACATCTTCAGTGAAGAATTTATAAAAATTCTAAGGTGATGCATCCCATGAAGATTGCCCCTTTAGACAGAAATGGTCTCTAATACATTTTGCGATCTTGGCAGATTTTGGGGGACAAATGAAGGTCTCTTAACTGACCTCAAGTTACCCAAATCAGAGGATTATCTGTGTAAAGCATAATGACTGATGCCAAAGGAACACTAAATATTCACGTTTAAAAGATTATTCTCCAATTCCTGTTTTTTTTCTGTATACTTCTACTCCCTTCAATTGAGTTTTAAACCTACCAAGAGTTTAAGTTTTTTCCCAAATCTGTTTATGTTGGTTATTTTAATTATGTAAGTTAATTAAATACAAAGAGAATAGCAATTTCTATGAAAACTAAGTTTAATGCTCTGGAAAGACTACAAAAAAATGAGTTACTAAAAAAAAAATTGCTGTTAAATTTAGTGTGAGTGACACAATTTTAAAAATCACAGAAGCGGCTGGGCGCAGTGACTCACGCCTGCAATCCCAGCACCTTGGGAGGCTGGTGGATCACCTGAGGTCAGGAGTTCAAGACCAGCCCAGGCAACATGGTGAAACTCCGTCTCTACTAAAAATACAAAAATTAGCTTGGTGCAGTGGTATGCGCCTGTAATCCCAGCTACTCGGCAGAAGAATCGCTTGAGCCGGGGAGGTGGAGGTTGCAGTGAGCGGAGATTGCACCATTATACTCCAGCTTAGATGACAGCGTGAGACTGTCTCAAAAAACAAACAAATCACAGAGCCTGGGTGTGGTGGCTCACACCTGTAATCCCAGCACTTTGGAAGGCCAAGACGGGAGGATCACTTGAGCCCAGGAGTTCAAGACAAGCCTGGGCAACATAGTGAGACCCTGTCTCTTTAAAAAAAAAAAAAAAAAAAATTGGCCGGGCACGGTGGCTCATGCCTGCAATCCCAGCACTTTGGGAGGCTGAGGCGGGTGGATCATGAGGTCAGGAGATCGAGACCATCCTGGCTAACAAAGTGAAACCCCATCTCTACTAAAAAATATAAAAAATTAGCCCGGTGTGGTGGTTGGCACCTGTAGTCCCAACTACTTGGGAGGCTGAGGCAGGAGAATGGCGTGAACCCAGGAGGCAGAGCTTGTAGTGAGCTGAGATCACGCCACTGCACTCCAGCCCGGGTGACAGAGCGAGACTCTGACTAAAAAAAAGAAAATCATAGAAAGAGAAATGGGTTCTAACATACTCTTCTGCCAGAGTTTCAAATTTCTTACTCATTTCATTTCTGAGAACTGAAACTAAAAATTTTAGAAAGTTATTTATGAGTATATTTTATGAAAGACAGTCAACAACAATTTGATGAGACATACATACTTAGAGGGTAGGTTTGGTCTTTCATTTAAAAACTGATGAATGAATACAGGTGAATATATCTTATGTTAAAATATTTCAGATATTTATGTATAAATTCTTTGGATTCTGTACTTTGACTCTTGGTTAATAAACCACCTGCTATTCCTAACCAGACTGGATAAGTGTACTTATACTGAAAACACTCTTGACAATATCATAAAGCTGATGGAATCAAGACTTGAATTTTAGTGATGAAAGGGTAGGAAACTACTAAATGCCTATTTCTTTTCTTTCCTTTTTTTTTTTTTTGAGACGAAGTCTTGCTCTGTCATCCAGGCTGGAGTGCAGTGGTATGATCTCAGCTCACTGTAACCTCCACCAAGGTTCAAGCAATTCTTCCACCTCAGCTTCCCCAGCAGCTGAGATTATAGGCACCCACCACCACACCCAGCTAATTTTTACATTTTTAGTAGAGATGGTTGTTACACCATGTTGGCCAGACTGGTCTCAAACTCCTGACCTCAGCTGATTTGACTGCCACGGCCTCCCGAAGTGCTGCGATTACAGGCATGAGCCACTGCGCCCAGCCCTGAATGTCTGTCTTAATCAAAGGACGTTTTGTAATTCGATTATAAGGTACATAATCAACAAGAAAGTTTGTTCAAGAACATTTTAAATAAATGTACATAGTATATACAATTTATCACATAATAGTTTAAAATGTTATAGTATATTTTAATGTCAAGTGACATTTCTTAACCTGATACACTTCTGATAACTTCTGACTTCAGACTGGCCCTTGACTATCTACTTTGTGATCAATTGTTTTTTAAAGTGGGTGCTAAGAAATACAATTTTGGCTGGGCGCAGTGGCTCACACCTGTAGTCCCAGCACTTTGGGAGGTTAAGGCGGGTGGATCACCTGAGGTTGGGAGTTTGAGACCAGCCTGACCAACATGGAGAAACCCTGTCTCTACTAAAAATACAAAATTAGCTGGGTGTGGTGGTGCATGCCTGTAACCCCAACTACTCCCGGTGCTGAGGCAGGAGAATTGTTTGAAGACGGGAGACGCACGTGGTGAGCCAAGATTGCGCCATTGCACTCCAGCCTGGGCAACAAGAGTGAAACTCTATCTCAAAAAACATATGTATATAAAATAAAAAAAATTAAAGAAATACAATTACACTTCAAGAATATCAGATTAACTTTAAAAACTGAGTTCCAGTATGTCCAACTCTCTCAAAACAAAACAAAAAACAGAAGTTACTTCTTTCTTGCTGTTCTTCAACAAGAATACAGTGGCCACTAGTTTTATATGGGCCCAGTAAAACCTGAAAGAGCCACTTTCCTTCTAGGTTATTTAAAAGCAAAATATAGGGACCCTGGATCATAAACTAACAAACTCAGCTGGCCTTAGACTGTTGAATCACTAATGTTCATAATACTGATCACTACACACCAACAGTACAATAGCTACGTAAGAAAATGGGCTGAATCTGAACCATTACTGGATACAACATGGAAATTTATTTAAAATTGTACTAACATTTTCTTATGGTTTCTCCTTTTCTACTCAAAGTGGAGTACAGGTAATAAATTTTAGCATCCTTTGTAGGGGAAAGTCTAGATTCTGTAATAACGATGTCAAAGACTGAGTTCTAGAAGGAATTTTTAAAAGGGCTGAAGATCTTGGCATTTCTTCAACATTCTTGTAGTTAACTGTTTGGTTAAGTATCTATGAATCCTCACCGATGAATAATTCGGTCACTGGCATTAGTTTATTGAGGTAAGCATTTTCCATCAGTACACTGTTAACACATGATCTTATTACTCAAGATTTTCCTCACTCATTCTTTGAAGAAACTAGTTGTAAGATTTTGTAGCTGATCACCTATGGTCTCTCCAAACTCTATATCAAATAATTTGCTAGAAATTACAAAAGGGGGAAAATCCTGTGAGCACTTTTATTGGAGTAAATTAATTAACTGATGAAAAGAACATAAAGAATGCAAATCTGTAATCCACTGAAACTTATACTGCTGTAATTCCACAGCCCTCCTGCCCACCATCCCCTAAGACACACACACACCCCCCAGATAGTACTATATTTTTGAAATAAGCCTTAATTTTATAGTTATGGTTAAAAAATAAAAGTTATAACAGCATTTGACGTCCCACTGACATAGATATATCAAATATTCTGTTTTCCCTTTAAAAATGCTGTATCAAATATATCACTTGCTATGGAAAATTCACTTCTACAATTTCTTTAAATATAGTGATGTTTATCAACAAATACTTGTTAAAAAGAAACAAAACAAAACCAGGAAATGAAACTGCTTTCTTTCTTTAGTGAGAACGGAAAGCTTCCTCAAACAACTTGACAGGTATGATGAGTGCAAGCTGAGTGAGCACAGGCTAAATGTCTCTACTTTCACAGTTTAAGAATTCAAAGGACATGCTCATTTGAATTCAAATAGCTCTATTTCATATTCTTTCTAAAGGTAGACCTCTACCACATTCAGACAATTTTGCAATGTTAGTTTTTCCCCCCTTCACAAACGGGTACCTTTTAGCAGCAGATGAAAGAGTTTCTTTTCCTGCAATTGAGACAGCGCTGGTATGACTTGGTTTTCTGTTTGCACCACTTCCATTGGTTATACAGGACATGGGAATAGCTGCTCGAGGGCTTGGTTGGCCTAAAGATAATTAAGGAAAAAAAATTATAACAAATTTGAATATATTCCTCAAAGATCTAAGTTTTAAAATTAAGTCCATTTGGAAGGAGGGGATGGTGGAAAAAAAATTAAGTACATTATTGTTTATAACTTTTGAGCAGAGTGCCCCCCTGGTATGCAGCACATGATATTGTCTCAAGACTTAATCCCATCAAAACAGACCTATAGGAAAGCCATACTAATTTACTAAAACACAGTTGGGCTAGTTCTCTTAGCTAAATGGTTTGCTTTACCACACACAGCAGCCTTATAACACATGATTCAAATGCGTGCCTCAAGTAAACCATAAATCCCATGACATCAATCTTCAAAAACAGCTTGTTTGTTAAAATCATAAATTTTAAATCCTAGAAACCATAAATATTAAATTCTAGACTGTTACTCCATATAAATAAAGCATAAGTATATAAAGTTAACCTGTTCTTTAACTTACACAGTACAAGGAGTGGAATAAATGTGTGAATGGTATATTGGTGTGGTCAGAAGACACAACATCACAAGATAAAACAGTCCTGTCTATACTAAGAGTCAAGTAAAGATTTGGGAATAGAGAACATTTTTATTTTTTAATTTTTGGACTCAGTTTTCTCATGTGCACACAAGTAATATCTGGTACCTTAGGAAGTTCTACACATGGTGGTATAACACTGCATTTTTGTCAAGAGTAAGATGTTGGAGGTCATTTGTATCATAATCACCTAACATGCTTCCTTAATATAGATTCCTAAGTCCTACATTAGATTGAATGAATTTGAAGACAGGAAGAAGAAGACCTGCTGCATTTATTTTTGAAACCTCTTAAGAAATTTTTTTTTACATATAAGTTATATTAACCCCCAAATTATGCAAATATCACTGGTCATTAGATTTAGTTCTAATATGTCAAACAAGTTACTTATTGGTTTATCAGTAGCTTTTAAAAAACTGTGATAAAACAGTCCTAAAATTTATCATTTTAACCATTTACAAATGTACAATTCAGTGACAATTAGTATATTCACAATGTTGTACAACCACCACCACTACCAAGTTGCAGAATATTTTCATCACCCCAAATAGAAACCACATATCCACTGGCCAGGCGCAGTGGCTCAGCCTATAATCCCAGCACTTTGGGAGGCCCAGGCAGGCAGATCACGAAGTCAGGAGATTGAGACCATCCAGGCTAGCACAGTGAAACCCCATCTCTACTAAAAATACAAAAAATTAGCCAGGCATGGTGGCGGGCACCTGTAGTTCTAGTTACTCGGGAGGCTGAGGCAGGAGAATGGCGCGAACCCGGGAGGCAGCGCTTGCAGTGAGCGAAGATCGCGCCACTGCACTACAGCCTGGGCCAAAGAGCGAGACTAGGTCTCACTCCATTAAGCAGTCACTCCCTCCCCACACCCCACCCTCTAAAGAAGCCATACCTTGTTTGGCTTCTTTTATATAGTACAATGTTTTCAAGGTTCACCATGTTGTAGCACATATATTTCATTCTTTTTTATGACTGAAAAATATTCCATTGTATAGATATATTTTGTTTTTCATCTGTTGATGATCATCTGGATTGTTTCCACCTTCCCCTTTTGGATAATGGGAATAGTGCTGCCATAAACATTTGTGTAAAAATTTTCATATGAACACCTGTTTTCAATTATTTTGAGTATATACCTAGGAGCGGAACTGCTGAGCCACAGTTGTTGTATGTTCAACTCTTTGAGGGACTGCCAAACACAGTGGCTGCACCATTTTACAATTTCACTAGCAATGTACAAGGGTTCCAGTGTCACCATATTCTTGCCAACACTTATTATTTTCAGGTTAAAAAAACTCAAGAGGGTATTAAGTGTTACCTCATTGAGTTTTGGTTTCATTGATTCTATTTTCTATTCCCTACTTCATTTATTTTGCTCTAATCTTTATTTCCTTCCCTCCGCTAAGCCTTGGATTTAGTTTATTATTCTTTCCTAGTCTTTTTTTTTTTTTTGAGACAGGGTCTCGCTCTGTTGCCCAGGCTGGAGTGTCATAGCACAATCATGGCTCAGTGCTGCCATGGCCTCCAAGGGCGCAATCCATCTGTCTACCTCAGCCTCATGAGCAGCTGTGACTACAGGTGCATGCCACCATGTCTGGCTAATTTTTGTATTTTTTTTTTTTGTAGAGACAGGGTTTTGCCACGTTGCCCAGTGTGGTCTCTAACTTAGGTTCAAGCAATCCACCTGCCTCAGACTATCAGTGGCGTGAGCCACTGTGCCCGGCCACCAATTACAGGCATTTTTACCATTCTTTTACCAATGCCTCAAATGGCATATCAACTTCAATTGCTCAAACATTTTGCCCAATTTAAGAACGGGCTTTCTTCTTAATAACTGAGGCATACAAGTTCTTCAAATATTCTACATAAAAGTCCTCTGACAAATACATGTCTGGCAAATATTTTCTCTTATTCTGTAGCTTGCCCTTTTATTTTCAAAACAGTTTTTGAAAGAACAAGATGCTTAAATTTTGATGAAATTCAATTAATTGATTTTTCTCTTATAGTCTGTGCTTGTTTGTGTGCTACTTATGAAATGTCTGTCAAACTCAAGGTCACTAAGATCTTTCTTATATAAGTTTTAGCCCTCACATTGAGGTCTATGATCCATTTTGATTTAATTTTTGTTTATGGTGTGAGATAAGAGTCAAGGTATTTTTGTTTTTTTGTCTTTTTTTTCCCCTGGCATATGACTTTAATAACTCTTGAATTAGGGTTGAAATTTCTTGAGCACTCTGCGTAGCACATAGAAAGTACTTAATACCAAAACAACTAAATGGATGCAACTTCACCACCAAATTTCTCTTCTGGATTATGCTGGGTTTATCTTGAGTCTCTCTTCTTGCAGTTTTACCTTATATTATGGCATTGCTACACTGTGCCAGAATGACCTAACATATGCTACGTATCTTTAAATTTAATGCCACGAACTGTAATATGCCCCATTATTTTAAGTACCATTAGAAAGAAGTATTTCCTATTAGAACTATAAGACACCATCAATTGTAATATGCACTGTAATTTCAGGGATGTTAACAATGTCAAAAAACGTAGGCATCTTGGACTAATTACTATAAATCTGCCTGTCAGTCCTCAGCTTAAGATTCTTTAGTGGCTCTCCACTACCTTCAGGATGAAAACGAAATTCCCTAACAAGGTGTAAGAAAACCTTCCACTACGGGTCCTACCAGTCTATGTTCATTTCTTGAAACTCCCAATCTCACACCCTGTGCTTCAGTTTATTCTGAATTCCTAAACTAAGTCCTTTTTACTCTTCTGCACTTTTGCGCCTGGATGATCCTTCTCTCCGGCATACGCTAGTCACCTCTGCTTGCCTAAACTGTAATGTATTCATCATCCATGCACCAATCAAATATTTACTCAGGACCAATTATAATCCTAGTCTTATGTTTACAAAGGTATATAAGGCAGTTGCTGACATCAAGGAATTCAAAATCTTCAAAGAGAATCACATCAGCAATGAAAACATGTGGTAAGTACAGTAACAGATATCAATGGAGTACCATGGAAGTACAAAGAAAGGACACGTAATTCTGTAAGGATTAGGGACACAGAGTTCAAGGAAGGCTTCCTTGAAAAAATACAGAATAAGACCTTAAAGAATAAGAAAGAAATAGACAACTGAAAGGGTGGTGATAAGATACTGGGATCCATTGCAGTATGTGTAAAGCAACAGAAACACTCTAACAGCAAAGTGAGTGTATGTATTTGTGGCATTGAGTGGTTGGTGGTGGGGAGACAAAAAGCTCCTTGATGTGGCCAGGATGTAGAATGAAAGAGGGGATAGTTCAGAGAGAAGAGGTAAGTAGCATTCAGATGATGCAAACTTTATCTATAGAGAATAAAGAATCACTAAAGGGTTTTAAGCTGAAAAAGAGAGTTCAATTTACATTTTAGAGGATACCCTCTGGTAGCCATGTGAAGAACTGATTTCAGGGCAGTAGTCTGAGAATAAGATGGTGGGGACCAAAAGCTAGATAGCGTGAACGAAAAAGTGAAGGAAGTTTTAAGAATCATGGTGGAAACCATCATAATGCCAGGATGAAGGTCAATAAAAACTTTTATACTTGATCATGACATGAGAATGCTAATCACTATAGTTTACACCCCTTAATGACAGACTCAAGTAGATGACCTTACCGACATCTTAGCCTGAAAGTTCCTAAATACCAATAAATTTCAGTGTACTGTAGACTAACAGAGTAAAGTTATCACTAAGAACTGCTGCATATTCCAAAGCTCAAAATCTGAAATCCTTCTTGCTACTCTGGTACGTATTATCTTCTTATTCTTGCATCTATCCCAACCTGTCTCCCTAAAACTGTAATTTTATCACAACTTCCTGTTTCTATAACTAACTTCTTCTGGCATTCAATTTACAAACAATGTATTGTTTCTCAGCTAGCCTTGGGATGATTATGTTAGTGACCTCTTTCAAATAGTGTATGATCTAGTGGGAGCAACAAATATACATGCCAAAAGAGATGTACAAATAAAAATTTAAAACAATTCCAAAACGTGACAAAAAATAGATCATTTTCAGAAAATAATTTCTGAGGCCTTTAAGATGGCTACAGTTTTGATCAGAAGAAGGGTAGAGATAGTCTAGCTGATACTTCAAATCTTTTATTTATCTCGAATTCTCTATCACATGCCTCATGGCTCTAACTGTATACTTCTTCCACTCCTCATTTTTAAGACCTTTGTCACTTTTCTCTATTGGCTGATTATTCTTGCTTTATTCTTTGAGAAGACTGAAGACTACATGTACCACAGCTTCATAAAAGGGTTCCACCCTATTTATCCATAGGAATTTAATTTGACCTCTAAAGAAAAATCCTCTAGAAAATGTAAACACTTTAAGATGATAACGATCATTTTCCTGTCAATAATTTAAGTGATACTCAAATTCTATCTTCTCCATTTGGAATTTTATCTGTATACTTCTGCCTTCCTCTTATTTCACAGGAAGATGTACCCTTAGGCCTTTCAACTTGTGGCCACTACTTAGGAGTATATTTTGAGGGGAAATGACAAAGAAGCATTTGACTCTCATATAGAAATGGCACTCTGCAAACGGTGATTGCTACCTGGTCTGAGGCAATACCTGCCAATATACAGTCATGCACTGCATAATGACATCTTGTTCCACGATGGACTGCATATACAACAGTGGTCCAAGAATATTCGAATACCATATTTTTACTGTATCTTTTCTATGTTTAGGTTTGTTAGATATACATATACTTACCATTGTGTTACAGCTGCCTACATAACCTAGGAACAATAGACTATACCAGGGGTCCCCAACCCCTGGGCCACAGACTGGTACCTTCATGGCCTGTTAGAAACCAGGCCAGACAGCAGGAGGTGAGAAGTCAGCAAGTGAAGCTTCATCTGTATTTACAGCTGCTGGTTATCACTTGCATTACCACCTGAGCTCAGCCTCCTGTCAGATCAGAGGCTGTATTGGATTCTCATAGGAAAGTAAATCCTATTGTGAACTGTGCATGTGAGGGATCTAGGTTGCATGTTCCTATGAGAATCTAATGCCTGATGATCTACCACTGTCTCCCATCACCCCAAGATGGGACCATCTAGCTGTAGGAAAACAAACTCAGGGCTCCCACCGATTCTACGTTATGGTGAGTTGTATAATTATTTCATTATATATTACTACGTAATAAGAATAGAACAACAAATGTAACATGCTTGAATGATCTCAACACCACCCCCCACCCACCCCAGTCTGCAGAAAAATGGTCTTCCATGAAACCAGTCCCTGGTGCCAAAAAAGTTGGGGACCACTGGGCTATGCCATACAGCCTAGATGCATACTATGCTATACCATCTAGGTTTGTGTAAGTACACCCTATAATGCTCAAACAAGGAAAAAATTGCCCAATGATGCATTTCTCAGAACGTTTCCCTGTTAAGTGATGCATGACTATACTTCTACACACAAAATAAAGAGACACTCCCTCATCCCCTTCCACAGTTACCAGTCATTTTAGTGTAAGGGTCCCACCAAGGCAATTCATACCTTCCTAAACTGATGGATGTAGCGTCCTTATCAACAACATTTACAGGAAACCTATGATAATCCCTGAATCCTCCCAAATGTTATTTGGGCCAGGAGCTGAATGATACAGATCTGTGCCTTTACAGTATCCCAGATTTTACATAATTAGCAATGTTTCTATTGGAGAACTTACCCCTACATTTCAATTTTGCCTTTGGGTTCTTTCATTTCTCAAGTGGCAATTATAATGCTTTGTACTTTGGCTTAACCAGCAGTTTCCTGATTTAAATGACTGACTGCCACCTTCAGATAAATTTAACTTTTTAACTTCTATATCATTGTGTACTAACAGCTTGTCTTCACATAACGCCACTGGGCTGTGTTCTCAAATTACATTCATTTGGTCACCTCAAGAAGTCCTAATGAGTTTCCCAGGCACCAGCTGGGACATAATTCATCTTCTTGCCAGCTAAAACTTCCAGTGTTCTCTGGGCCTTCCCTTTTGCTCCGAAGTACAGGTAATTTTTTTTTCTTTTGGCAAGTATTCAGCTGCAACTGGTGCATATATTACGAACATATGCCGTTAAAAGGAAAGAATTCTCTGACAGAGGAGAAGGTATATGAAAATTTAAGTGAGTGGCCACCTTAAAACTCATGGGAAAATTTTCTACCTCAGTCAAGCACCCTGCATAATTTACTCAAGAAAAAAATGGGTCTTAGCTTTAAATACTGCTGGCACACTGGAGACGATAAACTAAGACAACGAAATATATTTAAAGGTTAGGTGTGTTTCTGATTTTGGTATTTACTGAATGGCAATACTACTATGAAGCAACATAGCAGAATTTCATTAAGCCCTTAGCACACACATCATTAACATTTACTTTTGGTCATATCTGATGACAACTTATGTCCTTCCCATATCACCACCATCTAGCAAAATCATACAACAGCTGTCTTCAGTAATAGGGAAGTTGACCTGTCCTTTGAACCACAGCTTCATAAAAGGGTTCTATCCTATTTATCCATATGAATTTAATTTGACCTCTAAAGAAAAATCCTCTAGAAAATGTAAACACCTTAAGATGATAACGATCATTTTCCTGTCAATAATTTATGTGATACTCAACACTATAAATTCTAATTTCACAAGTGGCTAAAAAAAAAAATCATATATAAAACTGTCTATAATATAAAAAATGACTTTACTTCTTAATTAAAGAAAAAATACAAATCCCTACAAGATAATTTCATTTTAATGTTATGAAAACTTCACTTATTTGAAAATACTTTGCTTAAAATGTTTATTCCAAATTTTCTTACCACTAATTTATTAATCTTATTTAACATCAAAACTGAGATGATCTATTTTAGGCTGCACACAAATGTTAATAGTGAAGAGTCACTTAAATTCCAATTGCTTTCAACAATATGCTATATATAAACTCCAAGATAAAGTTGTCCAGAGTTGCCAATAACATTATGAAACTTTACATATGTATTTCTCTCAATGTCTCAACATCAATATTGGAAACATAATTAGTTGGATGTATTTTTCCATTAAAGGGAAATATAATAATTATTAACATGAATTATTCTCATCTATGAAATAATTATTTTCTCAAATTATTAATCAATACCCCCATCAATCCATTTCATAGACTTGCCTGTGTCCCAGGCAACAGAGTAACTCAAAGAGTGAACCACCTTAGCATATTATAAAATAGTCAGTTAATTATGAAGTATAATTTTAAAATCAATTGGAGAAAAAAAACTCTCTGTAATTAATAAGGTTATTAAAAAGAATTAAGAGTTAGTGTTATGTGAAAAGAAAAAGTTCCACAGAGATGGTTCTGTGGCTCCAGAAGTAGGTAATCCTTCACTAAAGAGCCATTAACAAAACTGATCCTAGACTCACTTTAGAGACACAGGAATTATGACTAAGGATAATTAGAAAAGGACCAGAAAGGACAACTTACAAAAAGTAAGTTCCTGGGGAATAGGAATTATAGCTAGTTAACGGTATTTATATTTCATGACATTGAGAAGTAGGTGTTAAAAAACTTGTGTCATATAAAATATTTGTGTATACGCTGGAAAAAAAGCAATTTTTAAATTTCTTTAAAGTATTTCAGAATTTTCTTTACTGAAATACCTTAGTAGATACAATATGAGAGAAAATATCTTTAAAATGTTTCTCAATTTACATAAAATTACAATGTACTGTTGTTTCCGCATATTAAAAAGACTTTGGAGACCAAGGTAGATTACTTGAGCCCAGGAGTTTGAGACCAGCCTGGGCAACATAGCGAGATTCCACCTGTACAAAAAAAGAAAAGATTTTAGCAGGGTGTGGTGGTGTACACCTGCAGTCCTAGCTACTCCAGAGGCTGAGGAAGGAGGATCACTTGTGCCCAGGAGTTTGAGGTTACAGTGAGCCTGGGTGACAGAATAAGACTGTGTCTCTTAAAAAAGTAAAAAAAAAAAAACCTAAATATAAACTACTTAAAATAAGCCTTTTAAAAATGTGAATAGCAATCAAACATCATTATCATTTTCTATTATAGGTTTTAAAATACTTATATGTACCCCCGGGTTCTGAGTCTGTATATTATATATAGGAACTTGTTCTTCCCTCTCTACACAAAGCTTATATTCCCTATAAAGCCCATATACATTAACTGATCTAGCTCCTTATTCTACTCAAAATTCCAAAATCCCCTATAAAAATCAATTTATAACCAAACAAAACTTTTTTCTGGCTTGATCTTGGTGGTCCTCAAAGTTGGGTCTCTAAATAAGTAAATAAATCAAGCAAGCATAATTTAACACAATCAGTCAAAGTAGTTTCTATCAAGTCTTTTGCCAAACCCTCAGGTCCCTTACCCTTTGTCATTGACATATTTATCTTACTATCACTAATAAAAAAGATCGATCCTATCTTCCATCTGACTCTCCACTGTAAGTACATAGACCCAGAGTACATGAGGCTGAGAGGGAAAAAGAGTGGGAATCACAAAACTGGGCAAAATGATACTCACCTTTCCTCCACAATAAGTTTCCCGTCTCCACACCCTCAGGGTCTTTCAGCATCTCTTTCAAAAGTCTACGGTCTTCTGTTCTCCGCTTTAACCACTCCAAACATGTATTCCCTTTTTTTTCTACCACTGAGGACCTATCTTTGTGCCTAAAGGTTATCAGTGTCTGAATGTATATTCACAGTTATCAGGTCTAGAAGTTGTAGTTCTCAGGAGACAGTGATAAGGACTAAAACTTCCAACCCTGACAACTGTGAATATGTATCAACCTTCACTCAGTTGTATCTGTTCATTCTATCTTAGAAGTAGTACTCTTCTGTTTAAGACTAATAGTTTCTCACCTGCTCTAAGATCCCTTCTCAAATTCTCAAGATACTTGCCTCATCAACTACCACTTCATTTCTCCATATTGCTCTTCCTCTCTGCTGCCTTTTTGTCCTCAACCTATCTTCGCACTCAAGTCTATCAAGTATTTTAACAAATTTTAAAAGTAATTAAAACTGGCCTTCAACATAGCATCCTCTCCTAGCTATTACCACCTTCCTTCACTCAGGTGAATTTTTTGAGAGCGGCTATATTTGTTGCTCTCAATTCTATAATTCTCCTAAATTGCTGCTTCTCAAAATACTGGTATTTGACTTGCAGTTCTATTACACCACTAAAATGGCTTTTGGAGAGGTTTCTAATACTGCTGTAAATGCCAAGTCCAAAGGTCATCTCTCAGTCTTTGTTTTATTTGACATCTCTGTAGCAGCTGGCAATGCGCATCACTTTTTGTGCTATGCTGAAATGTTGGAGCTCCCAATGGAACTATCCCGAACTGCCTTCTCATTTTACGTCCTCTATGGCTTCAACTATCATCCATAAGAGGAACATTCCCAAATTCTTGTTGCTAGCCAAGACTAACATGAGCACTAGATCCATATGTAATTCAGCTACCAATATGTATCTCTACATACCATACACACCCCAAACAACATTAAGAAACTGAATTCACAATCTTTCTTCTAAATCTGCTTCTCATTTGTTGGCTGGCTGACTGCACTATCTCCTATTCGGCTGGAATTTGGGAGTTATATAAAACTCTTCCCTAGGTTAATAATTTACATGGACTTATTGAAGTAGGAAGGCAAGCCAATAAATGTTCTCACTTTTCCCATGGCCAAAATGGGCATAATAATGCCTATCCCCATCTACTCTACCAATAAATCTGCAAGAGACATCAAATGATATGTTCAAATACTTGATTCATGTGAAAGAATGATAAATTCTTTCTTGGTGGTTGAAGGAAGGCAAAAGGTACACTACATCTGCTCCAAACTCAGAGCAACAAGGTCTTGATGACTGTTTCTCTCAACCTTGAAAACTCCCAATACTGAAAAGTTAAAAGTCCCATTATACTGGGCTAGTAAGCGTCAAAGCTTAAATTAATTTTTTCAGGATTCTGCTGACTACCACAGAGGGTTCAGAATAAGGCCATTTAAACTATAATGATTTAAATTATGTTTCTGTATTGACAACAGAATTAATTTTAAAAACACATGAGTGCCTACCAGTTAGGTTCAATATGAAATGAGACACAAAATAATGATTCAGCTCCTGCCCTCAGTAAACTTATCAACTAGTTAGAAGACACTAACTTAACACAAATACTGTAACATAAAAAACCTGTAAGTATAATCAGTGGATTATGCAAAAATTCTTTATTTTAAATAATAAAGAATAAACTTTCACAACTTTTTGGGAATTAAAAAAAAGGAAATGGAAAACACACTATAATCACAAGTAATCAACATAAGAAACTAGTTTTATATTTTCAACTTCAACTTTCAAAGAAAATACTGCAAAAAGCAAGACTCTTCTTAACTTTACAATACAATTACCTTTACTTGAGACTGATTTTTTCACTGAGGCCACATGATCTTCAGAGATTGCAAGACGCCTCAAAACATCAGCCAAAGCTGCCTTTAGCACAGTGATTTCGTCTTCTTGTTGCTGAACTCGTGACTCAAGAGCTGACAGGCGATCTTGAACATCAGAAGTACTTGCAGCAGAAATACTATCATCTATAAAATAAAATATGGAATATTATCAAAGTAAACTGCTTGAGAAATAATTTCTGATAAGAAAAACGATCCCAGATAAGACTTACAAAAGATGAGAAGAACTCTGGCTAGGTGAAGTGGCTCGTGCCTGTAATTCCAGCACTTTGAGGGGCCAAGGCGGGCAGATCACTTGAGGTCAGGAGTTGGAGACCAGCCTGGCCAACATGGTGAAACCCCGTCTCTACTAACAATACAAAAAATTAGCCAGGCATGATGGTGCACTTCTGTAATTCCAGCTATGCGGGAGGCTGAGGCACGAAAATCACGTGAACCCCGGAGGCAGAGGTTGCAGTGAGCCCAGATTGCGCCACTGCACTCTAGTCTGGGCGACAGAACAAGACTCTGTCTCAAAAAAGAAAAGAAAGAAAGAAAAAAAAAAAAGATGAAAAAATTTCAAAACAAAAAACCCATAACATCCCATCATGTTGACACATATGAACCTTCCGTAAAGATTTTCATAGCTATCTTAATTTAAAATAATATGTTAATAAATTTGACAAATAATTAAAATGGTGAAAATCTTCCCCAAGGTCAAATTCCCCTATTTTATAACATCATCTTAATTGGTTTTCTCACGAAAATGCTCCCTAAATACATCATTTTGTAGACATCAGGAAACTTGCAAGACAGCAAACTATCCAACCTTTCTTAATTACAACATTATTATCATAATTCTCTATGAAAACAGAAAAAGCATATAAATCACTTCTGTTTGGTTTTATATATCAGATAGGAAGTCTATCACTTTAACCAACAACGATGAGAAAGCATTCTTTACTACTTTACTCTTTACTGTACTTTTTTTTTTTTTTTTTTTT
>NW_016813718.1:1759001-1783104 GCF_001698545.2 Rhinopithecus bieti
TTTTTGTATTTTTTAGTAGAGACGGGGTTTCACCGTGTTAGCCAGGGTGGTCTCGATCTCCTGACCTCGTGATCCGCCCCTCTCGGCCTCCCAAAGTGCTGGGATTACAGGCTTGAGCCACCGCGCCCGGCCTGACAATCTTATCTTTGAGAAGTACTGATACTGAAAGAAAACTGGGTTTCATCTTTAATTTAGACTTCAAATTCTGATTCCATATTAACGAGTTACATAATCTTGGGCAAGTTATTTTAGTTCTTTGAGCATTAATTTCTTCATCTTTAAATAGGATTGTTATAAGGAGGGTGCGCCTAGGATATGTACAAAGCACAAAAGTTAGAATTGGAAAGCTTTGAGCACATTTGTTACTTAAAGGCAGATGTGTCCAACTCTGAGATACTTAAGGAATAAGAACAATTCAGTCTCTCGCCTTAGAAATTTTTATATTTTAAGTATTTTTCATGTCCACAGTGGTCTAGCTGAATTCTAGCTTATCTATATTCTTTGTAAGTATGTTAGACTACGGTCACTGTTCTTCCTACCCAGAATGCTTTCCTATTCTCCTTCTTCTGACAGAAAGAATAGCCACTCTTGTCTTTTGTGAAACTCCACCATATTTCTTGCTCCTAGTAGGGCTGTCAATCTATGATGCCTCACTTTCCCCTCTGCCTCCCATATTATGAGACTGAACCATATAAAATGGCCTTTTCAGTTGTATAAATATTACTATTAGAAATTTCAGCTGGGCACGGCAGCTCACGACTGTAATCCTAGCACTTAGGGAAGCCAAGGTGGGCGGATCGCTTGAGCCCAGGAGTTCGAGACCAGCCTGGGCAACACAGTGAAAATCCATGTCTACCAAAACAGAAAAAATTAGCTGGGCATGGTGGCCGTGTTGGTAGTCCCAGCTACTTGGGAAAGTGAAGTGGGAAGATCACCTAAACCCAGTCAAGTAAGTCAAGGATGCAGTGAGCTTTAATCAAGCCACTGCACTTAAACCTGGGTGACAAGAGGAAGACCCTGTCAGAAAGAAAAGAAAATAGAAAAGAGAAAAGAAAAGAGAAAAAATGAAAAGAAAAAGAAAAAAGGGAAGGGAGGGAGGGAGGAAAGGAAAGAAGGAGAAAGGGAGGGAGGCAGGAAGGAAGGGAGGCAGAAAGGAAGGAAGGGAGGGAGGGAGGTAGTTAATATGGCTCAATCTAATACTACCACAGGAGTAGTAGTCATGAGATACAGGCTAGGCCAAATGAAGCCCTCTTGAATTTCCCAGAGATAGAGTTATAGCCCATCCTCCTTTGTTCTCCAGCTACAAAGATGTCACCCTAGGACTGTCAAAAATAAAGGTGGTTCTAACTACCTTGTGTTCCAGTTCTAGTCTCTGAAGCCCTGGCCCTTCAATTCTGAGAGCTACTCCAATATTCCTCCCAGCTAATTATGTAACCTAATAAATTCACTTTTTGCAAGCCATTATTTGTAAACCAAAGGCTGTGATTAAGTCAGTAAACTACATGGATATGTTTTTCTAAACTGTTCTCAATTCATGAAAGATGAGCTATACCTTCATATTATAACCACAAATAAAATGCTTATATGATTTTTGTAAACATATAACCTGCTTAATTATTCTGGGAGGGCAGCTGAGCTAGTAGATCACCAGACTGTAATGCCAAGGTTAGGGTGCTAGGTTTTAGTACCGACTTGGTATCTTTTACTTTCAGCAAACTTTTACAAACTTTGATTTTAAAAAAATGACTAAGGTTTTAAGTTGTGTGAAACTCGGATAGTGACAAGAAAGGTGGCTCAGCTTGTAAAATTCCTATCAAACCCTGATAGACACTGTAAGACACAAGAACAATTTTTCAAAGGGCATAACACTGATAGACACAAGGACAATTTTTCAAAGGACATAACACGTACAAAGTTAACTATTAACAATGTCCCGCATTTACATTGTGCCTTTCATATTTATTACCTCAGCCCACACCCCCCTACACACACTATCTATATTTTATATTGGAGGAAATAGCTCAAGAAACTAAGTAACTTGCTCAAGGTCACTAAACTAATCTAGATACCTGAGACTCGAAGACAAGTCTTTTGACTCTCAACTTAAGTGCCCTTTATTTTATTCCACGCTGCATCCTAACAATAATCACATGAGGAGCAAACAAATACATCCTTTCACAAAGCCACGCAAGGGGCTTCAAAACTATTGAGTGATTTAATCAGTTTTTTGTTTCAGGAAGATCATTTTGGTTGCTGCGTGAGAATAGATTGGAACAGGGTAAGAGTAAATGCAAGAATAGACAGGAGGCTATTGTAGTAACCCATGTGAAAGGTGATGATGGCCCATGTTAGGATTAAGATGTTCAAGTGTCTCAGTTTCTTTCTCCAGAACAAGTATGTCTCCTGTCTCAGTATAAATATTATCATAATGCCCCCTCTTTCACTCTCAAGTTCCCTGGCTTGGATGATCAATTACAGGGTCATTATAGCCAAGGCAACAAGCAATGGCAATGTAACGGTGCATAGTAGTTTATCACCAGAGTTCCTCAAAGCTCTAATTCCTTCCTGTCTAAAATCCTGGCTCTTAACCCTTTCAGGGGCATGAATTTCTTTGAGAATCCAATAAAAGCGTGGTAGAACAGCGTATGAACTCTGGTATTACACTGACTAAATACATCTATCTGTTTTCTTTTTTCTTTTCTTCGAGACTCTGTCCACTAGGCTGGATTGCAGTGGTGTAATCTCACTGTAACCTCCGCCTCCTAGGTTCAGGAGATTGTCCTGCCTCAGCCTCAGTTAGCTGAGGTTGGGAATAGCTGGGAGATTACAGAGGTGCGTGTCACCACACCCAGCTAAATTTTATTATTATTATTATTATTATTTTTGTAGATACGGGGTTTTGCCATCTTGGTCAGCCTGGTCTCAAACTCCTGACCTCAAGGGATCTGCCCACCTTCGCCTCCCAAAGTGCTGGGATTACAGGTGTGAGCCACGGTGCCCGGCCATCTGTTTGCTATTTACCAACTCTGTGGCTGCTTTCTTCATATGTAATTTACTCATGTGAACTGGGTGCTTACCTCAGGCTTTGGATGATTAGATGAAATAATGCACAGCATGGCCATATAGGGTGGTTTCAATAAGTTATTATCCTATAGCGACGTTCTTTACTGCCCTGTTTGTTATTGTCACAAAATTAGAAATGACCTAAAGTCTAAGGATGAGGTTAAATAAGCTATGATATGTCCATACCATAGAATATCATGCAATAATTTAAAATAACAGATAGGAGCATAAGCTAAAAATTTGAAAGTTCTACAAGACGACTTAAGTGGAATAAGCAAACTGCAAAACAATATGTACGGAATAATTTATAGACACACACCAAAACACACTTTTAAAAATTAACACAAAAAACGTATACATACATATGTATATATAATGTACACAGAAAGAAGTTGTGAAGTACACACATCAAACTGGTAACTGGGTTACCTCTGACTAGGAAGGTGAGATTAGAAAAGTGGGAATAAAGAGAAATTTTTTCTTTTCAGTGTATGTATTCTCGTATTATTCGAATTTCACAATAAAAATGTGTATTAATTTATGCCCTTTAAGGTAAAATGCACTGCTTCTGAAGTTTAACTTCTTAAAACAAGTTTCCTCCAGTTACAGTGTTCCAATGTTTAAAGGAACATACAAAGCAGAATGCAAATAACTTACATTTCTGTCACAGATTACTAAAACAAGAACAGACACTATCTTAAAGTCCAACAACCCCTCTCATCATTTTATAAATAAGTAAACTAAGACGCTGAGACATCAGGTGAGTTACCCATGGTCACACAGCAAATTGGAGTCAGAGTTCCTTCCTCTGATGACTCTACATAATCCACTGCTCTTGTTCTTTCCATTTTGAAAACTTTGCTCTTACTTTTCTTCCCTCCCAATCTCTAAGATACCACCATTCTCATTCACAATAAACTAAGGGATATAACTGTTCGGTAAATGAATATATTTTCTGAGGGCTATTAACATTCCCTTTTCTTGATCCAAGTAGATCATTTTTCTTATACACCCCTACCTTTTTTATAGAGTAGGAGTATAAGCTAAAAACGGTAATCCCTCTCCCTTTAAAAAATTTTGGTAGTTGCCCCCCGTTTTTTTTTTTTTAATTTTGCACCTTCTCAAAATAGTTTCCAGCTTTCAAGGTTGAAATATGAAACACAAATGAATTATCAAGCGTTTTTGAACTCGTTAAGGAAAAAGTAAAGAATGAAGAGAAAATGGAGATCCACAAACCTCTTACTATCAGTCTAATCTATTTACTGGCATGAGTCAGTCTCTTTTTAGAAGCACAAGAAAATTTATATGTGACCCGTAAACTTTATATTTTAAAGTTTAAAATATTACAGTTTAAAGTATACAATTATAGCTATTCATTATGCTTTTATTACACTGAATCATATTTTCTGAACTGTTGAGAAATGTGTCACCTTTGCAGAGATAAGTATATTGTATTTTATTATAAATATCCAAAAGTTGGCAATTCAGTATCATATCATCATATCAGAATGAGACATGCCTACACATTCTAGTATCTTTGGATTTTATTGATTTTATATCTTTCTAAAACAGAATACTATTGATTTTATATCTTTCTAAAACAGAATACTTACTGTCTTGTTTTCTTAGCGGGGGCATACAATCATATTTGTATCTTTCTAAAACAGAATACTTACTGTCTTGTTTTCTTAGCAGGGGCATACAATCATATTTGTATCTTTCTAAAACAGAATACTTACTGTCTTGTTTCTTAGTGGGGGCATACAATCATAATGTAACCACTTCTTGGTGACTCAGTCTTCATTTAGAATATTAATTACTATGCTGCAAGCACTGTGGTGAAATGATACCCTAGAGGCTATTATATTTCTAATTAAATAACTGAGAACCATGGCTCAGGCCTGTAATTCAGCACTTTGAGAGGTTGAGGCAGGAGGATTGCATGAGCCAAGGAGTTCAAGACCAGCCTGAGCAACCTAGGGTGACCCTGTCTCTACAAAACAAATTAGCCAGGGGGTGGCAGCACATGCCTATAGTCCCAGTCCTAAGGCAGCAGGATCACTTGAGCCTAAGAGGTCACGGCTGCAGTAAGCCAAGATTGTGCCACTGCACTCCAGTCTGTATGATAGAGCAAGACCCTGTCTTTAAAATAAATAAATAACAATTTTTTAAAAGTTATCCAGGTGTGGTGGCATATGCTTGTAGTTGAGGGGCTGAGGCAGTAGAATTGTATGAGCCCAGTTCAAGGCTGCAGTGAGCTATAACTGCATCACTGCACTCCAGCCTGGGCAAAAGAGTAAGACCCTATTGCTAAAATAAATAAATAAATACAAATACAAATACAATAAAATTACATTTTCGATTTTCTTTTTTGTAGAGATGGGGTCTCAGTATGTTGCCCAAGCTGGTCTTGAATTCCCACCCTCAAGCAATCCTCCCTGCTCAGCCTCCCAAAGTGCTGGGATTACAGGCATGAGCCACTGCACCAGACCACATTTTCGGTTTTCTAATCTTTCTTTCTACTTTTCTCCTTACCTCTTTGCAGTTAGGATTAGCTATGCCTATCCACAGCAATGCTCCCTTTCCAATCTAATTTCCTACATTATAGGATACTGAATAACTAAGCTTTTTAACTGTTTATATGAGAAGTCTCTAACATGAGGACCTCTTCTATTTTAAAAATGTATTACAGGTTGAGTATCCCTTATCTGAATTGCTTGGGACCAGAAGTGTTTCAGACCTCAAATTTTTCAGATTTTGGAATATCTGCATATATATAATGAGATATCTTGTGGAGGGGATCCAACTCTAACCACAAAATTCATTTATGTTTCACTTACATCTTATACACATGTCCTGAAGGTAATCTTAAACAATATTTAAAAAATAATTTTGTGCATGAAATAAAGTGTATACTGAACTATCAGAAAGCAAAGGTGTCACTATCTCAGACACCCACTTGGACAACTGGTTGTTGTTTGGCATAACCATCATTCCTGACTCTGAACTTATATACTACCAATAAGTAATCACTTTTTAAAATGTATTCATACTTAAGTACTTAACAGGAAAATGCAAGCCAACCTCTCCTCTTCTTCTTCCTCCTCAACCTACTCAACCTATGTTGAGTTGTTGAGATGACGAGCAGGAAGGCCTTATGATGATCCATTTCCATTTAATGAACAGTACATGAATTTTCCTTATGATTTTCTTAATAACATTTTCTTTATCTAGCTTACTTTATTATAAGAGTACCGCATATAATATATGTAATACACAAAATATGTGTTAATCAACTTCTTGTTACCAGTAAGGCTTCTGGTCAATAGTAGGCTATCAGTAGTCAGATTTTTGGGGAACCAAAAGTATACGGGGATTTTCGACTGAGGGGAGAAGGAGTTGGCACCCCAAGCCCCATGTTATTCAAGGGTGAACCATATATTAAAGCCCATATCTCTATCACACACAAAAATAAGATCTGAGAAGATTAAAGAATTAAAGGCAAAATTATTAAATCTTTAGAAAATAACTGCAAATGTCTTCATATCCTACAAACAGGAAGTTTCTTTTTTTTTTTTTTTTTTTTGAGCGCGAGTCTCGTACTGCCTCACCCAGGCTGGTGCGTGGGGCAGATCTCAGGTCACTGGCAAGCTCCGCCCCGCCGTCGTTCCGCCATCTTCCTGCCCTCACTAAAACCCACCGGCCTCCGGAGTAGCTGGGCTTACTACGGCCCCGTCTGCACCTCACCTGGTGTTTTTGTTTTTTGAGTAGAGCGGGGTTTCACGATGTTAGTAGGAATTGGTCTCGATCTCCTGCCTTGTGATCCTCACGTCATCGGCCTCCAAAGTGCTGGGCTTACAGGCTGGGCCACCCGGCTAGGAAGTTTCTAAAAAAGATACAAAAAGAACTAACCATAAAATATTGATACTTAACTACAACAGAATTCAGATGTTTGGTCTCCAAAAGACATAATAGAGAAAGTAATCCATAAACATGGAAAAGATGGCTGTAACACATATAAACGATAAAAATTTGTATCCAAACTGGACATGGTAGCTCATGCCCATAATCCCAGCACTTTGGGAGGCCGAGGGAGGAGGACGGCTTGAGCTCAGGAGTTCGAAACCAGCCTGGGCAACATGACATCCCCGTCTCTAAAAAAAAAAATACAAAAATTAGCCAGGCATGGTGGCACACACCTGTAGTCCTAGCTACTTAGGAGGCTGACGTGGGAGGATGACATGAGACCAAGGAGGTTGAGACTACAAATAATTCCATAGTTCGTCAAAGCTTTTGCCAGTCTTTCTAAACACCTCACAGTAAAGGAAACATAAATGGCCAAAAAAACAAAAAATGAGGCTCAAGCACCTCATTAATAATCTTGGAAAGACAAACTGAAACCATCCAAAATACTCTCTTACGTGTACCAGACTGGCCAAAAATGTAAAGTATGACAACATCCAGTGTTCCCAAAGATATGGAGGGATACAAACTCTCAAACATTACTGGTAGAAAATGACTTGTTTCAATGACTTTAGCGGGGAAAAAACCTTGGCAACATCTAGTAAAACTGAAGACACACACATCCTATGACCCAGCAATTTCACTGTTACCCTAACCTAAAGTAGCAGTCAACAAACTTTTCTGTAAAGGGGAAAATAGTTAAATACTTTAGGCTTTGCAGACCACACAGTCTGTGCAGGAAACTACTCAGATGTGCCTTTGTAACACAAAACAGCTATAAAATGCATATGAATGGGTGTGGCTATGTTCCAATAAAACTTCATTTATAAAACAGATGGCCTCTCAGGCAGTCTCCCAGTCTCTGTTCTAGAGAAACTCCTGCAGACATACATACACCAAAAGACATGTCCAAGAATGCTCACAGCAGCACAGCTCATCATAAAAACAAACTGGAAACAACCTAAATATCTATCAATTGTAAAATAGGTAAATAAATTGTGATATTAACAATCAACAGAATAACAGAATAGTAAAAATAAACTATGGCGATGTGCAATTATCATTTTGAATTTCAGGAACATGATGAATGTAAAAAGCAAGTCAGGTGAAATTTACATAAAGTTCAAAAACATACAAAAGTAAATACAATGTTTAGGAAAAAACTACTGAAAAACCAAGGGAATGATATACACAAAATTTATGACAATAGTTACTTCTGATGGTTGTATGACAGAGGAAAGGACAGTGAGACACTCACACATAATGGAACATCTATGTGATTAAAACATGTATTACACTTTTTAGGGAGGGGAAGGGAAGTTCAGTGATTTTTCTCTTCTGTAAAAGTGGATGGAGGATAACTGGTCTACATAACTGACTTACTCACTTTATTCTTTGGAGAACAATGAACCCATTTTTGTGAACTAAATTCCAAAACAAAAATGAAGTTGTATTTCCAAGAACCCTGGGGTTTTGTGGCATAAAAACAACTAGACTAGTTGGTCTTTATGACAGTTTTGAGGCCTACTGGTATGACCCTAAGATCAGTTATGTACAAATCTATGGGAAAAAAAAGTCCTTCATTTCAAAAAGTTACATTACATTGTATGAGATATATCATCCCAAGAACAAATAAGTTGTTAACAAATTTGAAATAGTCTCTGATCTCCCCTTCCTAAAGCACTTATGCTGAGACACTGGGCAGCCCTTCTAGGTTAGAATGGTAATGGCAGAAGATTAGGTTCAATTAGAGAAGCTAACGTGACAGAAGACCATGAGAAACTAGTAACAATACCACACACTGTGTATAGTGTTGGGCTTTTTTATTTTTTGAGACAGAGTCTGGCTTTGTTGCCTAGGCTGGAGTACAGTGTCATGATCTCAGCTCACTGCAACCTCTGCCTCCCAGGCTCAAGTGATTCTCACACCGTAGCCTCCCGAGTAGCTGGGATTACAGAAGCATGCCACTATGCTCTGCTAATATTTTTTTTTTTTTTTTTTTTTTGAGATGGAGTTTCGTTCTTGTCGCCCAGTCTGAGTGCAGTGGCGTGATCTTGGCTCACTGCAACCTCCACCTCCCAGGTTCCAGAGACTCTCCTGTGTCAGCCTCCCAAGTAGCTGGGATTACAAGCACCTCCAAGCACACCCGGCTAACTTTTTTATTTTTAACAGAGACAGGATTTCACCACGTTGGCCAGGCCTGTCTCAAACTCCTGACCTCATGTGATCCACCCACCTTGGCCTCCCAAAGTGCTGGGATTACAGGCATGAGCCACCACGCCCAGCCAGCTAATTTTTGTATTTTTAGTAGAGATGGGGTTTCGCCATGTTGGCCAGGCTGGCCTCGAACTCCTGGTCTCCAGTGATCCACCCACCTTGGCCTCCCAAAGTGTTGGGATTACAAGGCATGAGCCACAGCGCCTGACCTAGACAATTGTTTTTGATGAAGCTTTTTGGTTAGACTTCACAAAAGCAAAAGTCAAGCTTAATTATGCAATTTCTGATGTATTAAGAGAGGCACTTTTAAATTATTTTCCATTAAAAGCTGCTGTTTCATATACATGACCATCTTTTTTCACGGAGAACAAGAACAAGCTGAGCAAAACCCACTCTGTCCTCTCAACAGGAATATATTTGTTTACAAAGTAAGTAGTTTTAAGTACTTTATACAAGTGTGTAGGCAAATGTTTATGACATTACTGACACATATATTTACAGGGAGAAGGGGGCTAACGGAGGGAGCAACGAATCTAGATTCATTCCCAAGTCCTCAGACTTCTTTTGTCACAAGTTTGTAAAACAGGTCTGAACTCACAGGAATGGAGAGATAGGTTACCTGGTCAGAAATTCTTAAGTGTAGAGGAGCCACACACTAAAGCGAGACCAGGCAAGTTGTCTTCCATTCTCACCACCGATGTTGTAAGCAATATAAACTAGTTCTGTGTATGTCTCCTACCACCTTCCCAGATAGTTCCAAAGCAAATCCCAGCTCTCTAAATCTCACAGCATAATTTACATTCTGAGAAAATCCTCAGTCCAGATGGCCTACCACACAGACTACTTCTATGTTGGCACAAATAAAACTTATGATAGTTCTTCTCCTGTCCCTTTGCTCTCTGAACTAAAGAAAATGCTCTATTTTATAAAAGGGGACAAACTGAAGGAGAGCGAGCACACAGCACACAGGCAAAAGCAGGCAGGATACAGACAAAAGACCTGGGCTGCTTTGAGGAGTGGCTAAACCCTAGGCAACAGAAAAGCATGAATTAATGCACTACACAAACATTCACCACAATTATTTGGCTACCCTTGGGCATTACTTTTCTGATCTTCTTTAAACTGGTACATACTATCGCTTAGAGCTTAAAGTCCCCAAAGTAAGTATTTTTTCTAGTAGGAAATAAACAATGTGTATATAAAGTAGCAAGTCATATTTCCTTTTTCCTTTTGTTTTATTTAAAATAAAATGAAACCCACATGAATTGTAACAAAACTAAAGGAATTATCACTTTTATTGATTTTAAAACCAAAATATTAAGATACTGAGATTTATTATAAACATTTTGCTAAGTTAATGAATATAATTAACAATGAGAATCATTTTTCTTAACTAATTTTCCAAGTTGTTTGAAAATGTTAACTCCAGTACTAAGAAACCTACAATGAGGGCTGGACGCGGTGGCTCACGTCTGTAATCCCAGCACTTTGGGAGGCTGAGGTGGGTGGATCACGAGGTCAGGAGATCGAGACCATCCTGGCTAACACGGTGAAACCCCATCTGTACTAAAAAATACAAAAAATGAGCTAGGCGTGGTGGCGGGCGCCTGTAGTCCCAGCTACTCGGGAGGCTGAAGCAGCAGAACGGCGTGAACCCGGGAGGTAGAGCTTGCAGTGAGCTGAGATCCGCCACTGCACTCCAGCCTGGGCGACAGAGCCAGACTCCATCTCAAAAAACAAAACAAAACAAAACAAAACAAAAGGCCTTTACAGAAAAGCAGAAGCCATGAAAAGAGTTTTTACAAGTAAGACTCAGGAAAGCACTTCTCTTTTCATCAATACCTGGTACAGATTCATCAAAGTACAGGAGTTACTTGAAAGATTAACAGGAGTGAGGTGGGTTGGAGAATATGTAATGTTTGAAATATTACAGGCTAGGAAGGAATTCAAATTCTTGCTATTAACTGGTGAGAGGCTTGAAAGCAGATTGTATGTTATTATACTTCTCTTCAATCACCAGACAAATGTTTAAGGCTGTAGTTTTATGATTCAAGTGTCAGCTATACTCTTCTTTACAATAAATGGACCAAAATTAAATGATTGCTTAGAGGTTTCTAAGGTTAGAAGGGCTGTCAAAAAAGTTCTGTAGCAAAGTGCTTTCTAATTAGCATATAACAAAAAAGGTCCTCTTGCACATCAAAGTATATTGGGCTTTTTTTCCCCAGCACCTCCCATTTGTGCAGTGCATTACTAATTTGTATATTATGTACCTTGGGCATTTCTTCCTTCTCAAATCAAAATCTAATTTCAGGAAAAGCTTTGTGGGAACCCAGTCTTAGCTGGTTCCATGCATTTTAAGGAATCATCTTCCTCTCCCTTTCTATTTACAGTCAAATTCCTTTTCAAAGGCCTATTCATCCAAATATTTGGGAGTATTACATATATGAAATTTTTCAAAGTGTTCTGAGAGAATTAAAAAAAATTACTGTCAGAAATTTAATTATCAGAATTACAAACAAAGAGGATAAGTTTTATTTTTATTTTTTTTTTTTTTTTTTGAAGACGGAGTCTCTCTCTGTCACCCAGGCTGGAATGCAGTGGCACGATCTCGGCTCACTGAAAGCTCTTCCTCCTGGGTTCACGCCATTCTCCTGCCTCAGCCTCCCGAGTAGCTGGGACTACAGGCGTCCACCACCACACCCGGCTAATTTTCTGTATATTTAGTAGTGACAGGGTTTCACCATGTTAGCCAGGATGGCCTCAATCTCCTGACCTCATGACCCACCCGCCTCGGCCTCCCAAAGTGCTGGAATTACAGGCGTGAGCCACCGTGCCTGGCCATAAAGGGATAATTTTAATAGATGATACTCAAGACAGAATTGATGGAATATGGTCATTGACTAGATGAGGGGATAAAAAGTAGAGGAAGATCCCCGTGTTTCTATTTGGATGACTGAATAAATGGTTCTATAACATTCACTGATAGAGAACAAAGGAAAAAAAAAAAACAGGGTGGGGAATGAGGGAACAGAATGATGTGTGGTTTTGGATCTACTGAGTTTGAGGTCATTATAACAAAACTATAACTAGGTCTTGGGCTTAAGACAGAAGCCTGAACTAGAGACTACATTTGGGAGCTTTATTAGGACATATCTGATAACTGGAGTCATGAGAATTGATGACTTGGAGTGAGAAACGAATGGGGCCAAAGTTATCCAGCAGAGAAGACAAAATAAAAACTGTCAGAAAGCTAGTCATAGGTTCAGGAAAGGAGATATAACGTTCCAGACTGCAAAGATATCAAAAGACAATGACTAAAAATGGTCCATCTGATTTGGCCAGTACTAAGGAATCTTTACCAGAGAAGTTTCAGTGGAGTCATGGGAACAGAAGCATGACTGAAATGCACTGAAGTGAGGCTGGGAGGTAAGGCAGTCTTTTAAGGAATTTGATTGAAGATGGAAAGGGTTTAACAGGATGGGGGTGAAGAGAGTGTTTGCAAAGCTGATGGTGGTGTTTTTATTTAAATGTAAGAGTAGTAGATTTACAGCGTTGAGGGAAGGAACCAATAGAGTGATTTGTACTAACACGAAAGGACATGCAGCAGAGCTCCAGCTTTAGAGATGTGAAGGGCTAAAATAGAAAAAACAAGATAAAGAATGAGCCTTTTCTGATAAGAGATACTTTTATCTAAGAATGAAGGGAAGAAGATGAGAGGAGGTACAGATACTTGTCTTTCTACCTAATTTTTCTGTACAGCAAGAGACACAGTGCCCTGCTGAGAAGAGCTGGTTAAAGAGCTTGAGCTGGCTGGGCGCGGTGGCTCACGCCTGTAATCCCAGCACTTTCGGAGGCTGAGGCGGAGGGATTGCCTGAGGTCAGGAGTTTGAGACCAGCCTGGCCAACATGACAAAACCCTACCTCTACTAAAAATAAAAAATTAGCCGGATATGGTGGCACACACCTGTAATCCCAGCTACTCAGGAGGCGGAGGTTACAGTGAACTGAGATTGCAACACTGTACTCTAGCCTGTGCAACAGTAAAAGACTGTCTCAAAAAAATAAAATAGAAAATAAAAAATAAGAGGTTGAGCCAATAGGTAAATATGGAATTGTATATACCACACAACTCATAATATTGCAGGATATTGTTAATTATCTTTTAATAAAGTTACATTTAAAATTCCTAACTAGATTGTAAAACCCTCTGGGGAAGAAGCTATTTTTCATTTTCCTCTACACCTGCAAAGCATCACACATTGCAATAACTCTCCAGCGGTTGATTTGTTGTGGTTGTGCTTCAGAATAAGCAACAAAGACAGGATAAAACAGGGAATGAAAAAAAGACACTCATTAGGTTTGGACTAATGCATAGGACTGGGGGTTGCTTTAGAAGATAAGAATCCCCTTTATTAAAAGTTTCATGTAGCTGAGGGGGAATCTGGAAGAAGCAAATTTAGCTAATAATTGTATGACAGAAAAGATAGGTTTCTCTCCCCTCTTCCCTCACTATCCTAGTATTTCTTCCTTTTTTTGTTTTTTTTTTTTTTCTTTCTCTGAATATCCTTTCCT
Source organism: Rhinopithecus bieti (assembly GCF_001698545.2). Classification (NCBI taxonomy): domain Eukaryota; kingdom Metazoa; phylum Chordata; class Mammalia; order Primates; family Cercopithecidae; genus Rhinopithecus; species Rhinopithecus bieti. The sequence continues at coordinate 1,772,817 of NW_016813718.1, forward strand.
TTCCTTTCTTGTACCTGTATTTTGAGACTATCTATCTTCCTGCCCTCCTTTCCCCTCTTCCTCTCTGCCAGGATATGACCAAAATGAAGTATATTTTTGTTATTCCTATCAGTTCTAGAGATTTAACCCAACCAAGAGAGGTTAGATGTTCTTGCATTACTGGGTCTCAACCCAGGACTCTAGATTTATTTTGCTAGAGTTTTCCTCTTATTTTTTTTTATAAGCAAATGGGCTAAAATGCTTTTATTTCTTACCCAAGAAAAAAAATCTACTTTACTTCCCTCCCTGATTCGTCTGACAAACTTATTATTTACATGTATTTAGCCCTAAACTCACTCACTCACATTTATTTTTCTCTCTAGTGGTGAATGGGTGATTCTTGCAAGACAGTTATCTGTCTTGCTTTATGAAAAAATACTTTACCATTTAAGATTTTACTAACAAAACTGTTCCTGGAATACAAAGTTCATGTGTAAGCTAAAAACTTACTTAATATGCATATAGTGCTTAAGAACACAATTCTGGATTTAGACTGTCTGAGATTTAAAAACCAGCTTCATCATTTACTAACTATATACCCAGGCAAGTTTCTTAACTTCTTCATGCCTCAGAGTCTCCATCTTTAAAATGAAGCTAAGAACACCTAACACACAAACTTATAGAAAATTAAATTAGATAAATTAAAGAGCATGTTAAAATGACAAAAGGTGAAATTTTTTTATAAGCGTTAGCTACTACTACAATCATAAGACTCCAATATAAAGGCCTGCTAAACCCACACCTAGATCACCTTAATCCCTAAGGATGAGTAACATTTGCAGTCAGATACCTAGGGTACACAATCAAAGTTTCACTAAAACTTAGTTTCTAATACATTAGCAGAAAGAGATACTATATTTTACTGATTTGTTTACACACTAAATTTCATTTTAATCATCAGAAAGTTAAAAATGGACTAAATTGGAATTAGCAGGAGATGCTGGAAACAACACAAAGATATATGTTATTTGATAATCATTTTTAACATTAAGTGACCTTCTAATTATTAATACATGCCATGCATTGTTAGGACTTAAATGAGATGGTTTCCTAACCCTAGCAAGCATTGTGGGGACAGAAAAGGTAAATAAATAAATAAAATAAAGTACAATACAACCATTGTCCTGACAGATATATACAGAAAATCGTAGAACTCGAAGAAAGTCAATTTTTACCAGGAGAGAAAAGAATGAAAGTCTGGTCTCTGGAGCAAGTTGTTTTTCTGTTAAAAGAAAAATACTGACGAGAAATTTTTTAAAGCAATGCCATTTTAAGAGCTCACGATGTAGGCCTATAAAACATTAAGCAAAGCTATAATTTCTAAATTATAAGACTACAGCTATATTCCAAACGATGTAAGTACTGAATACTAAATTTTAAATGACAAGCTCTAAGAACAAGATGTTTCAGCTTGTTTCAAATAAAAAAGAAGGCAGAGAAAGATCCAGAGGAAATCTATCAATCAACCACAAGCTACATCATCAAAACTCATCAATTTCATTCCTATGTTGATCCTTGAGCAATGTAGGGGTTAGGGGTGCTGACCACCCACTCATTTTTCTATGAGGAGAAAGAACACTTAAAATCTACTCTCTTAGCAATTTTCAAGTATATAAATCCTGTATAACTTTTTTTTTTTTTTGAGACAGAGTCTCTCCCTGTCACCCAGGCTGGAGCGCAGTAGCATGATCTTGGCTCATTGCAACCTCAGCCTCCCAGGCTCAAGCAATTCTCATGCCTCAGCCTCCTGAGTAGCTGGGATTATAGGCGCATGCTACCACATCCAGCTAATTTTTTGTATTTTTTGTAGAGACGGGCTTTCGCCATGTCGGCCAGGCTGGTTCTGAACTCCTGAGCTTGAGTAATCCGCCCGCCTCGGCCTCCCAAAGTGTTGGGATTACAGGTGTGAGCCACCATGCCCGGCCTATGTATAATTTTTGACTCCCTACAAACTATTAATAGCCTGCAGTTGACCGGAAGCCTTACTAATAACAAACAGTTAACACATATTTTGTATGTTATATATATGTTACGTACTGTAGTTTTATAATGAAATGTTTTAAAAAATCATAAGGAAGAGAAAATACATTCACTATTCATTAAGAAAATGGATGTTCATAAAAGTCTTCAGCCTTGTTGTTTTCACACTGCATAGGCAGAGGAGGAAGGAGGGGGTTGTTCTTGCTGCCTGAGGGGTGGCAGAGGCAGAAGAAAATCCTTGTATAAGTGGACCCACACAGTTCAAACCTGTGTTGTTCAAGGGTCAACTGTATTTGAAGGGCATATATATTGCAACATGTCACACAAAATTGAGTTGTTGGACCAGGAGCGAATTTCAAGTTTTTCCTTGTGGAAGAGGAGTGGTTTAAAACAAAACAAAACAAACAAAAAAACAAAAAACAAAGGCTTAACAGGCTCATATTAATTTTGAAAGCAGGTAGGATATAATTCTTTAAAAAATAAGAACGGAGGCTGGGCACAGTGGTTCACGTCAGTAATCCCAGCACTTCGTGGGGCTGAGGTGGGAGGACTGCTTGAGACCAGCCTGAGCAACACAGTGAGACCCCATCTCTACAAAATTAAAATCAAAATTAAAATTAAAAAATCAGCCAGGTGTATGCCAGGAATCTCAGCCAGCTAATTGGGGCAGGTTGTGGAGGCTGAGGTGGAAGGATCACTTGAATCTGGGCGGTCAAGGCTGCATGAGACACGATGTGCCACTGCACTCCAGCTGGGCAACAGAGCGAGATATTACCTCAAGAGGAAAAAAAAAAGAATGATCATTTCACAAGTACATAAAACTGACAGTGGGAAAAAGTCTGGATTAAACAAGCTCCATACAATGCCCAACAAAAATCTTGCTTTCCTTTTGAGGGGATTCCCTTTGCTGAACTTCATGGAAATTTTGTGGGATATACTGCTACTACAATCAAAATTTATATATATATTTCTAGAAGCAAGCAGTTTTATTTTTTTAATCTCCTCATTTAACATTTTAAATTTACTTTTAATTGACAAGTTGTATATATTTATGGTATATAACATGATACTTTATACATGTAAATACTGTGGAATGGCAAAGTCAGACTACTTAACATATGCATTACCTCACATAACATTTTTCTATGAGGAGAAAGAACACTTAAAAATCTACTCTCTTAGCAATTTTCAAGTATATAATTTATTTATTTTATTTTATTTTGAAACACAGTCTTGCTCTGTTGCCCAGGCTATAGTACAATGGTGCGATCTTGACTCACTGCAACCTCTGCCTCCCAGGTTCAAGTCATTTTCCTGCCTCAGCCTCCGGAGTAGCTGGGATTACAGGCATGCACCACCACAAATGACTAATTTTGTATTTTTAGTAGAGAAAGGGTTTCACCATGTTGGCCAGGATGGTCTCGATCTCTTGAACTCATGATCCGCCCGCCTCGGCCTCCCAAAGTGCTGGGACTGCAGGCGTGAGCCACCGCACCCGGCCCACAACTTATTTTTTTATTAACTGTAAAAACTATGATTTACAATAGATCTCTTCAACTTATTTCTCCCATCTAACTGAAATTTTGTGTCTTTTGGCCAACATTTCCCCAATCCCTGTCCCTTCAGTGTTATGGCTAAGAATTATGTGAGTATGTATATTTTTATCTCAGAATTTAAGTGTATCTGGAAGATCTAACAGATTCAATATACTTTAAATGACTATCATACGAAGAAAAGACTGGTAAGAACTATTTTTCTAATCCACTTACAAATGTGCCTAGGGCATGAACAGTGGAAGATTCAATACATTATTTTACCATAAAGGGATGATTAACACATTTTTTGTACAAATGGGACTTTTACAAACATCCATTTCCACTTAATGAACAGTGAATATATTTTCCTTATGACTGTTTTAACATTCATTATAAAACTACAGTATATAATATACAAAATGGAGCTCTTTTTGTTATTTAATTTTGGGTAGCATTATTTCTCTCATAAACAAATTTTCTTAAAATGTTTGTAAAATATTTATTACATTTATATTTATTGAGCGACTAATTTGCTCAGGACTATGTTAAATCCCAAGGATACAAATTCAACTTGCTTTCTTCTCACTTCAAAAAAATAAAAGTTTTTAAATTTCTGAAAGATTGAGAAAATCAACATATGTAAGAAATGTCAATATTGCCTATATAGCAATAAAAAAAGACATCAGTCCAATAGAAAAATGCAAAAAAGACATGACTAGGCAAACTCCTATCTGTAGGGAGGGAAGAAGGGTGAATCAAGGTCACTAGTAATTAGGCGCATAACAATTAAAATCCCAAAATACTATTTCACACATCTTTGGATAAACAAAAAACATAAATAAAGTCTGGCAACGTTAGTTGGATTTAGAGCATCAGAACTTTTATACATTCTGAAGGGAAGTATATATCGACAAACTCTTCTGGAGAATAATTCAGCAAGACTTACAAAATGTGAAAGTATACTTGGCCTACAATCCAGCAATCCAGAAGTAGGCAAAAAATAAAAAAAATAAAAAATAAACAGGCATTTCTCTAAGGAAGATATATAAAGTATCAATAAGCACATGAAAACGTGGAGAAATTAGAACTCTTGTGCATTGCTGGTAGGAATGTAAACCTGTGTAGCCACCATAGAAAACAGTAGGCAGTTCCTCAAAAAATTAAACAGGATTACCACATGACAAAGCAACCCCACTTACAGGTATAAACCAACAGAACTGAAAGCATGAACTCAAGATACTTTTATACACCAATATTCATAGCAGCATTATTCACAATAGCCAAGGGGTAGAAAGCACCCAAATGTCCATAAACACATGAATGGATAAACATAAAATGGAATATTATTCAGCCTTAAATAGAAATGATACTCTGACACATGCTAAAACATGAGTGAGTTTTGAAAACATTATGCTAAGTAAAATAAACCAGACACAGAAGGACAAATATTGTATGTTCCCACTTATACCAGGTACCTAGAATAGGCAAATTCATAGAAACAGAAAAGAGAATAGAGGTTACTGGGGACTGAAAGGAGAGGTCAATGAGGAGTTACTGATATGACGAAAAAGTTCTGAAAACATACTGGTGACGGTTGCACAACAATGTGAATGTGCTTAATAACACTGAACTGTAAAGTTAAAAATGTTTAAAATGATAAATTTTATGTGTATTTTATAACAATAAAAAATCATAATGAGATGCCACTTCACACCATTAGGATGGCTATAATCAAAATGACAAAGTGTTGGTAAGGATAAGGGGAAACTGAAACCCTCATACATTGCTGGTGGGAATGTAAACAGTAGAACCACCTTGGAAAACAATCTGGCAGTTCTTCAAAAGGTTAAACAGAGGCACCATATAACCCAGCAATGCCACTCCTAAAGTATATACCTAAGGGAAATAAAGACAGATGCCCACATAAAAACTTGCACATGACTGTTTATAGCAGCACTGTTCATAAGAGCCAAAAAGCAGAAATAATCCAAATGTCAATCAAATGTTGAACAGTTATTTGTTCACATGGTTATACCCATGACGGAGTATTACTCCAATAAAAAAGAATAAAACAGTGATACATGCTGCAACATGGATGAAATCTTGAAAACATACTTAGTGAAAGAAGCCAGTCACAAAAGACTACATACTGTATGATTCAATTTATATAATGTTCTGAATAGGCAAACCTATAAGAGAAAGTAGATTAGCAGCTGCCTAAAAACTATAGGGACTGGGAGAAATAGGAAGCGACTGCTAAAGGATACAGGATTTATTCTTATTGTGGTAAAAATATTCTAAAATTGATGGTGCACAACTCTGAATATATTAAAAACCACTGAATTGTATGTTTTAAATGGGTGATTCATATAGCATGTGAATTGTATCTCAAAACAGCTGTCACAAAAACAACAAAAAAACCCTAATTCGATAAGCCACAAAAACGTTCATAATTTAAACTGTAAATTCCCTCAGAAGGTATAAATAGAATTTAAATTTTCCCAAGTGTATAAATGACAGGAAGGAGAACCCATAGTGGTATTATTAGGTATGTGAAAAGGCCAGAATAATCACCTACATGAGGGCACAAATGAAGGGGGAAAAAGATCCTGGAGTAGTAAGGTCAACTTCAACTTTTTCATAATATAGCCTAGAGCCAGCATTTCTTAAGAGATTGTTATGCGTATTTATTCAAATTGTCCAAAGATTAGTGAAAATGTAATGGTCTTTGTAAACAAAGATGTTTCTTACAGTATCTAGATGTGTTTTCATGGGGATGTTTTTCATATACATTAGAGATCTGGGCTAAGAGGAGCAAAAATTCTCACATTGTACTCTTGTCATAGGGAAAGACTAAAAAATGGTTACTTCCTTGTAAGCAAGGAGAAGAAAGATGACTTGCTATAGCAAAATTTGTAATTTGTAACTACTGACATTTAAGAGCTCTTAAAAAACAGAACCAAACAAAATACTGAGATAATGGCTGAACTTCAGCTACTTCAAAGCATGTCCTTACAGGTGCAAATGATTTAGCCTCATTACTTGGCAGGGGCTTGCAATTAAAAATAATTTTAACTGATCTTGTGAGCAAAAAAAAAAATGATAGCAAATACTGGCTAGGAAGTTAGGACATTTGTACTGGTGCATTTGTGAACTGCTACAAATCTCAGTTGTGAACAGTAATCTGTAATCACTACAAAAATGAAAAATACACATGCTTTGACACAACAATGTATGTAGCAAGGAGAGAGGGAACTATAAATCAAACCTATCACAATGCGATCAAGTGAATGAAATACGTTATCTAAATATGGAATCTGTGCAGCTATTTAAAATGTTTTATTTCTATATATCAATGTGGAAGGCTATGCATGATCAATGGATATATATTTTAAGTTAGTTTCCAGTAAGCAAAAGATAATGCATATTCATTGTTTACATAGTACAGTTTATGTCCTGTTTTTGAAAAAGCAAACTAGAAAACAGGTGTACGTGAGAACAGGGGTTGGTAAACTTTTTCTGTTAAGGACCAGAGAGTAAACATTTTCGGCTTTGTAGGACAAAAGGTCTTTGTCCCAATTACTGGACTCTGCTGTGGCAGCACAAAAGCAACCACAGACAGTAACTATACAAACGTGTATGGCTATGTTCCAGTAAAGCTTTATTTATAGACACTGAAATTAGAATTCATATAACTTTAATGTGTCATGAAATATTCTTTTGATTTTTTCCAACCATTTAAAATACAAAACCATTTTGGCTCACAGGATACAAAACAGTGAATTTTGCCACGAAGTGCTAAAGTTTGTCAACCCCTGATGTGGAAGGACACAAATTAAACCGTTAACAGGGGCTATCTTGCAAAAAATTTGTTAAAATAAGCAAATATGCCATTTCATTTTAAAATACATAAAATAATTTAAAACTATCTCTTCTCAAATGAAAATGTAATTTTTATTAATAGAGCTGAGAAATTATCTTCTCCATAATCAGAATCACTGGTGTGTTAATTAACATGACTCAATTTCTTCATGGCTACAGAAAGAGAAGAGTAAGGAGAGAAGACAACTTTAGGCCAGATGCAGAGGCTCACACCTGTAATCCCAGCACTGTGGGACCAGGCAGACAAATCGCTTGAGCCTAGGAGTTCGAGACCAGCCTGGGAAACGTGATGAAACACTGTCTCTACAAAAAAATACAAAAATTAGGCTGGGTGTGACGGCTGACACCTGTAATCCCAGCACTTTGGGCGGCTGAGAGGGGCAGCGGGGGAGGGCTGGGATGATTCAAACACATTACATTTATTATGCACTTTATATTATTATTACATTGTAATACATAATAAAAGTTATATGACTCACTATAATGTAGAATCAGTGGGAGCCCTGAGCTCATTTTCCTGCAACTAGATGGTCCCATCTGGAAGTGATGGAAGACAGTGACAGATCAGGCATCAGATTCTCATAAGGAGTGAGCAACCGAGACACCTTGCACGTGCAGTTCCTAATACGGTTTGTGTTCCTATGAAAATCTAATGCCACTGATCTGACAGGAGACAAAGCGTAGGTGGTAATGAGAGTGATGAGGAGCGACTGCAAATACAGATGACGATTTGCTCACTCACCCACTGCTCACCTCCTGCTGTGTGACCCAGCTTCTACCAGTCCATGGCCCGGGGGGCTGGGAACCCCTGTTCTACAGCTCACTTCATTGCAGACTATACAATCTTCAAGGACCACCCAGATCTGACTGAGACCCATAAATCAATCACAGGATCAATCCAATAGCCTAGGGATTTTCCAAAAGTGAGATGATCAGCACCCAGATCAAATTCCCCATGTCTTTCCCAAAGTAAATCTCCATATTTAAAAGCAGATCAAATTCAGACCATTTTTGCTAGTGAGTTTGGTTATAATATTGGTTGATAGATCTGATATTTGGACATACCCTCTAAAAACTACAGTTCCAGCAATCAAGAAATGTAGTTCAAATTACCTAACTGCTCATTAAGACAATGAGTATGTGGACACACAAACACGACCAAATGTAGTCCAGAAGCATATTTTAAGAATCCTCAGAAAGAATCTTTTTCATGGGTACAGTATTCCATAGAGAAAACTCTATGTTTCAGTCTGCATTCTGTAAATAACATAATTCAAACACAGCAAGGCCTAAAAGACAAATATTAGGTTTCAAGTATCTAAAGTTACTAAATGAAAACCAGTAATCATCTGTTTCCACAGAGGGCCAAACAAGAAATGTACTGAATCTATAACATGAAGAATGTGGGTTATAAAATTTTTTTTTTTTTACAGTAAAGGTTAATTCTGGGAAGAACGAATCTTGACAATCAAGAATTGCTTTCTCTGAAAAAAACTTAGAGAGTCAATTGCCTTGATGGGTTAAGCATAATCCTGTTCAGTACAGGAGGACTGTATCCCTAAGATTACAATTTGTTTGTCTAGAGTTCAAAAAGAAGTTCCACTACAAAAACAAAATTCATAGGAAATATATGTATCTCATAGCTCTTGAGCTTGATGCCAAAGGTTTCTAATATGCTTAAATCTGCAGGTAAACTTTAAATAAAACATTTATTTAGTCCAACTATGAGAATATTAAGTGTCAGAATATTGGTTAAAAAAATGAAAATTTACTTAACAAAAATATTTTATTACAGTTGAAACTTACATTTTTTTCCTAACTTGTTTGTTGCTTATGCAGTTTCAAAGTCAACCAGGAACCAAGAAGATCTTTATTCCTTCCAACTACTTTGTTTCTCTGCCATTTCATCACTTTAAACTCTTACTTAAGGGTGTGAGTCAGAGGGGTGGGATAAACTTTGGATATAACCAATTTTAGACAATAAGCAGTATTTAATTTGGTTCAATAGCTTTCCTCCACTGGAAAGCAACTCAATTGTTGCGGCGTGGTTAAAAATAGCAGTCCAGCCATTCAGTGAAATATCAAGCACTCATTGTTTGGCTATAATAATCTTTAAAATGTCACACATTCAAAATATGTTTTAATTACTAGCAATAAGTGCAGAGATATAAAATGAAAGAACAGGTAACATATTAATGAGAATAGCTGTACTCATACTAGGATTGTGGATGCTTGTTTTTATAATTAAAAAAGAAACGGGCCGGGCCTGGTGGCTCATGCCTGTAACCCCAGCACTTTGGGAGGCCAAGATGGGTGGATCACGACATCAGGAGTTCAAGACCAGCCTGGCCAAGATGCTGAAACCCCGACTCTACTAAAAACACAAAAATTAGCCGGGTGTGGTGGCATGCGCTTGTAATCCCAGCTACTCAGGAGACTGAGGCAGGAGAATCGCTTGAACCCGGGCAGCAGAGGCTGCAGTGAGCCAAGATCGTGCCACTGCACTCCAGCCTGGGTGACAGAGCAAGACTCCATCTCAAAAAAAAAAAAAAAAAAAAAAGTGGGCCGGGTGTGGTAATCCCAGCACTTTGGGAGGCCAAGGCAGGCAGATCACCTGAGGTCAGGAGTTCAAGACCAGCCTGACCAATATGGTGAAACCCAGTCTCTAATAAAAATACAAAAATTAGCCAGGCATGGTGTTGGGTGCCTGTAGTCTTAGTTACTCAGGAGGCTGAGACAGGAGAATTGCTTGAACGCGGAAGGTATAGGTTGCAGTGAGCTGAGATCGTGCCACTGCACTCCACCCTGGGTAACAGACCTAGACTCCATATCAAAAAATAGAAAAAAAAAAA
>NW_016813718.1:1783329-1811551 GCF_001698545.2 Rhinopithecus bieti
CTGACCAATATGGTGAAACCCAGTCTCTAATAAAATACAAAATTAGCCAGGCATGGTGTTGGGTGCCTGTAGTCTTAGTTACTCAGGAGGCTGAGACAGGAGAATTGCTTGAACGCGGAAGGTATAGGTTGCAGTGAGCTGAGATCGTGCCACTGCACTCCACCCTGGGTAACAGACCTAGACTCCATCTCAAAAAATAGAAAAAAAAAAAGAGAAATGAGTTTCTCCTTTTCCAAAGATCCTAGTGACACTATCAGGAGTAAGAGTTGTGGAAAACTAAACCAAAGAATGGCTGGGTATGTGATGAATAAGGCAGATTTAAAAGTTCTAAACAAATAAGTTCTCAAAGGGAGAAGGTATAGCAATAAAGATTCTTTGTATTTTCTGACTATCCTCTAAGGTTTGGATTGGAAGAAAAAGTAATTTAAATCTGTATCTGAGTACCTGCAACCTACTTTTAAATTCACCAGAAAACAGGTTGATGATAGATATATGATAACCAAAGTATAGCAAAATGTTATAGAATCTCAGAGGTAGATATTCAGGTATTCACTACAAAATTTTTTTTTTTTTACTTCTTAAATATGTTTTATAATAAAACAGAAAAAAAATCTAGTCTGAGGCTGATACACCTCAAGAGAAAATGAAATAAATTTGCAGAGTACCCTGGAAGCTTTTACAGGAACATAAAAATATTAAGGTAGTTAGATTTTATGAAAATCAGCTTGGATTATAAGATTTGAATACCATTCTGTTAAAAAATGGTTTTATGGCTGGCATGGTGCCACATGCCTGCAATCCCAGCACTTTGGGAGGTTGAGGCACGCAGATCACTTGATCCCAGGAGTTCAAGACCAGCCTGGGCAATATGGCAAAACCTCATCTCTATAAAAAATATAAAAGTTAGCCAGGTGTGCTGGTATGCATCAGTAGTCCCAGCTACTTAGGGGCTGCAGTGGGAGGATCACTTGAGCCTAAGAGGTTGAAGCTGCAGTGAGCCATAATCATACCACTGCATTCCAACCTGGGTGACACAAAGAGGCCCTGTCTCAAAAACCGTTTTATATCTACTATGCAGAGTTACAGATATTGTAGTATAGCTAGTCTCCAAAGATGAACCCCAATGAAACATGCCTACCGGTAGTCATGCTCTTATGTAGTTCCTCCTTTGAATCTAGGCTGGCCTCGTGACTTGCTTTTTTACCAACAGAAGTTGTGTAACTTCCAAGACTAGATATGAATAAGTCTTGTAGAATCTAAGACTCTGTTTTCCTGGAATACCTTCTCCAGAACTGAGCTGCCCTTTAAGAAGTCCAACTACTCTGAGCCACCATACCAGAGGCCACAGATACTCGGTTTGACAGTCCCAGTTAAGCTTAGCCTCACAGCCATCCTGGCCAATGCACCACATATGCAAAAGGTACGACCCTCCAGCTGCATATTACCATGTGACCTTAGTGGAAAAGAAGAATTGCCCAGCCAAACCCTGCTCAAATTCCTGACCCACAATAATGTTGGATATAACATCAAAATTGTTGTTTTAAGCCACTACGTTTTAGGTGTTTGTTTTTTTAACCAGAATACATCAATAAGGGTATATTAATCACTAAATATTTAGCCCAAATCCTTCATTTTTAGCAATTCATTCATTTTCAATGAATTAAAAAATGGAAAAAACAAAACAAAACAAAACAAAAAAATGTTGTAAACTCCAGGCTAAGTAGGTGAGGAAGACAAGGTAAAGGAAAAAGCCATATAGTTAGGAATAACTGCCTAGCCTATTCAAATACACAAACCCCTTACAATAAAAACTCAGGTAAGCATCAAGTAACAGTCCATTCTTTTAAACCGTTAATTTTTTATACTTTGGATGATATTTATGAGTAAATGTATTAGATATAAATTTTTTCTATTTAAGTTTATACTGAATCCACGACCTGACATTTTATCACTGATCTGAGACTCCCGCCCAAGTGGCTGTCTTAATAAAGAGTTAACAGAGAAATGACTGAATTTAAAACAGCAAAATGTTTTAAGCTTCTACATTCTAGTTTTCATTGACTTGTTAGGAAAAATTGGGGGATCACAAAACATAGGTGTTACCCACCATTTACCATAATATTTGATATACACAAAAGACAAAGTTCTCTGACTACATACATAACAGGTACTCAGTAACTGTTGATGGAATGAATTTTAAAATCCTACACATTCAGCTAAAAATTATAACTGCATAAAAGAAACTTAAATTGATGTATCTAAATAACAATCAATATCCTTAATTTTACACGTTTTAAGAAAACGCAAAAGTACTTTCTAGCCAGTTGTAAAATATAAATTTAAACTGTTCTTGTATCTTTCCTAGACCTAAAAATTTAAAGTATTAAATTATTGCCCTTATTTTTTCCATGCTATTAAAACTATTAGAAAATTATTCCCGTTTTCTAGTCAAGGCAAGATTTATACGGCTGCTGGGAAAAAGAAAAAGGTAGACAATAGGCTAACAAAGTTGAAGCACACGTCTGCGATCTGAATGCTTAAACAGTACACAAAAGTATGCAATGGAAAGATTCAATCCCTAAATGATGTTTTTTTTTTTTTTTTTTTTTTTTTTTTTTTTTTTGAGACGGAGTCTTGCTCTGCTGCCAGGCTGGAGTGCAGTGGCCGGCTCTCAGCTCCACTGCAAGCTCCGCCTCAGCCGGGTCACCGCATTCTCCTGTCCTCAGCCTCCCGAGTAGCTGGGACACAGGAGCCCGCCTCGTCGCCGGCTATTTTTTGTATTTTTTAGTAAAGACGGGGTTTCACCGTATGAGCCAGGAGGTCCCTCGATCTCCCGACCTTGTGGATCCGCCCGTCTCGCCTCCCAAAGTGCTGGGAATTACAGGCTTGAGCCACCGCGCCCGGCCCCTAAATGTTTTTAAACTACCAGAATTTCTTACCCTAATGTAGTTCATTTTATCTTCTTTGTTTTTTTTCTTTTCTTTATGGGTTATCCAACAGTGAGACTGGGTAAATGGACTATGATATATCCATAAAAGCTCCCCATAGCTTGGAAATAACTGAACTAAACAAATCATACAAACCAATAATGCGAGCAGACAGAAGCCACACAAGAAGCCATGACTGTGTGATTCCAAAAATAGCCAAACTAACCTATTGATGTGGAAGTCAAGGAGATGGTCACCCTTAGATGGTGGGAGGGGGAATAGTACGTGAACAGAAGGCATCACTAAGGAGCTTCGGGATTCTGGTAATGTTTTGTGATTATGTATTTTTGTTATCATTCGAGTGTACTCTTTTCTGCAGTTATGTAGATTCAATTAAAGTTTACATTTTTAAAAAAGTGGAGGGGAGGGGGCCCAAAAAGCTATAAGATTATAACAATTTTTACAGACTGAAGCAGAGGTACTCCAATATTTCATTATGGATACTATGGATACACTAATATGCTCATTTGGTTTGTGCAGAACCATGGCAAAATGAATATAATTTGAAAAGTGTCCTTAGAGATCACATAACCCAAATGAGAATGCAAAAACTGACTTTCCAAGATACATAACAGGGGCAAGCCAGGACCTGGAATACAGGCTTTCACGACCTGCTTATCAACGTGCTTTATCACTACACAATACTGCCAATTCCCTCTTTCTCTAGATGTACTTTAAAAATCCACAGGTATACTGTCTATCTCATGCCTAATCCAAAAAAGGTACTGTGGTGCCTGGGAGAAACACTAGAAAACGTGATAAAGATATAGAAATGCATGAGGGGACTATCTGCCTTACTGTAGCCAGTGAATAAAGTGGACACCAGTAAGTAAATAAGCTATCTGTAGGTGTCTGCCATTTTATCTGTTATTGGATAGAAAAGAGATCTAAATTAAAAGAAATTAAAGAATTTTAGCTAGTGACTAGCTGAGGAGGAAGGTTTTTTAAATGGTCTCAAACATTAACAAATATTCTATTCCGTGCAATGAAACCATGTATTGCTAAAAAAAAAAAAAAATCTACTGCCGAGTTTGCTATAATGATATTTCCCCGTCCTTCTCTTAAAACGTTGAAGGAATTAAGTAAAAATTTTAAATGGCTATTAAAATTGGGAGTATAATATTTAATCATTAAAGGGAGCCATTAAATATACACTAGTTCGGGACCGGGCACGGTGGCCCAGCCTGTCTGTAATCCCAGCACTTTTGGAGGCGAGATGGCGGATCAGAGGTCAGGAGATCGAGACCATCCTGGCTAAAACGGGTGAAACCCTGTCCTCGTACTAAAAAGAATATCAAAAAAACTAGCCGGGCGAGCGTGGGGGCGCTTGTAGTCCCAGCTACTCCGGAGGCTGAGGCAGGAGGAATATAGCGTGAACCCGGGAGGCGGAGCTTGCAGTGAGCTGAGACCGGCCACTGCACACCCCTCCAGCCTGGGCGACAGAGCCGAGACTCCGTCTCAAAAAAAAGAAAAAAAAAAAAAATATATATATATATACACACACACACACACACACTAGTTCAAAGTGTCAAATAGCATGCATTACTTTGAAAGTAAAACACAAAGTAAATTAGAAATTTTCATTAAGAAATAAAAAACCAACAACAAAACATTTTATCTTAACAGATGATCAAAAAGTCTCCAAAATAGTTGGGCACCACAAGGCTTAAAGAAAGCCATTATATATATTTACATACAATTTGAAAGTGGGGATCAGGCACGGTAGCTCACACCTGTAATCCCAGCACTTCAGAGGGCTTAGGCAGGCGGATCACCTGAGGTCAGGAGTTCAAGACCAGCCTGGTCAACATAGCAAAACCCCGTCTCTACTAAAAATATAAAAATTATCCGTGCATGGTGGCACGAACCTGTAGTCCCAGCTACTTGGGAGGCTGAGGCACGAGAATCATTTGAACCCAGGAGACAGAGGTTGCGGTGGGCCGAAATTATGCCACTGCACTCCAGCCTAGGCGACAGAGTGAAACTCTGTCTCAGAAAATAAAAATTAAAAAAAAGAAAAAGAAAGTGGGTTATTTTGTGTCTGGGAAGAAAATACTACGTTTGCCAATGCCAGGCTAAGTTTACATTACCCACCAAGACAAAGGGTAAATCTTACCCTACTTAGAACATTGGCAACACACTATGCAGTAACAGGAACAAAGTTACCCAACTTAAATGTCACAGTTTCAATAAGAAAGTACGTAACCTTCCTGGAAGGATAAAGTTTTCAACCTCTCTAACAACATTTTATTTGCAGGTTTAAAACATCCAAGTCCTTTCATAATTAGAACTGACCACTTTAGGCATATCACACTTGTTAACTACAGAGGGGACTAATCCATGGGTTCAGAAATTTCCGACTACTTCAGTTTATAGCAACACAAGATTCCACCCAAGCCAATCTCCTCATTCATTGTTCTGTAGATAATGTTCATTCAGTCTCTGATCAGAAATGACTTCACCCCCTACCCAATATCCTACCTTCAGAATCTACTATGGGTTTAACCTCTAAGAAGTTCTTCCTTTTATTCTATTCAACACAGAATCCTTCCTTTCCTAAACTCATATAAGCCTCACACTCATACCATTTTGTACTTAACATGCAGGAGTATATGATTTTTTTCCAACCATGCTCACAGACTTAACAAATTCCAACTGTATGTATGCCCCTTCAGGACAGGAGACCGTATTTCACACTTTTATATGTTCCACACTATCTACTGTGGTAGGTACACCAAGCACATTATAAGGTATTTCAATCAATGTTAAAGCAAATACTGAAAAGAGTTATAGCTGCAAAGAAGACAGGATGCTCCAGTGAGTGTATAAGAGACAGAAGATCACATGGACCGGCCGGGCGCGGTGGCTCAAGCCTGTAATCCCTGCACTTTGGGAGGCCGAGACGGGCGGATCACGAGGTCAGGAGATCGAGACCATCCTGGCTAATAAGGTGAAACCCCGTCTCTACCAAAAAATATAAAAAACTAGCCGGGTGAGTTGGCGGGCGCCTGTAGTCCCAGCTACTGGGGAGGCTGAGGCAGGAGAATGGCGTAAACCCGGGAGGCGGAGCTTGCGGTGAGCTGAGATCCGGCCACTGCACTCCAGCCTGGGCAACAGAGCAAGACTCCGTCTCAAAAAAAAAAAAAAAAAGAAAGAAAAAAAGATCACATGGACCTTCTGATTACTTTAAGAAAGTCTCAGTTTCTAACACCTCTCTAACATTTTGCTAATATTTAAACATAACCAACTTTTAAGATAAACAAATATTTTCCATAAAATGATTTTCTATCTACTGAGTGGTGTATAAAATTTAATCTTAAAATAAATGTCTAAAAACTAAATTATTCTATAGTGCCAGAAAGTAAGGAAGTTCTCAAAAAAGTTTTTTTTTTAAAAAGGTGGGAGTATGTCAAAGGAACACAGGAGCCAACCTGTGGCCAAAGCTGGAACAATCTGAATAACAAAATAAATAAAATAGTATTGGATCTTAACCCAAAGAACAAAATATCCATGAGTCCATACTGAAATAAATAAATGACTGAAAAAAATATCTAAGAGAACAGAAGAATTCTAAATAAATGTAAATACACTGTCTTCAGGAAGTGAGGCATAACTCCACACCCACTTCTTAAGTGTGGGCTGTGCATAGTGACTTCCTTCCAAAGAGTACAGTTCAGAAAAGGGTTAGGAAAAGTAACTTTACAAAGGAGAAACCTAACAAACAGTACCTCAGTGAAGTGATCAAGGTCAACAACATCAATGATGTCATGTTGCTCACATATATTTCTTATGATGTGATAAGGATGGCGCTTTCCCTCTGTGGTCTTCCTCCCCAAAACATCAGACAAATTCCAAAAGAGGGACATTCTACAATATATCTGATATACTAATGCTGCTACAATATACCAATACTGCTCTTAAAACTGTCAAGGTATCAAAAACAAGAAAAACCTGAAAAAATGGTCATAGCCAAGAGCCTAAGAAGACATGACAACTGGATGCCCCTGGAAAAGAAAAGGGGCACTAGGTAAAAACTAAGAAAATCTTAATAAACTATGGATTTTAGTTAACACAATGTGTCAGTATTGGGTTTTAAATTATAATGCACCATACCAAGATATTGATAATAAGGGAATTTGGGGGTGTGTGGAAACTCTGTATGACCAATTTTTCTGCAAATGTAAAACTGTTCTAAACGAAGTCTACTGGGTTTTTTTTTTTTTTTTTTTTTTTTGAGATGGAGTTTTGCCCTTGTTGCCCAGGCTGGAGTGCAATGGCATGATCTTGGCTCCCTGTAATCTCCGCCTCCTGGGTTCAAGCAATTCTCCTGCCTCAGCCTCCCAAGTAGCTGGGCTTACAGGTGCTCGCCGCCATGTCCGGCTAAATTTGTATTTTTAGTAGAGATGGAGTTTCTCCGTGTTGGTCAGGTTGGTCTTGAACTCCTGACCTGAGGTGCTCCACCCGCCACAGCCTTCCAAAGTGCTGGGATTACAGGCGTGAGCCACCACGCCTGGCCAGTCTATCAGTTTTTTTAAAAGTCATTTTAAATAAAATTATTAAGTAAAATAGTAATAGTTGTAAGAGACTGGGAAAATCATGAAGGTAGTACTCAGATGACTAAAGTTTGAAAAACATTTATGAGGAAATTCCTTTTTAATCAAAGGTCCAATCAAAGCTTCACCACCTACTAGTTACATTATCATTTCCTCATCTATAAAATGGAAAGAAGAATATGCCTACAAGACTGCTGTGAGGATTAAGTCAGATCAGGAATATCTGTTTTAGAAACTGAAAAGCCCTGCACAAATGATAATCAACATAAGAAGAAATACAACATATAATCTTGGAAAAAAAGATCGGTATTGAAAGAAAGTTAGAGTACCCTTCTGCTTTGTGGTATTTGTTAAAAGGAAAAAAACCAGAAAAGTGAACATAATTGTCTAAAATTATTTTATGTTTTGAAACCATATTTTTAGCTATGCAGGGCTTTGAGTTTCCAAATAACTGCTTTTAGTATCATATTAGCGATTTTTTAATATATTGTAATTTCTCTTTCCTTTACAATTAGATCATAATAAAGATGCATTTTAAGTACTTTATTTTAAAAAGGGAAGACTAAACTCTAGTGTCTAGCAATGGACTCTTAGGGGATAAAACCATAAGGAAATAGGAAGTGATTACTACAAAAGCTAGGAGTAGTAACAATTTGGAAGGAAAGAGACTGTAACTGGGATGGGCACCTATAGGGGCTTCTGAAGTGACTACTATTTGTTGTTCTAGACTGTGGTTACAAGGATGTCCATTTCATAATAACTTCTACTTCTTGTTCTAGACTGTAGTTATAAGGATATCCATTTCATAATAATTTACCAAGCTTTAACTTTGTTCTATGTGGTTTTCTGTGTCTGGAGAAAAAAAAAGAAAAAAGAAAAAGCCAGACAGAACGAGACCCTGTCTCAAAAAAATAAATAAATAAATAAAAATAAAAGGAGTAGGCTTCCAGACGGGGCGCGGTGGCTCACACCTGTAATTCCAGCACTTTGGGAGGCTGAGGAGGGTGGATGATGCGGTCAGGAGTTCAAGACCAGCCTTGTCAAGATGGTGGAACCCCATCTCTACCAAAAACATAAAAAATTAGCCGGGTGAGGTACCTGTAATCCCAGCTACTTGGGAGGCTGAGGCAGGAGAATCGCTTGAACTCAGAGGGCGGAGGTTGCAATGAGCCGAGATCGCACCACTGTACTCCAGCCTGGGCGACAGAGTGAGACTGCCTCAAAAAAAGGAGACGAGACGAGACGAGACGAGACGAGACGCGACAGGGAGGGAGGGGGGGAAGGGGAAGGGAAAAAAGGAGCAGGTTTCCAAAATAATCTATTGTAAAGAAAAGCATTCAACATAAAATAGAAAATTTTAAAAAACATTTTAGTTCTTGATTATACATACAAAATCAGAACTTTAAAAAAATCTGGTTCTAAATAGAAGGCAAAAATTATTCAGATTCAAAGTAGGTTTTGAGAGAAAAAATTTATCTCAAATTGAATCTCAACGTCTGCACTATTCCACCCTTCTGTTCTTAAACCACTGTCCTTTATTCAGAAGACATAAGGCCTCCCTCCCAGAGTGGCCAGGAAAGAATAAACGAATAAATGCGGAAACATCGAGTTGAATAAAGGTTACGTAAAACAAATGCAATTGTACCTGTCCACCAAAAAAGAGAATGAAATAGAAATTGTAGCTGCTCATCATAAAGTAGGCTCTCGCAGACTGATGTCCGACTTTCAATACTGTCAATACTGTAGCATACTCATATCCAATTGACTTTTGACGCTATTGACTTTTCAAAGTGTCAATACTGTAGCATATTCACATCCACTGACTTTGACACTATTGAGTTTGCAATAGTGTCAATACTTAGCATACTCATATCCAAATACTGCCATTTTCAGGACTCTCAATTACTAAACTTCACTGCAACATTTAAGGAAAAACTTCCTGTAAGATAATGTAACTATAGCTCAAATATGATTGTCTAAAACACAGAACAATTAGGAAATCAATTACTCATCAGTAAAGCAAAGGTGAATTCTTATTTAATATTATGAATTCGCATTTTATATTATGCCAAACTCAGAGACAAGTCATCAGAACTGAGCCAAGACCAGAAAGTGAGCAGAAAAAGACCTCACAACAATCCAAACTAAAACCGTAAGTATAAAGACCACTTATGTTCAGGAAAGGTCCTCTGGCCCTCATAAGTTGCCTGTTAACTACGTTTATTAGAACTGGGTAGGAACCAAAATAATCTGGTTTTCCAATTCCCAGCAAATAAAAAGCAACAAATTAAAAAGTGGTTCAGGTACAGCTGCTGAGGTAAGCAAGAAACTGACAACTCATCCATCAATGAGAAAATCATATTTTAAAGATACCAATAAGTGAAAAGTATAAGGTCCTAGGTCATTCAGTGCAGAGGCAAACAACCCTAAGACACTTCAATTACCCTTAAGGTATTACTTACATTCTTTAAATTACTTATACGAAAACTAGTTATATCTAGTATTACACTAATATATATCTGGAGGTTGTATGTGTATACATAGATATGGTTTTGTAAAATACATATATTTATAAAAGTTTTGGTTGTGTTTGGAAATTACTTTTATAAAACTACAAATGATAACTGATAATATCAAATAGAGGAGGTGTTATACATCCAACTTAAAAATAACTTCATTTTATAATGTAACCAATAATCATGCTGACATATTTTTACAGAACTATATTGAAAAATAATATATTGCTACAGTATACTTAACACATATTCAGTGCCAGATGCATTGTCTCATTTCATCTCACAAATCTATAAATATTAGATAGATCCCTATAAAACTGCCAATATGCAACTATTTTTGACCTACCAAAAGGTATTTAAATTACCTGCAATTACAGATGTAGAAATTAGCTAAACAGAGGTAACACCCAAGATTATATGATCAGCAAATGGTAGGGACAGAATTTGAACCCAGGACTGTCTTGATTATTGTGTTATTCAAACTCATCAGCAATTATTATAATTCAGTGGTGATTTAAATTTTACTATTTCCCAAAAATAATATACATGATGCACTGAGAACACATCACTTATGTAGTATATGTGCCAAAAATGCATATCCTAAATCTGATCATGAAATACCAGATCAAACCAAATTGAAAGACATCCTACAAAATAAATGGCTAGTAATCTTCAAAACTGTCAATGTCATAAAAGGAACAAAAAAGGCTCAGGAACAGTTCAGTTCCAGATTAAAGTAGGAGAGATGACTAGACATAAAAGTAGGCATAAAAACTAAATGCAGGCTGGGAGAAGTGCCCACGTCTATAATCCCAACACTTTGGGAGGTCAACGCAGGAGAACTCTTGAGGCCAGGAGTTTGGGACCTGCCTGGGCAAGACAGTGAAATCCCATTTCTCCCCTAGAAATTAAAAAATCATCTGGATGCAGTGGAGTGCACTTATAGTCCCAGCTACTTAGGAGGCTGAGGTGGGAGGATCACTTGAGCCCAGGAATTTGAGGCTATAGTAAGCTATAATTAAGCCACTGCACTTCATCCTGGGTGACAGAGTGAGGCCCTCTCTCTAAAAAATATATTAATTAAAATTAAAAACTAAATGTAACGCCTGATTCTGGATTGGACCGGAGTGGGGGAATGAAATATGGAACACATTCGTGAAACCTGAATAAGGTCTACAGATTTAGAAATACTGTACAAATGTTTACTTACTTTTATAAGAAATGTTCACAAATCAGAAAAAGAGTCAAATGAGTGATAAACGCAGTAAGTGCTAGAAATTTAGAAGCAAAAATGATCATGATGAGCAAGAGTGGTCCTAATGAAAGAAAAAAAATTTTATTTGGGTCTTGAAATCTAAGCAGAAACTGGTTAGGTAGAGGAGAGAAAACAGAAAATTCCAAAGTGGTAGAATATTTGTGGATAAATGACTGAGTAATGGAAACTGACTATATAGTTTGTTAACACAGGAGAGTAAAAATAAGACTAGAAAGGAAGGCTGGGGCCAAATGATGGAATTCTAACCCAAAGAAAATAAGATTTCATACTATAGGGTATAGCCAATCACTAAATAATTCTGACACAGTATTAGTATAACAAACAATTTATGCATTTCTGTCTAAAAAATCTAAGTTGATACTTCCTTAAAACAAACAACAACAACAACAACAACAACAAAACAACAACAAAACCCTTTCCTTTTGTACTAACAGATCTTCTGCTTCCTTCATTTAAGTGCCTACTGATTCAGGCCAGGCACAGCATCTAAGAGCAAACATTCATTGAGTGCTTACTGCGGGTTATATAAGCCAGGGAAGCTAACTCAGGGCAGGGGCATTTAATTCAACACCATCTACACCTATTATTATTATTATTGGTCAAGCTGAAATTAGTTTACTTTTAGAGTATATCTCTTTTCCCTACCAAATATAAAAATGTAAACTTTTGCTGATAAACTTCACTATGTGTAAGGACAGATTTTTATTTGATTAGTGTTGATTTGTCAACACTAGAAATTTTCATTAAGCATTTTAATTCAGAATCATATCAGTGATCACATCTGGGGGTGTTTTTTGTTGAACATAAGCCAACTTACACTAAAATTCTACAAGGTCAAGTTTATAAATGTCAAATTGTAATCTAAGAGGCAAACTTAGTAAAGTTTGCATGAGTCATCTTTGTTGAGAATCCTTCATTTTATTTCCAAAAAATTTTTCTCTTAAAATAATCAAATTACCTCAACACTTAATATACAAAAGGACCTCGAATCAAAGTTCTTTGGATGATTATAGAACAAAATGGCAATGTATTGCAAATGATTAAGAAATGAATATTTATAATTTCTAAAGCCATATGGTACAGTAATAGGAAGAACTGTAATATTAAAGGGACCCCATAATCTTAGCATTCATGAACATCTGATGCAAAGAATATTTACATAGATTCATTACTAACTTGTAACTCTACCTACCTAACTAGGTTAACTAGTTAAGTAGGTCTAACTCTCCCTGTAACAGTTTTTCTTTATTCTGAAAAACTTATGTTAAAAGAATCATCCATTTCTGTTTATTCTAGTAGGGAGAAAGAACAAGTATAGCAAGCCATTCAGTAGTCGTTGGCATACTACCGCCCACAAGCCAAATCTGATCCCATCACCATCCCTTAGTTGTATGGTAAGAGAACTAAGAATGATTTCTTACATTTTTAAACAGCCGAAAAACAAATTCAAGGAACAGCTATTAGAGACCCATAAACATTACATGAAATTCAGTGCTCATAAATTAAAGTTTGTTACAATATAGCCCCGGCCCACTCTTTCGGGTACTGCCGATGGCTGTTTTACAAAAACAGCAGAGAGGAATAGTTCCACTGGAGATGTGTGGCCCACCAAGCCTAAAATATTTATTATCTGGCCCTTTCCAGAAAAAGTTTGCCAGCCCCTGCCATATACCACAGCAGACAAGAGATTAAGCTGTAGGTACTGAAATCAGACCCCCTGGGTTCAAAACCTGTCTTTGCCATTAACTGTTTATATAGCTTGTCAAAAGTCATCTAATGGTTCTAAAACTAAAACTTCTAATTTTTTAAAAGAAAGATAGGCCAGGTATGGTGGCTTATATCTGTAATTACAGCACTTTGGGAGGCCAAGGCAGGAGGATCACTTGAGCCCAGGAGTTTGAGACCAGCCTGGGCAACATAGTGAGACCCATCTCTATTAAAAACTTTTAAAATTAGCCAGGTGTGGTGGCATGTGCCTGTAGTCCTAGCTATTCCAGGGGCTGAGGTGGGAGGATCCCTTGAATCCAGGAGTTCAAGGTGTAGTGCACCATGATTGTGTCACTTGCACCCTAGCCTGGGCAAAAAAGCAAGACTCCATCTCTTTGGGGGAAAAAGAAAGACAACAATATCTTATAAAGGAATAAATACAGAGTGCTTAGCACTGTACCTTATAGTAAGCACTATATTTTCATTATTATTACCACTATAGTTACTAAACAGGGGACTCTTTCCCTATCAAACTGTTGAGGTCCAGGCCTTTTTGTGCCTATACATGTGGCATAAAAGTATAATATCAATTAATCCCTTCTGGGTTTTTTTCCCTCTTTATGTTCAGGCAACTGCAATTCACACCAAAATTGTAGGGGACGGGGGGAACTTCTACAAAAAAAAGAGTGTGTCATATTAAGTCTGAAAAAATTAAGTAAATAAATGGCTGTTAATATTAATCTGTGATTCCAGACTAGCCATCTTGTATAACTGCTTCCATAGGTAATGATGCCATCCACTGTACTACAAATAAAATCTATATAAAGTTCATGTGAACTTTGTTATATTAATAACTTTAATTACAGCTATGTCAATATACTTTGCTTGAAAATGACAAACCAAATTTATTCAAGTTCAGAAAAACTCTATTACAGTGTATTCAACATGGATTCAAAATGTTTTTATTTCAGATCCTCTGATAAACAAAAAAGGGCTACCACAGATGGAAAGACAAACTGTCTACTGGATCACGAGGGGAAAAAACTAAACTTACCTTCGTATACTTATGGAAAATGCTAAGTTTTATTTTAACTGGTAAATAATTATTATTATTATTATAATTTACTATAATTTATTATTATTAAAATAAATAATAATTTTATGTATTTATAGGACACAATGTGATATTTCAATATATGTATACATTATAGAATGGCCAAATACTTCTTTATGGTGAGAATATTTAAAATTCACTATTTTATTCTATTTTGAAATATGTAATATGTTCTTCTTATTATTATTATTATTAGAGTTAGGGTACAGCTCTGTCANGTGTATTCAACATGGATTCAAAATGTTTTTATTTCAGATCCTCTGATAAACAAAAAAGGGCTACCACAGATGGAAAGACAAACTGTCTACTGGATCACGAGGGGAAAAAACTAAACTTACCTTCGTATACTTATGGAAAATGCTAAGTTTTATTTTAACTGGTAAATAATTATTATTATTATTATAATTTACGATAATTTATTATTATTAAAATAAATAATAATTTTATGTATTTATAGGACACAATGTGATATTTCAATATATGTATACATTATAGAATGGCCAAATACTTCTTTATGGTGAGAATATTTAAAATTCACTATTTTATTCTATTTTGAAATATGTAATATGTTCTTCTTATTATTATTATTATTAGAGTTAGGGTACAGCTCTGTCACCCAGGCTGGAGTACAGTGGTACAATCATTGTTCAATGCAGCCTCAAACTGCTAGGCTCAAGCAATCCTCAGGCCTCAGCCTCCTAACCAGCCAAGACTACAGGCATGCACCACCACACCAGGCTAATTTTTAAATTTTTTATAGAGATCGGGGTCTTGCTACATTGCCCAGGTGTGACGGTTTATACTGAGTGTCAACTTGATTGGATTGAAGGCTGCTGCCAAAGGAGATTAACATTTGAGTCAATGGATTAGGAAAGGCAGACCCACCCTCAATCTGGGTAGGCACCATCTAATCGGCTGCCAGCACAGCCAGAATAAAAGCAGGCAGAAGAACATAGAAAGACTAGACTGGTGTAGTCTTCTGGCCTCCATCTTTCTCCTGTGCTGGATGATTTCTGCCTTCAAACATCAGACTCCACGTTCTTCAGCTTTGGGACTCAGACTGGCTTCCTTGCTCCTCAGTGTACAGATGGCCTATTGTGAAACCTCACTTTGTCATTGTGTGAGTCAATACCGCTTAATAAACTCCCTTTTATATATCATGTATCCTGTTAGTTCTGTCCCTCTAGAGAACACTAACTAATAAACCAGGCTAGTCTTGAACTACTGGCCACAAGCAATCCTTCCACCTTGGCCTCCCAAAGCACTGAGATTATAGGCGTGAGCCACTGCACCTGGTCTACAATACCTTATTATTATATACAGACACCATACTGTGCAATAGATCACCAGGATCTATTTCTCTTGTCCAAATGAAACTTTCTACTATTTGACCATTGCCTCTCTTTTCTCTGTCTACACCCCTCCAAGCCCCCGGCAACTGTCATTCTACTTTCTACTTCTTTTTTTTTTTTTGAGATGGAATCTCACTCTGTCACCCAGGCTGGAGTGCAGTGGCGCAATCTCGGCTCACTGCAACCTCTGCCTCCTGAATTCAAGTGAGTCTCCTGCCTCAGCCTCCTGAGGAGCTGGGATTACAGGTGTGTGACACCACACCTGGCTAATTTTTTGTATTTTTAGTAGAGATGGGGTTTCACCATGTTGGCCTTGAACTCCTGGTCTTGAACTCCTGGCCTCAAGTGATCTGCCTACCTCAGCCTCCCAAAGTGCTGGGATTACAGGCATGAGCCACCATGCCCAGCCTATTTTCTACTTCTGAGTTCGACTTTTTTTCAGTTTCCACATATAAGTGAAATCATGTGGCTATTTGGGTTTTGTTTCTCTGTGCCTAGCTTATTTCACTCAGCAGAATGTCTTCTAGGTTCATCCATTTTGCTGCAAGTGACAGGATTTCCCCCTTTTCAAGGCTGAGTACGTTTTTCTTATCTGTTCATCTATTGATGGGCACTTCTGTGGTTTCCATATCCTTGCTATTGTGAATAAAGCACCAATGAACATGAGAGTGCAGGCATCTCTTCAACATAATGGTTTCAATTCCTTTGGATATATACTCAGAAGTGGGATTGCTTCATCACAGAAAGCGTTATACTTTTAACTTTTTAAAGTTCTAGTGGACTTATGTTCAACTTCCTAAATCAAGTTGAAAATCTGCATACATTAAGCCTGGCTGTGTGCTCTTGGGCAAGTTAATTAACTCATCCCTTAGTTTCCACCTCTATAAAATGGGGATAATAATGCTAACTTATTATGAGTTAATCCTCATAACTTACTATGAGGATTAAATGAGCCAATACACATAAAGAACATCAAACAGTTTCTGATACAGACTGGTGCTTGATAAATTAGTTTTATACATTTACTTAATAGCTAGATTTTGATGGTAATGCTTTCAGAGTTATAATTCCCAGCTAGCATGTAGCCAACAAGAACATTTTGAAAATTAGCACAGTTGACAAAATCTTCACAAATTCGACTTGATTGATGGAAATTAGAATACAGGTATCCTTCACTTAAAAGAACTTAAAAGTCCTATACTTTTGTCATATTACTGCTGTAGACAACAATTAGAGGATGCAATTCACTTAATTTCTCAGGGTCATTGTTAGGAGAACACAGCAGGCAGCCCATGGAGAACAGGGGAAGTGGAAAAGACTTGGAATAAACTGTGCTCTAGGTGGGCCCTCATTTCCTGCCTTATTTCCCCTACTATCCCCTGCAAAGCGCTGGAAATTTCAGTCCTTTACTTTACGTTCTTTCTCCCACCAAAGATTCAACAGAAGGCATGCCAAGACTATGAGTGTCTGCAAAACTCTTTAAAATGCCAAAAAAGATTTAAAACATTCCTTTAGATATGAATTTAGAATTGTTACGATATTTAGAGTCAAACTGATGAACTTGAGAATTACTGTCTCTACAAAGAAAGTCTGTAAGTCTGAATTAGTGCCAGAATTTCTGAAACTATCTTTTCAACTGGAGAAAAGGAGTTCAAGTCAAAAAGAGAGCTTTTGATCTCAATGACCAGCAAATAAGAAAACAGCATTTGTTGAATTAAATATGCCTGACAACCACAACACCTGACAACCTCAAATTAACATTTATCCATAAAAGCATTTATGCCAAATTCAAAAAAGACTGCTATCTACAGCTTATCGGTCATATGCAGAGCAAAGGCCATTAAGTTTTGTTGAAATTCTTTCTTTTTCCCCATGTCTACACAACACTGATATTTCTTTTCTTTTCTTTTTTTTTTTTTGAGACAGAGTCTTGCTCTGTCGCCCAGGCTGAAGTGGAGTGGCGCAATCTTGGCTCACTGCAAGCTCAGCCTCCCGGGTTCATGCCATTCTCCTGCCTCAGCCTCCGAGTAGCTGGGACTATAGGCGCCCGCCACCACGCCTGGCTAATTGTTTGTTTGTTTCATATTTTGAGTAGAGATGGCGTTTCACCGTGTTAGCCAGGATGGTCTCGATCTCCTGACCTCATGATCCACCCACCTCGGCCTCCCAAAGTGCTGGGATTACAGATGTGAGCCACCGCGCCCGGCCGATATTTCTATTCTAAATCTCAGCAACCTTATTTACTCAGCCATTGTTCATCTCATTAAGGAATGATCCAATGTCAAAATTGTTTTTTAAGACTGGCATAAATGATATCCCATATACTTATCCTTTAAAGTAAATGGTCTCTTTCCATGATTCCACAATAACCCATAGATGACTTTCATTTCCCTGATACATTTACCATCTGACTAGTAAATTATGGCCTCGGATTTCTGTAAGGCTTGGGTTCCTTCTCTTGCTTACCCATTCACTCTCCCTCTTTTCCCTCTTTCACTACTGCCATTTGTAATGCTTCTTATTTTCAAATAAACTTCTCTAGAACCTTTACAGAACCTCAATCTACCTTTGTGCTCTAATTGAAACCAGCTTTCCCACATGACACCAATTCCATTCCAGCTGAGTCAAAATGGCAACTATTCTTTCTCTTATACCTCTCACACAGAAAACAGATAACAGCATTGTCCTGTCTTCTATTGCAGCATACATACGATTACACCAAAAGTCTCCTGCAAAACCTTCCTCCTTTACTTATAACTAGGATCTAACAACTAAACTAATTATTCATCATTATTGTCAATCAACTTCTCAGTCACTCTCCAAATTACATATAAGTTTTGATCTTACTATCTAATTTACCTTTCCAGTCACTATTAGCCTGGGCAAATTGCAGAACCATGTGAACATCCTAGCTGCTCTCCTGGAGTGAAGAGATAGCCACTACCCAATTGAGTAATCCACCTCTATAACCACTCACTTAATCATCTACAATAATTACTCCTCTGAAATCTTAAGACTCATTATCTTGGCCCATAACTACAACCCCTTATCCTCTGTCTCTTTCACTCCTATTCCCCATCACACTTCACCCTTTAGCTTCATGGAAACTTTTGGTGTTAATGTTCTTCCACTTTCTCCCCACCTATCAGCCTTGTCTTGGCTTCAATGTGTTCACTCTCCAGCCTAAACCCCCAAGACACATAATTTCAACCACTCTCACTGCAATACTTCCAACTCTTGGCCCCTGGGTCTTCCCACACCACTCTGCTTTGTCAAGTCCTGCCTCCACCAATACCAGAACATTTTGACTGCCCAGCTTTTCTGTTTCTACACAGTGGCTGCTGGGTACTGCAGAGAGAGACAGTGGGAAGGAATGAGAATATATACACACAACGGGGACCACCACAAAAACCCTTGCTCATCAAACCCATCTTGGTCTCTCTACATTTTCCAAGTGATCTTCAGCTCCCATTGCCCCAGTAACTATTCCAAATCCTCACAACTCTCTTCCAGCTTTCGATTCCCCACCTCCACCTCATACTTCTCAGAATTTGTCCTCACTTCCTCTTTCAAAGAGAAAATAGCAGACTTCAGGTAGAAATATTCCTCCCCAAAGTAGCATCCTTATCACCTTTTCCTTCTAAAATTTTTCTTCTTTTTTTGTAGAGATGGAG
The DNA here is from genome assembly GCF_001698545.2 of Rhinopithecus bieti. Classification (NCBI taxonomy): domain Eukaryota; kingdom Metazoa; phylum Chordata; class Mammalia; order Primates; family Cercopithecidae; genus Rhinopithecus; species Rhinopithecus bieti. Next base: position 1,802,509 of record NW_016813718.1, read on the forward strand.
GTCTCACTATGTTGCCCAGGCTGGTCTTGAACTCCTGGTCTCAAGCAATCCTCCCACCTTGGCTTCCCAAAGTGCTGGGATTACAGGTGTGAGCCACCACACCCAGTCCCTCCCAACTCATTAAAACAGTTGCCTCTTGAGTTAAACAACAAGCCTTCCCCCCGTGCTTTAGAGTGTCTCCCCTATTACTATCTTTAGAGACCTTACGTCAATCATATATGCCCATTCTCTCTCACATCTGACCTCTCCACTGGTCATTTTCCCTCAGGATATTCACATCTCTATTAACCAAAAAAAAAAAAAAAAAAAAAATCAATTTTAAGTCAGACTCCCTCTATCTCCCTTAAGAAGTCCCGGCAGGAGCAAGCTACAGGTGTTTGGACATTCTCATTTTCCATTCACTACCTAACCTGTAGCAAACTGGTCGCCATAATTCCATTAAAGTCACTGATAAGCAACCCTATGAACTAGGTACTTGTATTAGTCCCACTTTACAAATGAGGCACACAGGCGGGGCGCGATGGCTCAAGCCTGTAATCCCAGCACTTTGGGAGGCCGAGACGGGCGGATCACGAGGTCAGGAGATCGAGACCATCCTGGCTAACACGGTGAAACCCCGTCTCTACTAAAAAAAATACAAAAAAAACTAGCCGGGTGCGGTGGCGGGCGCCTGTAGTCCCAGCTACACGGGAGGCTGAGGCAGGAGAATGGCGTGAACCCGGGAGGCGGAGCTTGCAGTGAGTGGAGATTGCACCACTGCACTCCAGCCTGGGTGACAGAGCGAGACTCCGTCTCAAAAAAAAAAAAAAAAACAACAACAACAACAACAAAAACACACACAAATGAGGCACACAGAAAGATTAAATAACTTGTCCAAGGATACAAACTAGTTATTGCAGGTGCCAGGATGTACACGTAGGCACTGTGACTCTGGAGCCCAGATTCTTAACCAATACCCTATGCTTCAAATTACAAACACATATATTATGCTTCTAATTCTATTTTATAAATCCTGGCTAAAGGAGTACATAAAGTGTGAGGTGGAGCACATCTGGAGTTATTTCCAAAACTGTAATCTTTGTCAATAGCTAATGACACACTGACTGGCTTAACTGACAATTATTCACTATTTTGCTACACATTTACTGGTTTCTTCTGAAGTGCCAATAAATGATCACTCTCAAATTTTTGCTTTTTAAGATAAAATATTCACTACTAATATATATTTCACAGATATTTAAAATTACTCATTTACCGAATAGATTTATAATTTACGTTGAGTTTACACCACTTTGTTTTTTTTTCTGAAGACTATTGTTTTGGATTTACTGATATTTTCATTTAAAAAAATTCTAGTATTTAAATAGATGTCTTAAATATATCTTTGCAAACAGAACTCTTATCACCTCCTGCCAATAGACGACTTGTGATTTTTATTGCCTCTATCTATCTTTTGGGGATTCTTTTTCTTTACCAACATCAATTTTTCTATTAACAAGTTTAAAAGATGGCTGGGAGCGTTGTGGCTCACACGTTAAACCCAGTAAATTTTGGGAGGCTGAGGAAAGTGGATCACTTGAGCCCACGTAGTTGGAGACCAGCCTGGGCATATGGCAACACCCCATCTCTACAAAAAAATACAAAAATTAGCCAAGAGTGGTGGTGCGTGCCTGTGGTGCCAGCTACTCGGGAATCTGAGGTGGGAGTATCACCTGATCCTGGGAGGTCAAGGTTGCAGTAAGCAGTGATCTCACCACTGCACTCCAGCCTGGGTGACAGAGTGCGACCCTGTCTCAAAAAATAAAGACATAATTTACTTCCTTAAACCAACATATTCTTTGATTCCTAGCGTGGCTTTTCATTTTTGCAGGGCTCTTCTACTGTATTTACTCTATGGGCCTACAAAAACACTGAACATAAGTGAAGTTTACTTTTTCAAAGTAGGGGGCACTCTTACACTAATCTCCTGTTACAAAGAATAAGACTTCCCTTCTCTTTCCCACAGTAGAGGGCAGGGTGGAGGCAGGGTGGTTACTGTATTAGGTATTACAGAAAACTCTCCCAGTCTCTCTTCCACAAACTCAAGCCACAAACTCCTGCAGGGGTAGAGAGGGAAGGGAAGTTACTAATTTGGTGGGTTAGATTTAGCTTTCCTTGGACCTTATTTTTAACAAGAAGGAAATTAGGTTACTGCATAGAAAACAAGGCCATCTTTCCCTTTCTCACTCCAGCTCTTTGTTAGGCTGATAACTAGGTACATAAAGCAAGCCTCTAATCTTCTCGCCAGCTGCCAGATTAAGTATAGTCAGAGTAGGCATGGCAGACTGAACTCTCCCCATAGTCTCACAGTCTAGATTTGTTGGTGATTGCAGCAGACTCTCAATTTATCCTTAGATCCATATTATGGTCTCAAATTCTGCTGTTATCAGATAGTGTAAATTTTAGAAACAGATCAGACTACTGGCCTTATGCTGTGTCCATTATTTATCTCTTAGAACCTGGAGAGAGAAGGGCTAAATGACTGGCACTCCTAACCTCAATGTATACTATAAGCAAGTGTCAACAGATGGTGATCACCATTAAGCACATATTAAGTGCTAATATTCTTTTATATGTCCTTTTAATCTGATCTTGCACGGTAAATATTTTTATCCAAATACATTAATAAATGAATGTATTAATTCACTCATTAATGACTGAATGAATGCTAAGGTTCAAAGAAGTATTTGCACAAGCTTCCAAAGCTAGTAAATTTTACAAACAAGGTTCAATCTCAAATATCTCTGATTCCAAAATTCTTAGTTAATGACCATACTCAATTTGATGAGAATAAAATACTACATCTAAGTTTGGTCAATGTATGACCAATATTTAAGTAATCATCAAAGATATATTTGTCTGCCATGAAAAAGGAATAACTGATCGTCTAACAGTTGGTTAATAAAGTACTAGGTTCTACAGGGAATTCAGTTATTGAAAAATAATTAACTTTAATAACACTTGGTGCAATAAAGATTGGAGAAAAAAATCTCCAATAACCTGATGCTCCATTTCCATCCAGGCTTCCTGTAGTAAATATGTAATGCTGCAATAAAGCTCCTTGAAAAATGAGTCATCGTGAACCAAATATAATCAACAAGATAATGATTAACCAAAAGCTGGCACAAATCCTAACAGAGTAATATAATTCAAATTCAGCCTCTTAAAAGATAACTCATGTTTAATGCTGGTATCTCAGAAATGTAAGCCAATAATTGGGTTTATGGAACGGTCTATATATTGGCACAAGCATATGCAAACGTATATTTTAAATTTTCCTATGTCTTGAATTTTTATACTTAGCATCGTTTATGCACAAAACCTAACAAATGGACTTCACAGTGTCAGATCTACATTTCCCACTCTACACAAAACTCTGAAAAACTATTTCCTAATGTTTACTAAAATCAATGTATTATAGCTTATTTTAGTATGGCATAAAAACTGAGTATGATACATTAAACATCATAATACTATGAATACTGTATCCTTAAAATGTAGTAATGTAATCTCTTTCACTCAATATTAAATTAGTTAATAGTCACGTAAGGCATATGCTCTAATGTTTTACCTGGTAGCATGATGAAGTTATCATATACCCTCTTACTTGCAATGAAACCAATCTAACAAATGACTAAAGCAAGTTAGAAGAAATACATTCCATGGCCACAAAACAAGGCCACGTTAACTGGATCCTGAAGGCATAAACCCATAATTCTGACCTAAACAATATAGCTTCTGTAACCAATGAGCTAGCTAACCATGCAACTACTTTGAAAGAACTAATAATGTTATCATGTAATACTGATTACCTACTTTGGAAATAAAGCAAAGTCTTTGTCAAACAATGTTGTTTGTTACTATTTATAAGGATATTTATAAGAAAAAAAATAATTTTTAACTCTTATACCATACACAGAAATTAATCTAAGGTAGAACATAGACCTAAAAGCCAAAGCCCTAAAGAACAAATGATAAATCAGACCATCAAGATTAAAGATCCCTGCCAGGCCGTGCTCACTCCTATAATCCCAGCACTTTGGGAGCTGAGACAAGTGGATCGCTTGAGCCCAGGAGTTCGAGACAAGACTGGGCAACACGGTGAAAATCCCATCTCTACAAAAAATACAAAAATAAGCTGGGCATGGTGGTGCACATCAGTATCCCAGCTACTTGGGACGCTGAGGTGAGAGGATCGCTTGAGCCTAAGAGGTGGAGGTTGGGCATCCCATGAGCTACTGCTTGGGCAACAGAGCAAGACCTTGTCTAAAAAAAAAAAAAAGAAATAGAAAAGGTAAATTAAAAGTCAATCAAAAGATATCATTTAAAAGTAACTAGGCAAGCCACAATGTAGGGGAAAATATTCACAGAATATTTTCTGACAAAAAATTTGTTTTCATAGTACAAGTCAACAATAATATAAATTATCCAGCACACACACACACACACACAAAAGAGAAGTGAAAAATAAAGATCTGGATTCAGCATTCAGGACTAGATACAAAAAAGAAAAGAAAAGAAATATAAAGAAAATAACTGAAAAATATACAAATATGCTTTGCCTAATCTTATTTAAAAGGACTTGATTTCCTTAACCAAACACCACAGGATATCCCATTTCAAATAAACCATTAACATTATACATTAAAAGTTTATGATGACTATCTTTTTTAGTATATTTATATAGGCTATAAAAACAATGATTAATAAAATTCAAAATAAGCAAACATGAATTACCCTAAAAATGGTAAAAGGGAAATTCTACAACTATTTCACAATAAAGTAATGTTAACACATTTTAAAATAAGACTGCAGATAAGGCACAGTGTCTCAGGCCTGTAATTCCAGCACTCTGGGAGGCCAAAGGGAGACGATCACTTGAGCCCAGGAGTTCCAGACAGTAAAGGCAACATAGCGAGATCCCGTCTCTACAAAAAATAAAAATACTAGCTGGGTATGGTGGTGCATGCCTGCAGTCCCAGCTACCCAGGAGTCTGAAGCAGGAAGACTGCTTGAGCCCGGAGGTCAAGGCTGCAGTGAGCCATGATTGTGCTGCAGCACTCCAGCCTAGGTGACATACCAAGATCCCACTTCATTAAAAAAAGGAAAAAGGAAAAAAAAAAAGACGCCTACAATGATTCCAATAAATGACAAAAGTGAAAACTTAAAAGCAAAATATAGCAACAATGTCCCTTTAAGAAATCTCAGAAATGAAAAAGGTCAAAACTTAAAGGAATTTAAATCATTTTAGTTCTCATTATCGCATCAGATTGGGTTTGGTCTTAAGAAATAAAATTGCAACAGCAACTTCTTTGCTAAGACATTTTCCACCGTCAGTCTAAACAATTACACAGCAGACACCACTCTAAACGCTTTTCCTCTTTTTATTCTTCATCTGAAAACCACCTTCTAATTTTTCCTTCAGCAGAATAAATTACATGCACATTTTACAGTACAGACATGTGTCAGTTCTGATAAATGCATCATAGGCAATTTCATTCTGCAAAATCACAGAATGTACTTACACAAACCTAGATGGTATAGCCTACTACAGACCTAGGCTATACGGTATACCTACTGCTCCTAGGCTGCAAACTGGTATAGCATATTACTGCACCAAATACTGTAGGAAATGGTAACACAATGGTATGTATATAAGCACAGAAAAGGTACAGTAAAATACGGTATTAAAATCGTATGAAGTACCCTCATATGTGGTATATGACTGTTATTTACTATGAAGCATATTGTACTGCCGCTAAAGACTTAAGGTTTGGCCAAATGGAGCCAACCAGCCAAACATGTCAGTTTTCCACTGCCTCCCTGACATATCCTATACTTGAGTTTCACCAATCACTCCTTCAGATTAGCAAAACCCTAAATGCTTTCTGCAGATGCACCAAGAATCTCAGGGTCTCACAGAAAAGTGAAAATCATGATAGTGGAATCAATTGTTCTGAAAACTCAGAAAAGAGCAACTGCTTCATTTCTCACTGTTTTTCTGGGTTTTTGAATCCTAGTGGGAGCCGGTTATTCTAGCAAAATACATTCATACTTTAATACCTGGAATTTCCAAATGATGCTCATCTGTTTCTCATCTAGCTCTTCATATTATAATCAAAGAGGCAGGAGATGACCAAGATTTTTGTCATAAAAGAACTCTAGTATTTAAGGGACTGGAGTGGTCAGAATATGGTCTTTTAAAAAGAAAACAGTAGGCTGGGCACAGTGGCTCATGCCTGTAATCCCAGTACTTTGGGAGGCTGAGGCAGGTGGATCACTCGAGGTCAGGAGCTCAAGACCAGTCTGGCCAACGTGGTGAAACTCTGCCTTTTTTTTTTGAGACAGAGTCTCGCCCTGTTGCCCAGGCTGGAGTGCAACAGGGCGATCTGGGCTCACTGCAAGCTCCGCCTCCTGGGTTCATGCCATTCTCCTGCCTCAGCCTCCCGAGTAGCTGGGACTACAGGCACCTGCCACCACATCCGGCTAATTTTTTGTATTTTTAGTAGAGGTGGGGTTTCACTCTGTTAGTCAGGACGGTCTCGATCTCCTGACCTCGTGATCCGCCCACCTCAGCCTTCCAAAGTGCTGGAATTACAGGCGTGAGCCACCTCGCCCGGCTGAAACACCGTCTTTGCTAAAAATATAAAAATTAGCCAAGCATGGTGGTGGGTGCCTGCAATCCCAGCTACTCGGGAGGCTGAGGGAGGAGAAGCTCTTGAAGCCAGTAGGCAGAGATTGCAGTTAAGCACCAAGATTGTGCCACTGCACTCCAGTGTGGGCAACAGAGGAGCAAGACTACACCTCAAAAAAAACAAAACAAAACAAAACAACAAAAACAAAACAAAACAAAAAAACAAATAAAAGTGTAACTTTCACTAAGGTATAAGACCTAGACTCTTGGGGAAATGACATTCAAAACAAGGGAATTTTTTTTTTTTTTTTTTGAGACAGAGTTTCACTCTTATTGCCCAGGCTAGAGTGCAATGGTGTGATCTTGGCTCACCACAACCTCCACCTCCCAGGTTCAAATGTTTCTCCTGCTTCGGCCTCCCGAGTAGCTGGGATTATAGGCATGTGCCACCACGCCTGGCTAATTCTGTATTTTTAGTAGAGATGGGGTTTCTCCATGTCGGTCAGGCTGGTCTCGAACTCCTGACCTCAGGTGATCCACCTGCCTCGGCCTCCCAAAGTGTTGGGATTACAGGTGTGGGCCACGACGTCCGGCAAAACTAGGGATTTTTAAAATTCAATTTGAGGTGGTGATAAAACATAAAGTGGCAATGGCAAAGAGAATTGAGTATAATACAAATAGGTAAATGACAAGAGCATAAAATTAAATCAATATCAAACAATGTTAACAGACACAATTTGGGGTGGCTAACTCACAATTCCCCCAGGTGGCCATGTCCGCACTACCCTATCCTTCATCTGAGAAACTACCCACTCTCCCTCCTATTTTTCTAAACGTTGGTTCTAAATGAGAACTCTTATCTTCCTACGTGACTCTGCCCTTTCAACACATAATGATTAACAGTGGGATGAAATTTTGATGTAACAGGACCAAAGTCCTGCCTTAGAATTTCTCAAACTAGTGTTAAAGGAGGGAAACTTTGAGGATACTGTTCCAGAGCTACTGGTAGCCATGACCACTGCTGCTGGGGAAAGATCATTTCAGAGAATAAAGCCAACATATAGAGAGAAATGGAAGAGACAGAGATCTAATGATAATGTATATCTGACCCTCAATTATGTACATAACACATATTTTACTTTATATTAAGCATGACACACACTTCCCATGGTTATTCTAAGAATTTAAAAATTAATGAACATAAAGGCACTCTGTAAACTAAGTTTATCAGTGCCTACTATTCAACAAATGCAATCACTTTGTCTTTTAACTTAAAAAGTATGCACATACATAAAGTAGAAAAGGTAGGCAATAAAATTCAATGTAAGATAATGACTGTAACCATAAAACAAATGCACAAGATCAGGGGCCTGTAAACTGGCTAGACAGCCAAATCTGGCCTGCCAACTGTTTTTGTGTGGCCTGCACACAAAGAATGGTTTTTGCATTTTTTAATGTTTGGGGAAAAAATGAGTAAAAGAATTTTTTGCGATATGTGAAAATTACATTAAGTTCAAATTTCAATGTCCATAAACAAAGCTTTACTGGAACACAAGTACACTCATTTGTTTACATATTGTTTATATGGCTGCTTTCATGCTACAACAGAGTTAAGTAGCTGCCTTTACAGAAAGGTTGCCAACCACTACACAAGACTATAAAGATACACACCAAAACACTTAAAATTATTGTGTCAGGAAGTCAGGATCATAAGTAATTTCATCTAGTCTCTACCTTTCCAATGTCTGAGATGTGACATTACTTTTTATGAAAACAAAACTTAAAAAAAATAGCTTCTATCTGATTTCCCTTCATTCACTGTATAGCTCATCTAATTCATCTAAGTCTTCCCCACATCAGTAAATAGTACTACCAAGTTGATCAAGCTGAAAAACTAGGAGTTATCCGTGATTCATTCGTTTTCTTCATCCCTTACATCCGTTCATCAAGCACATCCACAGGCCCCTCAAAATATATTCCAAACCCTACCGTTTCTTTTGCCATCACTACTCAAACTCTAGTCACCATTATCTTTCATCACTACTCCTGCAAGAACCTCCTAACTATGACCTAACATTGTCAGGGGACTCAGTAGGAGGAGGGAATGGGAGGAAAGGGACTTAAGGTTGCAAAGAATAGAAGGTCTGTCAACAGAAGAGAATATAGATAACACATACACACTCAAATAGTCTAAAGCTTAAGTTCTATCATCCTGACAAGAGCATCTTTAATTCTTAAGTTTTTCAAGAAATATTTCTGCTTTCTTTTAACAAATCTTGCCTCTTCCCTGCATTCCTAAATTTAAAATCAAATTATAAGTACCTCTTCTGGTTGTAAAACACCACCACCTAAAAAAAAAAAAAAAAAACC
>NW_016813718.1:1814337-1832426 GCF_001698545.2 Rhinopithecus bieti
TATATACATATATAAATACATTTATAAAAAAATACATATATATATATATATAAAATGGAAAAAAGCAGATCAGCAGTTGCCAAGAATTGGAGGTAGAGGGAAGGGACTGACTACAAAGAGGCATGAGAGAATTTTTTGGGTAACAAAAATGTTCTATATCTTGATTGTAGCAGTGAATACACAATGATATAAATTAAGACCCATTGTACTCCTAAAATTGTCATTTTATTATATGTAAAAGCTCAATAAAATGGATTTAAAAATTTAGAAATCTGAAAACCACTCTGTAGTTCTACTCTTTCACTAAAACCAAGATACGAAATGCTCTAATGTTGTTTTAAAACAAAGGACCGTGAAAATTTGCTATTGAGAATGCATTTGATAATGAAAATGACAGACAAATCCCCAAAGGAGCAGAGTATACCCAGTTTTAAGTAAGTCCAATGAAGTCTGACAGAAATAGCTAACTACCTTATCCAGGGTTAAAACAAAATGTCAGTGATGTGAGGTAGGACGAGATTAATAAGCAAAGAAAAGAAAATGATTCTCAAAAGCCTGCTCTAAAACACTTTCTCATACATTTCTTAGGAATGTGTCTTTATCTTATCTGTTGTTTTTCAAATTCCATAATCTACCCTAGGGTATACAGCAAGTTTGTCAAGTTAAGGCACTAAAAATATTTACCTTACAGTTAAAGATTTTTTTTTTCAAATGTAAATTAAGGACTTTCAAAAGTCAAAATCAAATTCATTGTGGATCCAGAATGAACTTGTGCTTCCCTGTGCTTAATATAGGGAAATAAAATTACATAGTAACGTAGTTCAGGATCTCCTTAGTTATTTTGGCTATGTATTTTTCTGTGGCAATTATAAGCTATTTGGAAAACAGGAAAAGTGATTCAATCCGAAGTAGGTAGCTAGCATTATTCCCAGGTAAAAACAGACATAGCAAAGTTCAGTAAAACAAGCATAGACTTTTTAAAGATCACACTCCAGTTATTCCACTTAGTGAAACTAGAATGGGTCTGAGAATTAGACAGTAATGTATCAACATTTCCTGATTTTGTTGCTTGTAAGTATGATTATGTAGAAGAAAGCCTTATTTACAGGAAATAAACTCTAAAATGTTAGAGGCTGATGGGGCATCCGTTTAGCAATTTAATTCTCAATAGCTTTTTGGGGCCTTTTTAATTGGTATTATAAAATAATGATATTTCAGAGTTACTATGAACACTTAAAATTATATGCTTAAAGTGCCTGATTCCTAAGAGACTCTTGCAGAATTTTCCTCTAATTTTAAATCGGTCCGTATCTCCTATCCAACTACTGAAGAAAAGAGGGAAGACCTGTTTCAGGCCCCTTTCATGTCTCTCCTAGATTACTGCAAAAACTCCACACTGATATTCCTATTTTCAATATTGTCTGCTCTAATTCATTCTCCCCAGTACCAGCAGACTAAACTTTCTAAAATCCAAACTTGATTACAAGTCCTTTAGTAGCTCCCCCATCACCTTCAGGCCCAAAGCCAAACTCTTCAGCATGACACTGAAGATAATCAGTGATATGGTCCTCTCCTGCCTTCATCTCTCATCTCTATACTCAATTATTAATATTTACTTACTAGTACCCCAAAGACCCCATGCTATGTTCAGGAGACTATAAAGAAGGCTCTCTAACTGCCTAGAATTAAATCATGGCTCAACCTTAAGCCAAGGCTGAACAAGTTTCAACCTTAAGCAAGGGCTGAAAACTTTTTTCTATAAAAAACCAGACAGCAGAGATTTTTAGGCTCTGCATGCCATTCGGTCTCTGTTACAACTACTCTGCTCTGCCATTGTCACGTGACAGTAGTTACAGACAATCCCTAAGTAAACAAGTATGGCTGGTTCCAACACAATTTTATTTATGGATATTGAAATTTGAATTTCATATAATTTTCATGTGTCACAATATTCTTTTTATTTTCAACTACTTAAAAATGCACAAACCATTTTCTCAGACAGAATGCAAAAGAGACCAGACTGGCCAGAAGGTGGTAGTTTGTCAACCTCTAATCCTGAGCAAGTTATTTTCCCTCTCTTCAACTCAGTTTCTTTATAAAATGAAAAAAAATTAATATATGCTCAGGTATTATATTATTCCAGGACAAATGATTTTGCCGATATGTCACAGATATATCATTGCACAAAGGACAGAAAACTAGATTACATAAAAACAAAAAGTTAAAGAGAATTATATCAATCCACTGATCCTACGGTTTTTCCCATCGACCAAAGCAGTTAGGCACTAGATATGAGAGCAGTTACCACTCAAAAGGCAATACATTCAGCCTACTATAAAACACATTCTTGTCCTTAAGAAATGTATTGCCTAATTGAAAAGACAACATGAAATACTTAAAGGGCTATATATATGAGTTAACAACATAAGGCAAATATATGATTGATCTCTGTAAGTAAAATCAAATGTGCTAGATTTCAGAAAATAGGAGAGAAAATTCCTGTGGATTAAAGTGGTCAAAAGAAGAGGTGGACTTAAACTACTTTGGATAAACAGAAATTGCTAAGAGAAAGGAAAGATATTAAATAAATAATGGTATAAAAAGAAACCATTTAACAAAAAACTAAGCAAGAAAAGGGATACAGAGGGAATCCATGTAGGGGCCGTGGTAACGGATGAAGCTGGAAAGGTAGGAGAGAGCCAGGTGGCAGGACAACTTGGACACCATACTAGAGTTTATCTCACAGAAACTTGAAAAGAAAGTTCTTAAAACAGGGAGTGACAATGAAAATGGTGTGTTAGAATAAATAATCTGGTGGCCACATGCAGGTTAAGAAAGAATAGAATGAGATAAAAACCATATCAATGGTTTTCAAACTACTGAAAACAACTCTTTCTTTGTTGCTGTGACACAGACTCATTCAAAAAACATTTAACACCATCTTATAGGTGCTACTACTAAACAACTCTTCAGAGCACAGCAAACAGCCCAAATTGCTTTAAGTACCAAAGTAGGTGTTAAAGTCCGGAAAGAAAGAGGGCCAGAAGGTGGAAGGGGTGACCTCATCCTGGTCACACAACCCACATTTTGCCTCTACCAACACCACCACCCACAAACAGCTGTTTTAAGACCTCCTCAGCATCCCGAGAATTCTCTAGTAACTGGATATAGGTCCTGAATCCAGATTGATAAACAGTGACCTATAATAATTAACCTGAAAAAAAAGATTTTATTGAAATACAGCCAAATTCTTTAATAAGAAAAAATACTAAAAATAAAAAGAAATGTATGTCCAACCATAAAGGTAGCATAGTAAATAATAAGACCTCAAATATAAATGATTTTTTAAAAAAAGGAACCGAGAATGGAAGCCTGCAAAACGTATACGTGTACTTTATACATACATATACATATACCAAAAACCTATCAAATTCAGATACAGTGACTAAGATGTATAACAAAGTAGCCCTAGGGCAGCTATCAATGTTTTAACTACCTGTTTTTGTATCTCCAAGATTACTTTTCTGTATAATCTGACCCAGCCATATCCCACACAGGTTATATCACCAACATCTAAGAAAAAAGGATAATGTGCTCACAACCAACAGTGTAGACATCAATTGTTTTTACAGAAGCCACTGACTTCCTAAGAGTGAATAATTTAATTAAAACTCTTTATTGTCTATCTCCCTTCACAATAATATAAGCTTCATGAGAGCAGGGATTTTTGTTTTGTTCACTGACATATTCCCAGTATGAAAACAATGCCTGGCATGCAGTATTTACTTAACAAATATTTGTTAAATCGTTAGATTTTCATTCTGGGAGCTATAATTAGCGTCAGTCACCACTCTGTCACGCAGGTTGGAACACAGTGGTATGATCTCAGTTCACTGCAACCTCTACCTCCCAGGCTCAAGCAATCTCCCCACCTCAGCCTCCTGAGTCCCTGAGACCACAGGTGTGCACCACCATGCCTGGCTAATTTTTTGTACTTTTGGTAGAGATGGGCGGTGGGGTGGGGGGGCCTCATCCAATACAACTGGTATCCTTGTAAGAAGAGGAAATTTAGGCAGGGCGCAGTGGCTCACGCCTGTAATCCCGGCACTTTGGGAGGCCGAGGTGGGTGGATCATGAGGTCAGGAGATCGAGACCATCCTGGCTAACACTGTGAAACCCCATCTCTACTAAAAACATACACAAAAAAATGAGCCGGGAATGGTGGCAGGCACCTGCAGTCCCAGCTACTCGGGAGGCTGAGGCAGGAGAATGGCATGAACCCGGGAGGTGGAGCTTGCAGTGAGCCAAGATCGCATCACTACACTCCAGCCTGGGTGACAGTGCGAGACTCCGTCTCAAAAAAAAAAAAAAAAAAAAAAGGAGGAAATTTGGACACACAGACACCAGTGATATGTGCACATAAAGAAAAGGCCACACGAGGACACAGAAGATGGCAACCTACAAGCGAGGGAGAAAGGTGTTATAAGAAATCAAACCTGACAAAACACTGATTTCTGACCTCTAGCTTCCAAAACCGTGAGAAAATATGTTTCTGTTGTTTAAGCCACCCAGTCTGTAGTAATTTCGTATGGTAGCTCTAGCAGACTAACAGACATGATTTGGGAAGTGATATAAAATAAAGAAATACTTGTGATATTTGGTGGAAAAGATACAGTTTTCAATTTTTTCATTAGAGCTATTGTTTTCTCTAAAAATGATTAGGCTTCTCCCCTTCCCCCGTAGTTCAGTTCTAAAGCTATCAAGGCAGCCAGTACAAGGCAAGAGTGTAAGGAGGTCATTCTGGTAGAGAAGCAGCACAGGATGGGGTGTCAGAGTTTAGTGTGCAGGGTATCAACAACCAGGTGGACGAGAAAGGCACCCTGGCATAGGATGCTGGAGCCCTGGTGGGATGAGAATGTCAGTACGAGATGACGGGGCAGCCCACCACAGGTTCAATCAGAACCTGAATAGGCAAGGAAGTAGAAACCAGTGGAGACAAGAGATTGATTATGCAGGGGAGGACTCATCAAATAAATAAATATGCTAAGTATAAAGGAAGCCAGGTTTCTGTTGGGGAAGTAATTATAAATATATAAAGGAGGAAACTAAAATTAATCCTATGCTGTTGTAAAAATATAGCTGTAACTATATCTATATATTGCCACACACATATGTACATAAATATATTCCTTAATTTTAACTACTGTGACAAGGACTCCAGCAGCATTGAACACAACTAGTGCACAGAGCTTGGTTTCTAAATACCATTCTCCATAAAAGAAGTAGGGCTCTTTGGCAAAATGGCTGATTGTAGGGCTGGAGCAAAAAGAGTACAAGACGAACCTGAATCATCTTATTGTATCACAACACAAGAAAGTCATCAAAGAATGATGAGAGCATGGCAAAAAAACAAAGAAGACAGTTTAGAGGGGCATCTACTTGCCAAAACAGGGCCAATTTAAGCATCAAAATAAACAGTAATAGATTATAATCCATCAAAAAAATAAGAAACCTGGCCAGGCACAGTGGTTCACGCCTGTAATCCCAGCACTTTGGGAGGCTGAGGTAGGTCATCTGAGGTCAGGAGTTTGACACCAGCCAGGCCAACATGGTGAAACCCCATCCCTACTAAAAATACAAAAATTAGCCAAGTGGTAGTGGCACACACCTGTAAACCCAGCTACTCAGGAGACTGAGGCAGGAGAATCACTTGAGCCTGGGAGGCGGAGGATGCTGTGAGCCGCGATCGCACCACCGCACTACAGTCTGGGCGACAGAGTGAGACCCTGTCTCAAATACAAAATAAAATAAGAAACCTGAGTCCATACAGATATAAACCAATACACTGAAGGTCTGATGAAGAACTGAATATTTACATCGTTTCAAAGCGCATTTTACAAAATAGCTATTAACTACCAAGTAAAACAAGAAAAATAATCTTGCAATTACTAAAACTGTAAAATTGTGGACAAGTCTAGCAGACACCAAGTGATCAAAATGGACATCACCAGTAATGGGATAAATCAAAACTGTGTGCCACCTAATAGGATGCAATGAGACAAACACAGCTTCACTTCCGTGGCATTTCTCCCAAAATTGCATAATTTGAATCTAAAAACATCAAATTTAGGGACAGTCTACAAAACAACTGGAGGGCAACTTTCCAAAGTGTCAAGGTCACAAAACCCAAGGAAGACTAAGGAACTGTTCCATATCAAAGAGACATGAGAACTAAATTCAACATGTAATTGTGAACTACAGCTTTTTGCTATAAAAGACATTACTGAGACAATTAGTGAAACTAGAATGGGTCTGAGAATTAGACAGTAATGTATCAACATTTCCTGATTTTGTTGGTTGTAGATGGTTATGTAGGAGAAAGCCTTATTTACAGGAAATAAACACTAAAATGTTAGAGGGTGATAGGGCATCTGATTAGCAATTTAGTTCTCAAATTGTTATAGTATAAAGAAGACAGGCACTTTCATCACCACTTAGGCTAGGTAAAGGTTGCAAAGATAGGTCTACAGAGGCCAGGAAAGAAATGACTAAAACAAGCTGAATGTAAGGTAGGGACTGAGGGCACCTGGCACACCACTTAGTGAATATATAGACCATCTGGAATGGAATGCAAGCCCAGAGTGGCAAAGATCACTCTATTTTTCAATAGAAACCAAACATCCACATTGTTATACGAAATTTCCCAATTTTTAAAACACTCAAAAGGGCCAAACAAAACATGTCTGTTGGCTAAATCTGAACCACAGCTACCTCTGGCCCAGAGACATGTTTCTCAAACTGAGGCTTAGGGATAAAAGGAAGCCACATGATATACACAAGGAACATATTCTTGGAGCCGCAGTTTTATCTCAAGGGTTTGCCTGGAATTTTCTGGAAGACAGGATAGTTTCAAATTTTTTTAAAGCTATACTATGAAGTATAATGCACAGTTCATATTTTTTTAAACTTTTCATTTGAAAATGATTCCAAACTCACAGAAAAGCTGTAAGAACAAAAACAGTACAAAGACTATCCATAGCTTTCACCAAATTAACCTATTATTAACATTTTATCCATTGGCTTTATTTACACACATGCACATATGCATGCTCTCTGTCCCTCCCTCCCTCTATATGTCCATGTATCTGTGTGTATATATAAAACACATATGGTCACGTACAGTGGCTTACGCCTGTAATCCCAGCACTTTGGGAGACTGAGGCGGGTGCATCACTTGGGGTCAAGAGATCCAGATCAGCCTGACCAACAGAGTGAAACCCCATCTCTACTAAAAATACAAAATTAGCCGGGCATGGTGGCATGCGCCTGTAATCCCAATTACTCGGGAGGCTGAGGCAGGATAATCGCTTGAACCCGGGAGGCAGAGGGTGCAGTGAGCCGAGATTACGCCACTGCACTCTAGCCTGGGTGACAGAGCGAGACTCCATCTCAAAACAAAATAAAAAAGTCCCACATATGTATTACATTTGTTTCCTAAACCATTTGAATATAAGTTATAAACATCACGGATCATTCTCCATAAAAACTTTGGTATGTATTTCCTAAGAATAAAAGTATTCTCTTACATAACCTGAAGACAGTTATCAACTTCAATAAACATTAATGCAATACTACCATCCATATTCCAATTTTGCCAAGTGATCCAATAATATCCTTTATTATATTTTCCCCTCTATACAAGATCCAGTCTAAAATCAGGTAGTCCACTTAGTTACCATATCTCTTAAGTCTTCTTTAGCCTGGAATGTTTCCACAGACTTTGTCTTTATAACATTTAAAAAAAAAAAAAAAAACCCAGCTCCCCGACGTTTTAAAAAATAGGATGTTCCCCATCTGCAGTTTAAAATTTCCTCATGATTAGATTCAGGCTATGAATTCATGGCTGAAAAACACGATAAGTGATGTGTTCTTTTCAGGGTATCACATGCAGATACAAACAACAACCACTGGTGATATTTATTTTGATCATGCACACAATGTGCATGTGTGCAAAAAAGACAATAATATGGTTGTCTGATTTCACCACCATACTGAGTTACTGTTTTCCCCCCTTACAAGTAATAAGCATTATATGGGGAGAAATTTAAGACCATGCAGACATCCTGCTCCTCACCAGAATATCCCCTTAGATTTAGCGCCTATTGATGATTCCTGTCTGAATAAATCTTTATTATAATTGTTGGAAAACAATCATATTAACTTTAAAATTACATAGATTTCAACTTTTGGCTATACTCCCAGATCCCTTAAGTGTAAGTGCTCAGTCCCCTCCACTTTAGAAGCGCTATAGTGCAATGGTTTGAGTGTACTAATCAGGGACAGCTTCCTGGGGAAAAAATGTATTTGAGCAAATAAGTGGGGAACCAGTCAAGACACAGACAACTCCATCAAATTGGCTTAAAATTAAAAGTAAAATAAAGCAATATGGTAAACCCTCTTTTTTTGCAGCTGTTTTTGGCTCCCAGGGATTTCTCACGTGACAGGCATCACATGGGGGATACTCAAACAAGGAAAATCCTCTTACTTATTTGAGACAGGGTCTCGCTGCTCGCTCTGCCGCCCAGGCTGGAGTGCAGTGACATGATCATAGCTCACTGCAGCCTCCACCTCCTGGGCTCAAGTGATCCTCTCACCTCAGCCTCCCAAGATGCTGGGTATGTGCCACCACGTTCGGCTAAGTTTTGTTTTTTTGGTAGAGACAGGGTCTCACTGTGTTGCCCAGACTGGTCTTGAACTCCAGGCCTCAAGTGATACTCCTACCTTGGCCTCACAAAGTGCTAGGATTATAGGTGTGAGCTACACCACCCGGCCTGAAAATTCTCTTTCAAAGCAAAGAATTGATTTGCAAGGTAAATATACCCCAGCCCTACCAATATCATAAAATCACTTCTTTACATACTGAGTTTGCCTGAATTACATTCATTCTAGAACTAATAAATATCTTTCTGCTCCTACTGATGTTAAACATATTCTAATTATATTCAGACTCTAAAAACTTATCAAAGACATAGCCCACAACTCATGATTACTTCTGATTGTTCATCCACCTTTTCATGTATGTTAACCTTTCCACCTATTCTCTCAAAGATAGGGATTAGCCACTAAAAATGTATCTTCCATCTGATTGTGACCAACAGAAATTTTACACTGAAATCTAAGACAAATATATATAACTGATATTAAATGTTCCATGAAGCAATCTCACATGAAGTACTGATATTTTACATTATCTCTTCCTTTTCTCATTTTTCTAATGTTGGTCCTGACCACTACTAAACTGAGTTCAAAAACCATTCATAGGTCATGCATATGACTTGTACTTGAAAATAATGCCCTAGAATCTGGCACACAATTCTTTATCAGATTCCCAATAAAGTCTAGAAGATTTCACTCATTTCATGTGAAATGAGAAATAAGAACAAAGTGAGTTGTTTGTTTGCTTGCTTGTTTGAGACAGGGTCTCGCTCTGTCACCCAGGTTGGAGACCAGTGGTGTGAGCTGAGCTCACTGCAACCTCCACCTCCTAGGCTCAAGCAAGCCTCTCAGCTCAGCCTCCCAAGTTATCTGGGACCACAGGTGTGCTCCACCATGCCTGGCTAATTTTTTTGTACTTTTGGTAGAGACAGGGTCTCACCATGTTGCCCAGGCTGGTCTCAAACTCCTGAGCTCAAGTGATCCGCCCGCCTCAGCCTCCCAAACTGTTGGGATAACAGGTGTAAGCCATATTTTTTAAAGTAATTTTACAATTTTTTATTCTGAGATTGTGTATTATAATCTTTTGGTCTTCAAGTGTCATTTCTTTTAAAAAAAAAAACAAGGTATGAAAGTGAAGGTTGTTAAGTCGTCAACTATATGCTAGTCCCTAATTTTTTTCCTCCACATTTTACTCCACATTTTACTGGATCATGAAATCTCCACCTCAAGACTTCAAAGACACATGAGAGTTTCAGCCTTCAATAAAACCTTCAATACAGCCTTCAAGAGGCTTATACATTTGGCTTAGGTGGGCGTGATACCTGCAATCCCCCAGCATTCTGGGAGGCCTCAACGGGCAGATCACTTGAGGTCAGGAGCTCGAGACCAGCTGGGGCAACATGACGAAACCTGTCTCTGCTAAAAATACAAAAATTAGCCGGGTGTGGTGGCACACGCCTGTCATACCACCTAGTCGGGAGGCTGAGGCAGGAGAATCCCTTGAACACAGGAGGCAGAGGTTGCAGTAAGCTGAGATCACACCACTGCACTCCAGCCTGGGCAACAAAGCAAAACTCCGTCTCATAAAAAAATAAAAATAAAAACAATTTGGCTTAGGGAAATAACAATTTTAAGATTTGTAATAATTACTTTCACCTTATAACTATAAGAAAAAAACATTTCGCAATAAGTACCCCAAGAGTGGTCCTATCAAGTGTTCAAGGAAGAATACTTTGGGCTGGGAATGAAAAGAAATAAACATTTTTACAAAGGAAATAATATTTGAGTTGAGCCTTGAAGGGTATTGGGAATGGTCATCAGGATGAAAAGATGAAAATTTGAGGAACAAGAAATAGGTCATTTTGGTCAGAACATGGTAAGACAGTAGAAAGAGATGACAGAGGACTTGAGAAGAGGCTAAGAGGCTAAGGTGTTTGAATGTAGTCATCAAGGCAATGAAGCAATCTGAGAGGGTGAATGGCACAATCAAAGTATGGCTTTAGGAAGATTAATCTGAGGGCCTTGTACAAAATAAACTGGACAGGTGGAGATTCTTGACACCATGCAATAATCCATGCATCGAATAATAAGTACCTGAACTACAGTGGTGGAAAACAAAAGGGATGAGAAAAGGTGACAAGAATTGACAAGTCTTAGAAGAGATTCTAATGCCCCAGGCAAAAATGGCAAAGAATCAAACATGATTCTGAAATTTCAAACTGGGTGATACAGTCAGTGGGAAATAAGGAAAAGAAGCTGATTCAGGAGAGAAGTTCAGATTCAGGTATGTACCTGAGGGTTATAAAGAGTCAGTAACTGAGTAGAGAAAAGACCGCTATACTCCATCAGAAAAATCTGAGTTCAAGTGGAAAAAAAAAAAAAAAAAGGTTAGGATCCAACAAAAAACACAGAATGCAAAATTATGTCTGCAGTATGATTTTAACTATTAAAAGTTAAACACAGAAAAGACCAAGAACAAGTACATCAACACGTTAACATCAGCTGCGTACAGATGGGCTAATTTATTTTCTATTCTTCTTTCCTTTATTTAAAAATAATATGAGGCTAGGCATGGTGACTCACATCTCTAATTCCAGCACTTTGGGAGGCTGAGGTGGATGGATCACTTGAGGCCAGCAGTTCGAGACCAGCTTGGTCAATATGGCGAAACCTCATCTCTATTAAAAATACAAAATTAGGTGGGGCGGTGGTGCACATCTGTCATCTCAGCTACTCGGGAGGCTGAGGCACAAGAATCGCTTGAATCCGGGAGGCAGAAGTTGCAGTGAGCGAAAACTGTGACACTGTACTCCAGCCTGGGCCACAGAGAGAAACTCTGTCTCAAAAAAACAAAATAAAATAAAATAATATAGATACAAGCAATCCCAACCATACAAAAAAAGAAAAAACCTGGACTCAACGTTTTAAAAAAATAACACATTCTTAGCCGGGTGCAATGGCTCACATCTGTGATCACAGCACTTTGGAAGGCCTAGGCAGGTGAATAACAAGGTCAGGAGATCACAACCATCCTGGCTAACACAGAGAAATCCCATCTCTACTAAAAATACAAAAAATTAGCCAGGTGTGGTGGCAAGCGCCTGTAATCCCAGCTACTTAGGAGGCTTGAGGCAGGAGAATGGCTTGAACCTGCGAGGCAGAGGCTGCAGTGAGCTGAAATGGTGCCATTGCACTCCAGCCTGGGCAACAGAGCGAGACTCCATCTCAAAAACAAACAAACACACACTCTCGGCCAGGCATGGTGGCTCACGCCTGTGAGGGAGGCTGAGGTGGGTAGATCACACAAGGTTAGGAGTTCAAGACCAGCCTGGCCAAGATGGTGAAACCCGTCTCTACTAAAAATACAAAAATTAGCCAAGCATGGTGGTGGGCACCTGTAATCCCAGCTACTCGGGAGACTGAGGCAAAGAACTGCCTAAACCTGGCAGGCAAAGGTTGCAGTGAGCCGAGATCACGTCACTGCACTCCAGCCTGGGCAACAGAGCAAGACTCTGTCTCCAAAAAAAAAAGCATAATAATTTATCTCCTAAGGTTAGCATGCAGATTAAATGAGGTAAAAGCTCTTTGTAAACTGTAAATAAGGAATGCTTTAGAATAATACTTAAAAATCATATACAGCATGCAAAATTAAGCCATTATAATAGCATAAGACAGCTAAAGGATAAGAGATCATATACAGACATAGAAATATACTATACGGTCAGGCGCAGTGGCTCACACCTGTAATCCCAGAACTTTGGGAGGTCAAGGTGGGTGGATCACCCAAAGTCAGGGGTTTGAGACCAGCCTGGCCAACACGGTGAAACCCTGTCTCTACTAAAAATACAAAAATTAGCCGGGTGTGGGGCACACGACTGTAATCCCAGCTACTCGGGAGGCTGAGGCAGGAGAATCGCCTGAACCAAGAAGGCAGAGGTTGCAGTGAGCTGAGATTGCACCATTGTATTCTAGCCTGGGAGACAGAGCAAGACTCCGTCAGATACACACACAAAAAGAAATATACTATAGATCTGGGAATCTTCCACACTGAGGTAATACTAGATGAAGTAGATTCTTCCCCTAAACGTTTTACAAGTATTAGAATCTATTTTAAACATCAAAATATTTTTCTAAAATTTCTTAAGAATATTAAAGTTTTACACGTTACAGATATGGACTCCCACATACAAAACGCAGTATTTTGCTACGTGTTATTCCAACTTACACATAAGACAGAGAAAGACTCCCTAGAATTTGAACTGCTAAATAAATTATTTCATTGTTTCAAAAAGCTAAGCTCTACGGAGATAAATCTAGCAATCAACAAATGTTCTCTCAGAAGTTGCTTGCTTGAAACATAGCACAGCATTCTAAATGGTGTTTCCTCCCTTCATCCCCATTTCTGGTACTTAGGCTTATGTACTTTATTATTATTATTATTTTTTTTTTAGAGGCAGAGGTTTGCTTTGTGGCCCAGTGGAGTGCAGTGGTATAATTGTAGCTCACTGCAACCTTTAATTCCTGCGCTCAAGTGCTCCTCCTGCCTCAGTCTCCCAAGTTGCTGGGGTTACAGGCGCATGCCACTACGCCTATTTTTGTTTTTTTGTAGAGAGAGGGTCTTGCTATGTTGCCCAGGCTGGTCTCAAACTACTGGGCTCAATCGATCATTCCACCTCGGTTTCCCACAGTGCTGGGACTACAGGCGTGAGCCACTGTACCTGGTCATGGTACTTATTTTAAAAACCAGGCAGTAAGCTCCTAAAGGGCAAAAAGCATGTCTTTTACTTGTCTTTCCCATGAGAACCACCTAGCATAGTGGTAGTCCATGCTCGATGTTAATCCATATACATGTTGAAAAATACTCTAGCTAACTCATGAAGATGCTCTACTATTTGAGAGTTACTACTCATGTCCTGTTACATAACTTACATCTATCTTGAACTCTTCAAGAGACAAGCAACCAATAAAAAAAGTTTTAAAAAACCCTCTCCAAATATAACATGAAAAACATTTTCATGTAAATAAAGAATGCTTTAGGTTAGTATTTGAAAATCACATACAGCGTTGTTCCTTTAAGAAAGCAAGACTAAATCTTTGATGAGAAATCACAGTTCTAACAATGTGATGTTAAAAAGACTAATAGTCCGTAAGTTGAAGCATACTTGTTCACATTTATATCCTGCACCCAGAATATTGTTTCTTATAGATCCTAATCCAACAGTTTCGTTCACTACGATTTTCTTAGGGGAAGATTTTAAGTTTTGCTGTTTAACTTTTGAGGCAGAAAATTTAAAGCTGACATGGTTAGGTATAAGGTTTCTTTCAAATGCAAACAGACTAATCTCTAGGTTAATTCCAAGATAAAAGTCTTAAAATTAAACCTCTATTACAAAAGAGATTCTAAAAAGATTAAGCATGAAATGTACCCAATCCCTGTCTTATAAAAAATCGATAAAAGCTGTATGAATAGTTCCCCACTTTTGCACATAGACCTGAGATTTAAAATATACACAGTATATACATTTTGCACATGGGTATCTATATGTAGTGATTTGGAGGCAAGACATCAAGGTAATTGAGTAGTTTTCTCTCCTTAAAAAAAAAAAAAGGTTTCTACAGTGCTGCCTTAAGTTGCCATAATTCGTGAATTAAAAGATATATTAATAATACCTAAGGGAAATTCCAGAGTACAAGCACCTGCCAGCCAAGTTGCCTGAAACTCATCAGTTGGGGAGATTAAAAGAATTCTTCAGTTCTTTTTATGTAAAACAAAGATAATATAATCAGTACCAGGTAACTTCAGTGTGGCATTTATAAAACGGCCAATCATCTATCATTCATATGATTTAAAAAAACACTAGTCTTAATTGCCATTCGACATCTTATAAAATGCACATAATACAGTGGTTTTCTTATCTAAACATGCAACAATCAAGGGTACAGTTTGAATTTTAAGTTTTTCACTTCCCAAAATGAGTCGCCACAGGATTCTCTTAAATAATCTCTTCTCTAAAATTGTTCTGTTTATAAAGCACTCAATTTTTCTGCTTATAAAAATGTAGTTTTTTTTTCGCCATTTTTCAAGAACCTATCTAATATGTAAAAGGAAATACACACATACTTCCTTGAGGATAAATGCTTTCAATACTTGTAACCCCAGAAGAACTTCACATGTTTTGAATTCTTGTTTGGTTTAAAAAAAAAANTACAGTGGTTTTCTTATCTAAACATGCAACAATCAAGGGTACAGTTTGAATTTTAAGTTTTTCACTTCCCAAAATGAGTCGCCACAGGATTCTCTTAAATAATCTCTTCTCTAAAATTGTTCTGTTTATAAAGCACTCAATTTTTCTGCTTATAAAAATGTAGTTTTTTTTTCGCCATTTTCAAGAACCTATCTAATATGTAAAAGGAAATACACACATACTTCCTTGAGGATAAATGCTTTCAATACTTGTAACCCCAGAAGAACTTCACATGTTTTGAATTCTTGTTTGGTTTAAAAAAAAAAAGGTTTTTAAACATCTACTAGAGTAGAAGTACTTGCCTTTATATTCGTGGCTCTCCTGATAAAATAAAGATCAATGTAACTCTAAGCTCTAGGCTAATTAACTGCAGAAAACAGAAACAAGCAATTTGGCAAGAGCTGAGCAAAGCTCTGCTTAAAGACTACCAGTAAAATATACCACCACTACTCCTCCCCCACCCTTTAAGGTTTCAATTAAGATGGGGCCTAGTTTTACTCTTACAAGGGGCACAGAAAGAGAAAGCACAGAGCTCCCACTGAGAAGCATCTTCATCAAGAGCAGCTCCAGAAATACTGCCAGAAACCATTTCCTTCCCTCTCTGCAGACGCAGGTTCCCCTGATAGGCATATCTCCTCTGCTCCTGATTAACACCATATCTAAAGAAAAGTCTCATCACATACCACCCAAAGCATGGCATCAAATAAATTTTTTACATCCAACATTAGGGCCAACAATGACGCTCTATATGAAAAGTGTGAGCCCCAAATGCAATTCATCTTCATCTCTCAGTCTTTTATATCACTTACCTCATGAACTGGTTAAGAAAGAAAGCTTTTACAAAGCATAATCAATGTTTGAAAATAAACTTAAGTGCCCCAACTGGTGAGAAAGACTCCTTCTAAACACTTATAGAAGATGAAGCTTTACCAAACCCTCCAGAAGTCTTTAGAACCAACAGGAAAGAAGTTAAAGTGAATAGTGATCTCCCCATTCCTACAGGATGAGGACCCAATACAGTACAAAGATAACACAGCTCTCCACAACATCCCCTAAAAGACACTCAATTTTACTTTAGTATATGATCAGCCCTTTAGCGGACATATAGGACAAGTTTTTCGGTCCAACATTTACTGTGAATAAACCAACGCATGGAGCTAAAAAAGAACCAGGGAAAAATGGATGTCTCTCTAAAAGGCGCCCAACCTAAGTAAGGAATTACAAGACATCAAAGGTTAGATAATGGACAACAGGTGCCTTTGAGGAGGAACGAGTAACACAACACTCAGTTGCCTCCTATTTTAGGATTTCCACTCTGAAAGCACTATAACAACAATTTTTTCTGCCCAAGAAAAAGGGAAGGCCAAAATTATGGATTTTACTATTTAATATCTATTATGGGCCCATTGCTCTTTGACTTACTTTTTTACTTTAGATTTTAAAAATCCATCTCATCTCGATATTATCTGGATATAGTACGGCCTATGTATGGACAGACTCCTCACTGATCAGTGAACATTAAACAAGTAGAGACTTATTATCAAGAAACGTAAAAGAAAGGCGTCTGAATACAAGCTACCTGCACATAAAAAACTCAAAATACAATTCCAGCAGTAGGTATCACATAACTGCGTTATCAGCCAAAGCTGAAACTGTTCTCACTATTCTAACAGTAGAACTCAATCTTTCACTAGATTCCAATGGCCTCGAAGAATAGTAGTAATTCCAGACTCAGTTTCTAGGGCAGTCAATACTAGCCTGGCGCTGTGACTTTCCTACCCAGAAGATTACCTTCATCTGAGTGAAAGGAACACTGAAAAGGCACTTCAGCCTATTTAACAACCTCTTCCCTTTCTCCATTCCACAAAGACAACATCTTCCAAAAATGGAGAATCCTTTCCTTCCCTGATAGAGGCCCCCTTTCCTATTGATTCATTGGGCAGAATCACTTCTCCCCAGCACGCATGCAGAGCCAGAAAACACTTCTGCTTTCACTCTTAAAGAGGGTCCCCCAATACAGATGCACCTCTTCCTTTCCTGTATTAAGCGAATGATGCTCCGATGCTTCTAGGTCTCTCCACCACTGCAAAATGCTCAGAGAAGTGGAGGGAGTGAAAAGGAAGTTGCCTACTACTCTGAAGAAAACTGAAAAGTCTCCAAATTTAAAGTGAAGACTGGGGGGCGGGGGATGCCCCTTCCTGAAGAGGGAATGAGGGTCCCCATCCTAAAAAGGAGCCTCTGTTCGGGTAAAGGCTGTCCCCACCCTGAAAGAGAGCTCTGTATATGGAAAGGGGGTGGAATGTTGTACCTTGAAGAGGAGCTTGGATTTGAAGAAGTGTCCCAACTCTGAAGGGGAGTGAGCGGGGGGAGCCGTGAGTGTACGGGGAGGGGTGTGCCAGCTATTGGGGGGCCTGAGAGGGAAGGGGTTCCCCCTTTGGAGGGCCCTGCAATGAAAGGGGCTCCGGGAGGAAAGGAGGGTCTAGCACAGAGGAGGGCTGGACATGGGGGAGGGGCCCCTCAGTCCACCGGAGTCCGTGGAGGGGCGGCAGCCTCGAAGGGAACATGTGCAGTGGAGCCGCGGCCACTCCGAGGGGCAGGAGGGAGGGCAGGGCCTGGGCTGTGTGAGGAGAGAACAAAGTTCCCACCCTTCGCAGAAGAGGCAGGACTCCCCAGCCGTACTCACCGAGGCTGCCGGCGAAACCGTCCATCTTGCGGGGAAAGCGCCGGGCTCGGAGCTCAGCGGGGCGGGCACTTCATTCAGCGGACCGACAGAGTGGCCGACGCTGAGCCTGACCCGCTCGCTCTCTAGGTCGCCCGGCTCGGCTCCCGGCTCCTGCCTCCGTCGTCCGTCCGTTTGCCCTGGGGTAGTCAGCCGCGGCCGCCGGGACCACTTCCCCGTCAGGTTGAGAGCGGCGCCGCTCAACCGCCTGCCCGGCCTCCCTCCCAGGCAGCAGCCGCCGCCGCGAGCGCCGCGCCGCGCCCCGCCCCCGCGCCCGCGCGCAGCAGTAGCCCCGCCCCGCGCATGCCGTCACACTTCCGACTCCGCCTCCCACGTGACGCCACGGAGGCGGGGTCTTGTCAGCCCCGCCCTCTCACCTTGCCTCGGCCTCGGCGTTGGTCCTCCTCGCG
>NW_016813718.1:1834595-1841975 GCF_001698545.2 Rhinopithecus bieti
CCGTCGTCCGTCCGTTTGCCCTGGGGTAGTCAGCCGCGGCCGCCGGGACCACTTCCCCGTCAGGTTGAGAGCGGCGCCGCTCAACCGCCTGCCCGGCCTCCCTCCCAGGCAGCAGCCGCCGCAGCGAGCGCCGCGCCGCGCCCCGCCCCCGCGCCCGCGCGCAGCAGTAGCCCCGCCCCGCGCACGCCGTCACACTTCCGACTCCGCCTCCCACGTGACGCCACGGAGGCGGGGTCTTGTCAGCCCCGCCCTCTCACCTTGCCTCGGCCTCGGCGTTGGTCCTCCTCGCGACAGGCTGGTGGTTGCGCCTGCGCGGTGGGCCTGCTGAAGGCTGGGGACCACGGTTTGGTTCCGACAGGTGGGGATAAGGCATAGCCTCCGGCCTGGGATACTCTGATGCATGAAGGATCCTCTCCCCATATAGCCCCTGGGAAGCCCGCAGAGCCAAGTCTGGACCCCCCTGACAAGAGATGGCCACCATGTGGGTCCTACAAGGACACTAAAGAAGCAACCAAGAGGGAGAGGTTCTCCCTCTCCCCTGGTAGGGTGAGGGACAGACAGGGGCGAAGCTTTTTGACTAGCTCGATACCACCACTGCCACAGGCGCAGGGCCCGGGACAGATCAGAAGCAAGGAATTTTAGTGCTGGACATGACCCAAAAGTTCATCTTGCCCAACCAACCCTTCTAATGAAGAAAAACACAGAGCCTTAGAGAGGACAACCTGCCCAAGGTCATCGAACCTAGTAGAAGCAAAAACTCAGGCTTCCTTACTCTCCCTAGCGTTCTGCCGGGTAGGGGTGGAATACAACCATATATGGCAGGCTATAGGACGGCCTGCTAAGGAACCATAATAAGGGTTATTTCAAATGAAGTAACACTGAGTTCTAGGCCCAACTCCGTATGACCCAAGAGGTGAATGTCAAATCACCTAATTTATTTAGGCCTGACTTTATTCATTTGCAAATGGGTTGTCTGGACATGTAACCAAAACATGTAAATATACATTGCCTTCATCTTCTTCCTCCCTTCCCCAACACGATTTCCCATACTTCTAAAGACTTTCTCATGGTTTGTCAAGTCGAGGGACTTGACAAGAGGTCCCCAAGAAATATGTCATGATGAGAGGGAAATATGAGACAAGAAATATGCCCTGATGAGAGGGACTTAGAGGAATTAAATGATTGAAAGGATTGTTAAACCTTCTTGTGGTATATGTCTACCTTTGGTGCCTCTTTAAAAATCTTCGCTAAAAATGTAAATTACTTTGCAATTCTTATTTGGATATAAGACCTGTATTTCTTCTGAATACCATACTATATGGAGACTGGCCATAAGTCAGCCAAGATAAATTCAGGTTACAGACTAAACGGTGTCTAAAATTTCCTTCTCTTCAAACTTAAATGATTTACCCAATGTTCCCTCTGCTATGGGCATTTTCATATGCGTAAGTTTCTATTAAGCCTAAGTAAACCTTTGAGAAGTTCTCAATTCTGACAGCTGTTCCTTTATGTCTTCAGGCCACGCTCTCTGCCTTAGGTCGATTAAAAGAATAAGAACTTGACAGATTGGTACACATATGTTTTATGGTCCAGACCTGGAAGTGTGTACCTCACTTTTGTCCACATTCCACTGGCCAGAACTTGGTCACATGACTGCAAGGGAGGCTAAGAATGTAGTCTGTGTATCCAGAAGGAAAAGAGACATATTTTGGTAACAGCTCCCTGGTTTCTGCTGCACTCCCCTTCGTGGCATTCATCAGAGTTAAAATTTTTCATTTGCTTGGATGATTTATTCAATAAGCATCTCATTGATTATACTGTATACTACAAGGAAAGCTGTTAAAATATAGGAGAGTTAGTATATCCCAGCAGTTAGAGTGCGGACTCTGGAATCACGCTGCCCAGATTCACATCCCAACTCACCATGTACTAACTATGAAACATTGGACAAGTTACCTAACCTCTCTGTGCTTCTGCTTTATTGACTGCAAAATGGGGATGATAACACTTCTACTTCTTAGAGTTTTTGAGAGGATGCTATGAGGTAATACATGTAAAGCACTTAGAACAGGCACAGTATGTTATAAGTGCTCAGTAGGTATTAGCTGCTCTTATTTTGTACCCATTTTTGCTCTCTATTTTATACTTAGAGCATATTACAGAACAACTTTTTGATAAATATTTATTGAATAATGAACAAACATAGAAGAACTCTGAAAACTAGTCAATCTGAATACATTGTTTCAACAACTAGTGCCTGAGTGTTTTAAAGCAGCCAGAATTTTTCTGTTTTATATTTATCAAAGTACATCTTACAATCTAAGCCTCTAATACTACCAAGATAAAATAAAATTTAACATAAATCTTTCAAAAGTGAAGCCATAGCTGAACATTATCATCAAACACACAAATCCAAAGGTACTAAACAATTGCCAATTACTGGAGGGTTATTTTGGTTATTCACCTTAACAAAGGATTTATCTTTAGATTATTTTCAATGTGGAGTCCCCTTGCCCCTTTGAGCTCTTTAAGTATAACTTAATTCAGGCAAATGCAAAATATGTGCCATTTTTCAGGATCCCAGTTATAGGAAAAGGCTAAATATAGCTATATCAAATATTAAAAACTTAGAATATTAGCTTTATGGTTTTGGTTTTTGAGACAGGATCTCACTCTGTTGCCCAGGCTGGAGTGCAGTGGCATAATCTCAGCTTATGGCAACCTCCACCTCCCAGGTTCAAGCAATTCTCATGCCTCAGCCTCCTGAGTAGCTGGGATTACAGGTGTGCACCACCACACCCGGCTAGTTTTTGTATTTTTAGTAGAGACAGGGTTTAGCCATGTTGCCCAGACTGGTCTCGAACTCCTCACCTCAAGTGATTCGCCTAGCCTTGGCCTCCCAAGGTGCTGGGATTACAGGCTTCCGCCACTGTGCCTGGCCAGAATGTTCTCTTTATACATAGGATCTTGACTCTGCATACTTACCTTCCCCTCTATGTCAAGATGAGTATATTGTAGGAGGAGTTTCAGAATATTTGTGAAGATACATTGTCAAAGTCTTGACCTAACATTTGAAGAAAAATAAGATTCCTATTCAATTTCTTTGTTTTACTCTCACTAGCTAGATGACCTTGAAAAGTAACTATAAACTGTTTTTGTCTGCTTGCTTTTCTCTCCCACAGACATTTAAAATGAATGTCAAGGAAAATTAAGGGTTTTTTTTAAGTATGCTGGGTCTTCAGCTCCTTTTATTTTATTATTTGAATGTTATTTAAAAAATGAAACCCTATAGTCATGGAACTATGTAGATTGTATAAATCTATAGTCCATGTAAGTATAAATTTGATAGAAAAAAATGAGAAGTTAATACCTGAGTGGGGAAAAAAGGGATTCTTCATTTTCATAATATGTTTAATGTAAGCAGTGTATAAAAGAGTTCCAAAATCTATAAGAAGCTAAATGGCAATGTTGTTCTAGCTTCTAACCATAACGAATGCCTAGGGAGAACTTCAAAATTACTGCAAGAGAAATAAAAGGAGTTTGAGAGGAGACACCCCAAAGTGTCAAAAGTAGCTGCCTCTGAGAAATGAAATTAAGTGGAAGAAGGAACGGGTAGAGGAGAGAAATGGGGGATTTCACTTTTACATTATTTTAATCATATAAGTGTTCATTTTTTGAAAACATTAAACATGCAAAAACAAAAAATATATTACAGTGCATATTAATTCAGACATTCATAAACTGTGTCTGTAGAGACTGGTTTAAAATCTCATACTTATTAAATAACCATTTTACCAATCTTGGCATGATTGTTATCTCTCTCGTAAGACTTTCCAGACTTTCTGACTTCAGAAAAGAATCAAGCAATTGGTAGTGCTGTAAATTCTTGGCGAGAGCTTATGAGACTGAAATCTATCCTGTGGGGATCACCAGCCATACCTCACTTGGAGGACCTGCTGCATAGATGCATGAGTGAGGGAATGAATGCCTTTTGAGGTTAATTTTGGCAGTTCTGATGGTGCCATCCATGACTAGCAGAAAGAAGACAACTAGCCTCTCCTGCAGAGCTAAGTTTTCCCGACACTGATTCAGAATGTATGCCATGAAATGAGATTTGAACTTGTTGAGATTGTGGAACCAACTTTAAAGTTTCTTTTTATGTGTTGTAACTTTACTACCTTTACTGGATGTTGGGCAAGCCTTAGAGATAATAGCTAATAATTTTCATGTGTCCATCATAAATATAAACTTTTTCTCCATGAAGAGTTCATAGCAACCCCTTACAAAATTGATATTCTACAGGGAAATATTTTTAAATAGAAATGTTAGAGTGGAAAGCAGCCAATCAAGGAAATTCAATTCTCAAAATAATAACACAGGAAGTTCTCTACTTGCAAATAAAATATTTCCAAAAGGTCATCTGTAAGCCAGCAGTTTGAAATTAGGAACAATGCCATAATTGGTGGTTAGATTGCCACTTAGCCTCCATAGCATGTAGCATGCTGATCCTAACCTGCCTGTGCTAAACCACACTGATGACAACCTTACTTAAGGTTTTGAACCAGACAGGTCTGAAGTTGAATGTTCCCTATTATAAGCATCTGTGGGTTGATGTTGCAACCTAAATACAACATGCAACACTATTTCAACTTTCCAAGTTCTTACTTATGAATGTCCTTAAGTGGTAGGTTTCATTATCCCCATTTTTCAGACAAGGAAAATGAGCCTCAAGAATATACAACTATGAAATGGGAAAATCAAGTTTTGAACCCATATCCATCTACATCTGAAAATCGAAGTCTTTGCTGCACCAGTTTGCCTTTTGGTCTCAATGGGATTCTGTTGTGGAGATCCTTGAACACCAGACTGAGACGCCTATCAACAATGCAGTTTTAGCAGCAAAGTGATATGATCAGAGCATTGCTTTAGGAAGATTAAACCGGGTGGACACATTGAAAGAGGCACTGGAAGTGGGGAATCCAATTAGGAGACTTGCAGTGAAACAGTAGCTGCAGAAAGCTCCAAGAGAAAAAAGAATCGTGTGAAGGAAAACTAATGAATTAACAACAAACAAAGCCCTCGCAGAGCTGGGTGGACTGATTGCCTCAGAAGCTAAGGAAGAGGAGGGAGTAAAACAGGTTATCCAGGTTCAGTTCCCAGTGATGGAGAGAATAATGGCAGCATTATATTAAAATGGGAACTTAAAGAAATGATGTGACTGGAGAAAAGAAAATATAGTGATGAATTAACCTTTGTGGGAAGCTGAAGGGAATCCGAGGTCATCTTTGATAGCTGGAGCCCAGGCACAAGACCTAGGCCAAGTGAGTGCCTCAACCCAGGTCTTTTAATGGCAGGGATGAGTTGGGGGGCAGTGATACAAAAACTAGCAGTCAGAGACCATGCTTGAAGATGGTTGAGAAATTGAAGAGCAACAGTGATGGTGTGCAGGGGTAGGAAGTAGGGCAGCCCACTCCAGGGTAGCGTCCTCGCCAGACTCTTCCTAAAGAGTAAACTTGCCTATGCTCTCTGTGCCCTCCATTGGCTGGCTTTTTGCCCATTTTCTGTGCCTAGCCCTCTGATCTTCCTATTGACTGAAGGAGATATCCTCCCAGTGAATTTGTTTTCTGTTTGAGTCAGCCAGAGTGGGTTTCTGTTGTTTGCAACAGAGAACTCTGAGTGGTACAAGTGCTGCGTTTGGTGTTAAACAGATTGTGCTTGGCGTCATAACCAGATGTCCAGATGGAGGCCTCCAGCACACAGTTTGAAATGTGGACTGTGGTTTAGGAGAGGGTTGGGTCTGGGAATATACATGCAAGAGACTTCTCGATAGAGACAATGGTTTAAGCTATGAGAAATCTTAGAGGAAAAAGATTTAAGAGGGAAAAAAATGGAAATAAGCAGAATGTAGAACTTGAGGGACCTCCAATATTTAGGAGGCAAGAGAAGGTGTCAGAGAAAAAACAATAACAGCAATAGAAGGCAAATCCCACTAGTGCCCTATCACAAAACCAAAAGGAGTCAAAAGGGTTTTTTTTTTTTTTTTTTTTTTAATGATGGAAGTTGGAAGCTATTAAATGCTACAGAGTCCAAGGAAGATGAGAAGTGAGAAAGGGGTACTAGATTTAGTGATTACGAGAGATCACTGGTCTTTAGAGAGTTGTTTATCTTGGTGGTGGGGGGAAAAATCAAGTTGCGGAAGACTGAAAGGGGGATGTGAAAGTGGAAAAAAAATGCAGGCTATAGTTTAAAGGAATTTGGCAGAATTTTGTCTGTTTTGTTTACTGAATTCCCAGCTCCTAGAAAAGCACCTGGCACCTGGTAGGTGTTCAATAAATACTTGTTAAATGAATGAATAAAGAAGATCAGAAACAGAAAATTAACTTGAGCTGAAGTATGATGAAGAGGAATATTTTATTTTATTTTAGACAGGGTCTCACTCTGTCACCCAGAATGGAGTGCAGCATTGTGATCTTGGCTCACTGCAGCCTCAATCGCCTGGGCTGAAGTGATCCTCATGCCTCAGCTTTCTGAGTAGCTGGGACTACAGGTGCACACCACCACACATGGCTAATTTTTTTTTTTTTTTTTTTTTAGATATGGGGTTTTGCCATGTTACCCTGGCTGGTCTTGAACTCCTGGGCTCAAGCAGTCCTCCTGCCTCAGCCTTCCAAAGGGGTTGGATTACAGGCATGAGGCACCGTGCCTAGCCTAAAGAGGCAAATTTTTAGAATTGAGAGTACCTGAGTATGCTTGCAAGCAAGGGTTACTAAGTTCTCTCTCCCATCTCCATAGGCTAAAGAACCTGATTTCCTAGGCTTTTCTTTAGTTATCTACTGGATGCTCTTTATTTACCCATATACTATCCTCGTTACTCCATTATTCAGTTTGTCTGTACTGTAAGCTAATATAGTACCAATTTCCTGGATAACAGTTTCTTACTCATCATGTCTTATTCTTCTTTGAAAAGTCTTTTTCTTATACTACTTCATGTTCCACACAAAGATAAGCCAAATATTCTTCATCTGCATATATTTTATCCCAAACCACAGTTGAACCTTAGTAAGCTTTTGAGGATTTGATAAAACATTTTGATTAACCAGAAACAGGTGTGTTATTAGATGACATCTCAATTGCACATTTAAAAAAATTCATTAGTTTATGGTCCTTTACAACACCAAATTTTATATCCAATAACCAAATGATCAAATGCAGTTTCAAAACATTGTAAAGAAGGTATATAAAGACAAAAAGTTAAAATTGCCTCTGATTTAAGTATTAATAACAATAAAACTTGCAACTTATTTTATTTTACTTTAAACCTTTCTCTTTCCATGTCTGTGGACTTTTACCTAGAAGTCTGAGTAAAAAAAAAAAAAAAAA
>NW_016813718.1:1844744-1934249 GCF_001698545.2 Rhinopithecus bieti
TAGAAGTCTGAGTAAAAAAAAAAAAAAAAAAACCTAGGCATTTAAAAAATAAATTTTAACTAGAAATGTAAGAAGTCATAAGTGGTTTTCAAGTGCAGTGAAATACTTGGACTACAACAATTAAGATTAAAGACCTGGAAGTTTCCCACCCCGAGTCTATGGTCCTGGGTGGATGTAATTAAAGCACACAAAGCCTTTACAATGGGTGTAAGAAACAGTTTCTTTATTTTGCTTGCAGACTTTAGTAAGCAATCTTCTAGTGCCTGTCATAGGTTCATCAGAGCAATCAGCTGTGACTTTAGGGTTCTTTTGGTGTTACTGTATCAATTTGCGTCTAAGCAGTCTGCAGTTTTGGGGGGAGAAGAGAAACAGGAAAAACAATAGAAAATGAATGATTTGCTTTTGTGCATATTATTCCCTTTAGTTTCTTTTAGAATAATTGTATGTGCCTGTACGTGCAAACAGAAGGCACATGTGTGCACGTACATTAGTGTGTCTCCAGATACATGGTCAAAAAGCTTTTTGTGTCATTCCTCACTCTCTTCTTAGCCTAATACTTTGCTTGGCCCACACTCAGTGTTTGATCAAGATGTGAATGGTCTGTAATAACAGAGCATGTCTAGTTGCATAAAGCCAATGAT
The DNA here is from genome assembly GCF_001698545.2 of Rhinopithecus bieti. NCBI lineage: Eukaryota > Metazoa > Chordata > Mammalia > Primates > Cercopithecidae > Rhinopithecus > Rhinopithecus bieti. The sequence continues at coordinate 1,845,386 of NW_016813718.1, forward strand.
GCTCATCATCAAAGTCCTCCCAGTCAGAATAGGGACTTTTCCTTCTTAAGTACCTGGGAGACTTGCACTTAGCTGAATGACATTTTCAGATAAGGCTTCCCTTCCATTTAAACTGTGATGATTGAAGTTTCTGGAGGATCTGTTATAAAACTAAAATGAGTACAAGGTTACCTCAGAACTGAAACCTGAAATCAATTCCAAAATGTGACGTTGTTGTTGTAGTAGAGATGAGGCCTCGCTATGTTGCCAGGGCTGGTCTCAAATCCTGGCCTCAAGCAATCTTTCTACCTCAGCATCCCAGAGTTCTGGTATTACGGGTGTGAGCCACCATGCCCAGCCATGGATGGCATTTTTGCATCAGCCCATGAGGTGAGCCATGACCCAGGTTCAGAGAGTCCTTCATGTGAAATGGGCTGTCCTCACCCAAAAGTGCGAAGACATTCCTGTGGAAGGATCCAAGTTCCTCCCAGGGTCAAAATTGTGGGGAAAGCATCTTCCTGTTGTTGCCAGCAGTTGCTGGTCTCAGTTATCCAGTATCCTGCACACAACCAGGCTCATCAAGTTGGCCAGACCGCAGGTCAATAAATGTAGGCAAGGCCGGCCACCGTGGCTCACGCCTGTAATCCCAGCACTTTGGGAGGCCAAGGCGGGTGGATCACGAGGTCAGGAAATCGAGACCATCCTGGCTAATGCAGTGAAACCCTGTCTCTACTAAAAATACAAAAAATTAGCCGGGCGTGGTGGCAGGCGCCTGTAGTCCCAGCTACTCGGGAGGCTGAGGCAGGAGAATGGTGTGAACCCGGGAGGTGGAGCTTGCAGTGAGCCGAGATCTCGCCACTGCACTCCAGCCTGGGTGACAGGGAGAGACTCTGTCTCAAAAAAAAAAAGTAGGCATGACAAAGGATATGAGCAGGCATTTCATAAAAGAAGAAATACAAATCACTAATAAGTGTATATAAGAGCAAGAATATTTAAAAATCAGCACATCAGCACCTTCACACAAAAATCTCTACATATTTATAGCAGCTTTGTTCATAATTGATAAAACTTGGAAGCAACCGAGATGTCCTTCAGTAGGTAAATGAGTAAATAAACTGTGGTACATCCAAACAATGAAATATTCAGTGCTAAAAAGAAATGTGCTATCAAGCCATGAAGAGACTCAGAGGAAACTTAAATGCATATTACTAAGTGAAAGAAGCCTATCATAAAGGCTACATATTGTATAATTCCACTGTATGACACTCTGGAAAAGGCAAAGCTAAGAAGACAGTACAAAGGTCAGTGGTTGCCAGAGGTAAGTGGGGAGGGCAGAATGAATAGGCACAGAGGCTTTTCAGGTCAGTGAAAATACGCTGTATGATGATATAACGGTGGATACATGTCATTACATATTTATGCGAACCCATAGAATGCACAACACTAAGAGTGAACCCTTATGTAAACTGTGGACTTTGGGTGATAATGATGTGTCAATGCGGGTTCATTGATTGTAACAACTGTACCCCTCTGGTGCAGGATGTTGATAGTGGGAGTCTATGGATGTGTAGGGCAGAGGGCATATGAGATATTTCTGTACTTTCTTCTCAGTATTGCTGTGAACCTAAAACTGCTCTAAAAAAGTCTAAATTTGGCCGGGTGTGGTGGTTCATGCCTGTAATCCCAGCACCTTGGGAGGCTGAGGCCAGTGGATCACCTGAGGTCAGAAGTTCAAGACTATCCTGGACAACATGGTGAACCCATGTCTCTACTAAAAATACAAATATTATGTCCAGGCGCGGTGGCTCATGCCTGTAATCCCAGCATTTTGGGATGCCAAGGTGGGCGGATCATGTGAGGTCAGGAGTTCAAGACCAGCCTGGTCAACATGACAAAACCCCGTCTCTACTAAAAATACAAAAATTAGCTGGGCGTCATGGTGGGCGACTGTAGTCCCAGCTACTCAGGAGGCTTGAGGCAAGAGAATCGAACTTGGGAGGCGGAGGTTGCACTGAGCGAAGATCGTGCCACTGCACTCCAGCACGAATGACAGAGAGAGACTCCGTCTCAAAAAAACAAAGTCTAAACATAACCAGGCATGGCGGCGCATGCCTGTAGTCCCTGTTACTCAGGTAGTGAGGTGCTGAGAAGAAAAAAGAAAAAAAAGAAAAAAAAAAGAAAAGGAAAGAAAGCAGTACAAACTAAAATGAGGAGATAACATCTGATGGAAATCAAATTGGAAAAGTTGGGCTTTTTTTAACCTATAATTTTAATTTTTGTGGCTACATAGTAGATGTATATATTTACGGGGTACATGAGATCTTTTGATACAGGCATGCAATGCACAATAATCACATCATGTAAAATGGGGTATGGATCCTTAGCGTTATCCATCCTTAGTGTTACAAACAATCTAATTATTATCTTTCAGTTATATAAAAATGTACAATTAAGTTATTAGTCACTATAGTCACATTGTGGTATAAAATATTAGGTCTTATTCATTCTGGTTTTTTTTGTACTCATTAACCATCCCTACCTCACCCCTACCTCTCCCACTACCCTTCCCAACCTCTGGTAACCATCCTACTCTCTATCTCCGTGAGTTCAATTGTTTTTATTTTTAGATTCCACAAATAAGTGAGAACATGTCGTTTGTCTTTTGTGCCTGATGAAAGGTGTTTTTTTAAAAAATTTTGGCCAGGCATGGTGGCTCACGCCTATAATCCTAGCACTTTGGGAGCCGAGGCAGGCAGATCAGGAGGTCAGGAGATTGAGAACATCCTGCTAACATGGTGAAACCCCATCTCTACTAAAAATACCAAAAAAAAAAAAAAAAAAAAAAAATACCCCAGAAGGGGAAACGGGCCTTAAACCCCACAAATCAGGGGCCCAGGCCGTTAATCCCAGCATTTTGGGAGGCTGAGGTGGGCGGATCACGTGAGGTCAGGAGTTCACGACCAGCCTGGCCAACATGGCAAAGCCCTGTCTCTACTGAAAATACAAAAATTANGTGCCTGATGAAAGGTGTTTTTTTAAAAAATTTTTGGCCAGGCATGGTGGCTCACGCCTATAATCCTAGCACTTTGGGAGCCGAGGCAGGCAGATCAGGAGGTCAGGAGATTGAGAACATCCTGCTAACATGGTGAAACCCCATCTCTACTAAAATACCAAAAAAAAAAAAAAATTAGCCCAGCATGGTGACACGTGCCTATAGTCCCAGCTAATCAGGAGGCTCATGCCTGTAATCCCAGCATTTTGGGAGGCTGAGGTGGGCGGATCACGTGAGGTCAGGAGTTCAAGACCAGCCTGGCCAACATGGCAAAACCCTGTCTCTACTGAAAATACAAAAATTAGCTGGGCGTCATTGGTGGGCGGCTGTAGTCCCAGCTACTCAGGAGTATCAATTGAACCCCGGAGGTGGAGGTTGTAGTGAGCCGAGATCATGCCACTGTACTCCAGTCTGGGCGACAGAGAGCGAGACTCTGTCTCAAAACAAACAAACAAACAAAAAATTATTTACCATAGATGAGGAGGCAGTTAAACAGGTACTCTCATATACAAGTGTGTGAAATATTCAACAGTTCTGGAGAGCAAGTTAGTACTGTTTATCAAAAGCTCCAAAATGCGACTACCTTTAACTAAGCAGTTTCACACTGAGGAATTAACCCACAGGAAATAATCAGAGCTATATACAAAGACTTGTCTAACAACAAGTCTCCTCACAATATTATTTTTAATGGTGCAAAACCATAAACAACTTACAGGTGCAACCAGATGGTTATGATTAAATAATTAATGCTACATCCTTAGGTTAGTATACTATGCAGCTATAAAAATCATAGTGTAGGCCAGGCGTGGTGGCTCACCCCTATAATCCCAGGTACTTAGGAGGCTGAGGCAGAAGAATCGCTTAAACCTGGCAGGTGGAGGTTGCAGTGAGTCGAGATTGCACCACTGCACCCCAGCCTGGGTGACAGAGCGACACTCCATCTCAGAAAAAAAAAAAAAAAAAAAAAATCATATTGTAAAAATGTTTAATGATGTGGGAAAATGTTGACATTTTGTTAAACGAAAAGAGTACAAAATAGTACTACTGTATGAGCTCAGAATTACAAAAGAGATGACCCTGTGTCTATAGATCTACAGATACGAGAATAAAAACGTTTACTAAAATGTTGATGGTGGTTATCTCTGGGTTCTGGGATTGTGGATGACTTTTATTCCTTTTTCTATTTCTACACTGTACTGCATTACTTTGGTAGTCAGCGACAGTGTTGTTTATAATAAGTAAAAGAGCTCTAAGGTACTTCTAGAGAATTACTTCCCATGAATTAATGAAGTCAAAGAAAAACTGCTGCGCCTAAAACATGCTCACTGAACAGCTTGCATAGATGCTTTCCCTGACCCATGCTTTCCCCATGTGGGAACAGGGGTCAACAACAGGGTAGAGGTTTCAAAGTGGCCCGTGCCCTACACATTCCTGCCCACCTGGGGTGCTGAGGGCTCTGAGCTGCTCATAGTTATCCTTGAATTGAGACACGCACTTAAGGGAGAGCCAGGACAGCTGGTGTGAGTATGAACATATCACTTGCAACATTCATCTCATGGCTGTGACATCCACTCAGCCTTGAAACCCCTTCATGTTCTATTGGACATCATTCCATGTCAGCCCAGTCCTATAAATGGTCTGCCTGTCCCCATCACATTTTCCCTTTGATATTTCCATGATGACATTTACTGTATATAAGGTAGGAACTATTAGTGAGAACACTGGTTCTGAGTTTCAATTCCATTGCATTTAACATAAGGTCATGGTCACTGTAAATACGTTATGTAAGCCTAGTAGGCATTTAGCTTGAGCCAGGATACCTACTTGTAGGGGTAAACTTGAGAGAATTGGAGAGAAGGTTTTCCCTCAATTATGACACCAAAGAATGGATTATTTCACCTTGCCTTCAAAGTAGAAAAAGTAGAATTAAGAATTAGCTGCCTGTGAGGAAAGCTAGAGAGTCTCTTTGTAAGAAATATTGATGTTTCTTCACTGCCAAAACTGCTAAAGAGAGACTGTTGTGCAAGTAAATAAAAGCAGTTCTTCTGACATGAAAACTGAGATATATTTTGTTAGTGAAACCTCTTGGTAACTAAGCAAATGCCTTCCTGTGTCCATCATATTCAGCCTTTCTCTCTCTCTCCCTTTCTCTTTGGATACGAGGTCTCCCCCATGTCAACCAGGCTCAAGTGCAGTGGTGTGATCATGGCTGACTGCAGCCTCGAATTCCTGGGCTCAAGCGATCCTCCCACCTCAGCCTTTTGAGTAGCTGGAACTGCAGACAGGCACCAGCATGCCAGCCTACGTTCACTTTCTTCAAATGAACACAACTCATCCCCCAAAATCTGCAAGTAACCCCATGATGTGATGAAATGTATGTCTATATAATTCCAGGGTGGGAGACTGGGGGTACTTATGGAGTCCTGCTTGGTATGATCTTTTTTTTTTTTTTTTTTAATGGGGTCTCACTCTGTCATCCAGGTTGGAGTACAGTGGCACAACTCGACTTACTGCAACCTCTGCCTCCCAGGCTCAAGTGATCCTCCCACCTCAGCCTACAGAGCAGCAGGGACCACAGGTGCACACCACCACTCCTGGCTAATTTTTTTTTTTTTATAGAGACAGGGTTTCACCATGTTGTTGCCCAGGCTGGTCTTGAACTCCTGAGCTTAGGTGATCCATGAGCCTCAGCCTCCCAAAGTGCTGGGATTACAGGCGTGTGCCTGGCCCTACGTATGATCTTTCTAGCCAGCAATTTGTTAATCTACCAAAAGCCTTAAAATTGTTCTTACCGTTTGCCATAGGAAATACACTTCTGAGAACTCAAAAAATGAGTTATTTAATATGCAAAGAATAGGTAAGAATGTTCACTGCAAGTATTATTTATAAAAGTGAAAAACTGCAAAAAATCCAAATGTCCGGTAATTGACATCAGCTAAATAGATTACAGCATAATCATACAATAGGTTATTGAGGCCATTGTTCATTATATACTTGCACAATATTAAAGAATATGAAGAAAGGCTCATGATATAAAATTAAATGAAAAACAAGGTGAAAAACTATCTACATATCTTATAAATCCAATGTCAACATATATTCTACACGTACACACAAATACACAATTCGTGTATGGAGAGAGACAGAGAGATCCTCCAGGTTTCCCAGCCTCACTGGATTTATGTACTTTCATATGCCGTAACTCTACTCTTCATTCTGTATGGGCACACCAGTCCAGTCCCCTCTCTAGGTATTTCTGAGACCCTCCAATACATGTCTGCATATACCTCAGCTCATCCTGTTATCTGATCCCCATGCACTCCACAGCATTGCCCCAGCCTCCTTCACCAATCACTTCTCACATGTCTCAAAATGGTTTTTCCAGCTGACTGTCATTCTCTATCATCGGGCTACAATTTTAACAAACCTTACAAAGGCTCGAGGATTACATAGAGAATTACAGTGCAGAAAATAACACTGAACATTAGATATCATTTGCTCCTGAAGTTCCCTGTAAGCCTCTTTCCAGGGACTCTCCACCACAGGTCCACTCCTTTGTTTTCAGCCTGCCACAGTTGTGCAAATCTTTGCCTCACCCTCCCAGAGAGGGTCTCCTCCTATTGACTCAAGTTCTAGAACCCCAAGTTCTTGTTTCTGACCATCAGCAGAGGAAACTCGATAATCTGGACAGCTATACTTGCTCCCAATAAAAATGGTTTTCTGCGTTGTTAAACAGAAACCTCAGTGTCTTCATCTAAAACATTCGCATTTGGATTACTCCACTGGTTCAGGGCCCTCCAAGCACAGTTGTTTGTTACGTCCTTTGGATCCTGAGGAATTTAAAAAGAGTTGCCCCTGGCCTGGCTCAGTGACTCAGGGCTGTAATCTCGGCATTTTGGGAGGCCAGGGTAGGTGGATCATTTGAGGTCAAGAGTTCAAGACCAGCTTGACCAACATAGTGAAACCTCATCCCTACTAAAAATATAAAAATTAGCCAGGCGTAGTGACACATGCCTATAGTCTCAGCTACTCGAGAGGCTGAAGCAGGAGAATTACTTAAGCCCAGGAGGCGGAGGTTGCAGTGAGCCAAGATTGCACACTGCACTCCAGCCTGGGTGACAGAGCGAGACTCTGTCTCAAAAATAAATAAATAATATAATATAATAGGCCAGGCGTGGTGGCTCACACCTGTAATCCCAGCACTTTGGGAGGCCGAGGCAGGCAGATCACAAGGTCAGGAGTTCGAGACCATCCTGACCAACACGATGAAACCCCATCTCTACTAAAAATACAAAAATTAGCTGGGCGTCGTGGTGCCCACCTGCAATCCCAGCTACTCAGGAGGCTGAGGCAGGAGAATCGCTTGAACCCAGGAGGCGGAGGTTACAGTGAGCCGAGATCACACTACTGCACTCCAGCCTGGGCAAAACAGCGAGACACTGTCTAAAAAAAAATTAATTAATTAAATAAAATAAAAAGAGTTGCCCCTAAAGACAAAGCCATCTTCCATCCTTAGAACGTTCAAGAAAGAATGCAGAAACACTGGAATGCAGTTTCAGATACATAATAACAGCTAATAGTAAGTAAGTACTTACTATGAACCAGGCACTATACTAAGCACTGGACATGTATTAACTCACTTAATCTTTGTGAAAACCCTCTGGTAAGTGCTATCATTAACCATATGGATGAAAAAATTAAGACAGAGAGCAATTCAGTACTTTTCCCCAAAGCCACAGATCCAGAAAAGTGGTAAAGGTAGGCTATGTCTAGGTGATGTGGTTTGGCAGTGTCTGCACCCAAATCTCTTGTTGAAATGTAATCCCCATAATCACCATATGCCCAGGGAGGGACCCAGTGGAAGGTGATTGGATCATGGGGGCAGTTTCCCCGTGCTGTTCTCAGATAGTGAGTGAGTTCTCACGAGATCTGATGGTTTTATAAGGGATTCTTCCCCCTTCACTCATCACACTTCTCTCTCCTGCTGCCATGTGAAGAAGATCCTTGCTTCCGCTTCTCCTTTCACCACGATTGTAAGTTTCCTGAGGCCCCCCCCAAACCATGTGGAACTATGTGTTAATTAAACCTCTTTCCTTTATAAATTACCCAGTCTTGGGTATTTATTTACAGCAGTGTGAAAACAAACTAATACACCAGGTCATGTCATTCTAGGGATTTAGCCTCTCTTAGCTACTACACTTTACTGCATTGAAAGACAGGAGGAAGGAAAAAAATGGGAATTAAGGAGGAAAAGAAGTGCTAAAAAATGGTGACTTTTTTTTTGTATTTTTCAAATTGCCTGCAAGGAATTTTAGAATTAGGAACTAGAGCATGTGTGTGCGTGTGTGTGTGTGTGTGTGTATGTGTGTACACTAGACATTGTACCATCTCCGTAATTCACAATGACCCCTAATATTACCACTATAGTAGACATCTTTCCTCTAAGAAATGCTGTTCACTTACATGGATAGGCTCCTAGGAGACTCTATTTATGCCCTGTGACCTCATTCCCTGATGTCAGTTGACTGAACTAGGAAACCATCTGACACAGTTTGAGACAATACGATTTTCTCACTTGAGGATTTCAAATTAGAATTGAGACTAATCCAGTCAATCTGAGTTAGTCTCCTATACAGAGGATACCTATGTATTGGTCAGATAAGGTTAACTGCTATAACAAACAATCCCCAAATCTCAACGGCTTCAGTTTATTTCTCAACCATATCATACTTTAATGAACGCCAATGGAAGATGGAGATGCGGGAAATGCTATGCTCCATAAATTCTATTAAGTGCCCAGGTTCCTTCCATCTAGTGGCTTCATTATTTTCTAAGACCTTAGTCAAGGGAAGAGGGAGAGACTGAAGAGGTGCACAGGAGATTTTTTAAATGGGTTAGACCTGGAAATAGTACGCATCATGCCCCCATTCTAATGGCCACAGTTCATCACATGGCCCTACCTGACAGGAAGGGATGCTGGGAAACACAGTCCTGTTGTATGCCCAGAAAGAAAATGGGTAGGTGACCATCTAGTCAGTCTCTATCACAACATGTAAATTTTTAACGGTGGGGTAGCCATCATCTGTCTACCATGTGCATGTAAAAGCTAAGATTTGTAGAGTGACAAGAATGAAACAGGTGTCCACAGGGACACAGAGAGGAGAGAGAGTGTGAAAAAGCCCTGTGTGGTTTCTTCCTGGCTTTCCACTTTGTGGCATTCTTTTTTTGTTTGTTTTGTTATATATGTGTATATAATTATAAAAGCTACATATATATAAAATTTTTTATAACAGCTTTATTGAAATATAATTCACATGACATAAAGTTCAACCTTTCAAAGTGTACAATTCCATGGGTTTTAGTATAGAGTTATGCATCACCACGATCTAATTCTGGAACATTTTCATCCCTCCACAAGAAACTCTGAGCTCACTAGCAGTCACCACCCACCATTCCTAGCCCCTGGCAACCATTAATCTACTTTCTGTCTATATGGATTTGTTTATTCTGGACATTTCGTATAAATGGAATCAATCATGCAGTATGTGGCCCTCTGTGTCTGGGTTCTTTCACTTAGCATTAAGTTTTTCAAGGTTAACCCATTTTGTAGTATGTATCAGAACTTCATTTCTTTTTATAACCAAATAATATTCCATCATATGGACATACCACATTTTGTTTATCTGGTTATCACTTTATAGGAATTTGAGTTGTTTCTACTTTTTGCCTATCATGAATAATGCTGCCATGAACATTGGTGTACCTTTTGTGTGCACATATGTTTTCATAGGAGTGGAATTGCTGGGTGGGTCGTATGGTAATAATTTTATGATTTTTTTTTTTTTTTTTTTGAGACGGAGTCTTGCTCTGTCGCCCAGGCTGGAGTGCAGTGGCCGGCTCTCAGCTCACTGCAAGCTCCGCCTCCTGGGTTGACGCCATTCTCCTGTCTCAGCCTCCCAAGTAGCTGGGACTACAGGCGCCCGCCTCGTCGCCCGGCTGGTTTTTTGTATTTTTTAGTAGAGACGGGGTTTCACCGTGTTAGCCAGGATGGTCTCGATCTCCTGACCTCGTGATCCGCCCGCCTCGGCCTCCCAAAGTGCTGGGATTACAGGCTTGAGCCACCGCGCCCGGCCAATAATTTTATGATTAACAGTTTGAGGAACTGTCTGGAACTAATGTTTAAGAGTCCTGGCTGTCCTTGAGCTACTTCAGTATTCTCCACATGAATATATGAATTCCCTTTTTTTCCTTCTTCTTTCATCAACTTGAATTGATTTCAGTAACATTATTTGCAACCTCATGAGCCTTAGCAAAGTCACCCACGTGTATTACCTCTGGTTCAGACTTTCCTGATTCCTCAGTCTCATTTATTTTGGCTCTATTTTTGCTGGCCTATTTGATAATGCTTTAGTTTGGCTTTATTTTGGCTGCAAGTATCAGGTGCTCATTCCAGTTAGCTCAAGTATAAGAACATTCAGAAAAATACATGATAAGATAATGGAAGCTTTTGGAAACCCAAGAACAAAAACCATAAAGGGCTAGCTTCAGAGAAACTAGTGCTAAAAGCTAGTTCTCAGTTTGAGGTGGCTGTACACTTTACCAATTACAAATTTGTAAGTCTTCACTGTATTTCATCAGTATAGCTATAGTTCAGCCATACTCCTTTCTGTCCTGCTATGAACTGGTAATTTCTCTACTTTCATGCCATTCCTTTGAGAGAGGAATTCTGATGGGTCCAATGTATCTTTTCATGTCTGATTACAGGTCATGGGAATCTAGCCAATCTATGGTTTGGTTGCCCTTAAATCAGGTGCCCACCCCGATCCAAACATTCATGAGACCAGAGAGCTAGATCTCATGGTACAAAACATGGCTTCTGAGTCTACTTTTTCAACAGGGGCCAGGAGGGCACGGTGATTGATTTGTGTGTGTGTGTGTGTGTGTGCGCGCGCGAGTGTGTGCATGTGTGTGTGTGATTGATTGATTGATATTTTGTTTTGTTTTGTATTTTTGAGAGACAGAATGTCACTCTGTCGCCCAGGTTGGAGTACAGTGGAGAGATCTCGGCTTACTGCAACCTCTGCCTCCTGGGTTCAAGTAATTCTTCTGCCTCAGTGTCCCAAATAGCTGGGACTACAGGCATGCGCCACCACACTCAGCTAATTTTTGTATTTTTTTAGTAGAGACGGAGTTTCACTATATGTTGTTTCAGGCCTGTCTCCTGAAAATCCTGACCTCAGGTAATCCACCTGCCTCAACCTCCCAAAGTGCTGGGATCACAGGCGTTAGCACCATACTTGGCCAGTTGATTGATATTTTAATTTAAAAAAATGGATCAACTCTTTTGCAATTAACCTCTGTCTTTGGTCTTTGGGTTTTTTTGGGGGGGCAGGAGGGGACAGAGTCTTGCTCTGTTGCCCAAGCTGTGGTGTGATCTTGGCTCTCTGCAACCTCTGCCTCCCAGGTTCAAGTGATTCTCCTGCCTCAGCCTCCCGAGTAGCTGGGACTACAGGCAAGTGCCACTGCATCTGGCTAATTTTTGTATTTTTTGTAAAGATGGTTTCACCATGTTGTCCAGGCTAGTCTTGAACTCCTGACCTCAGGTGATCTGCCTGCGTCTGCCTCACAAAGTGCTGGGATTACAGGTGTGAGCCACTGTGCCTGGCCTGTCTTTGGTCTTAATAATCTGCTGGGATATAGTTTCCTGTATTCAAGATCCAGTTTTATCCACCGTAATTAAGGGTAAGACTAGCCTATTGTCCCATCCCCATCCAGTCTACTCCTTGCTCAACCACCTCTCTGTGAGAGGAGTTGGATTAAACATATGTTGTAAAGGCTGTTTGTCCCTTTGGATGATGTGAACAGTAAAAGTAGAAAGGAATCCCCTGAACAGGACCCATTCCCTGTTCCTATCAGAGCCTCTCCCCATGATTCCCTCTTGATATAGTTTTGGATATTTGTCCCCACCCAAATCTTATATTGAATTGTAATCCCCAATGCTGGAGGTGGTACCTGGTGGGAGGTGTTTGGATCATGAGGGTGGATCCCTTACAGCTTGATGCTGTCTTCCTGATAGTGAGTTCTTGCGAGATCTGGTTATGTAAAAGTGTGTAACACCTCCCTCCCACTCTCTCTCTTTCTCTCTTCCTCCTGCTTTTGCCATGTGAAGTGCCTGCTCTCGCTTTGTCTTCTGCCATGATTGAAAGCTCCTTGAGGCTTTACCAGAAGCCCAGCAGATGCCAGCATGATGCTTCCTTTAAAGCCTGCAGAACCATGAGCTAATTAAACCTATTTTCTTTATAAGTTACCCAGTCTCAGGTATTTCTTTATAGCAATGCAAGAATGGCCTGATACAACTCCCTGTCTCCTACCTTATTTCCTAAAATGTAAAGGGGTAGAACCACAGCAAAGATTCATAGAGTATAGCAAATTGTCCACAATTTCCAGGTCTACTTTCAACATGTCACAGCTGGAACAGGATAGGAAGCTCCTTGAGCCAAAAGTTAAGCTTTGGGATGAGTGAAAGACTGGCTTTCGGTACTTCTTTTCATAAGGACACAACCCAGAGATAGAAGTATATTTATAAAAGGAAAAATGTAGGTTTTAATATGTTAGAATGAGAAATAATATTTCAAGTTAAAATGTAAACTCTTATCGTTAATGTCAGAACTTTCCAGAATATTACATTACATGTGTCTGTGAATGTATTTTTTCCATTAACAAAGCAAAACAAAAAAAATTAAACTCATTGAGTTTCATGAAGTTTTCCATTTGGAAAGATATTCTGATTTGTAAGAAGGGTAGGCCCATAGTCTGCCCTAATTTTATTTGTTGCTCCTCTGATTTTTTTTTAAATGTGCTTCCCTGTGGCTAATGCCAAGTGTGCATTTGCCAGATTGTCTGGACATACTCCAAAAGAAATAGCTCACTCATATCTTTAAAGAAAAAAGCATTTCATACATGTTTAAAAGCTAAAGTAGCTTGAGGGTAGGGGTGGGGGATAGAGGACAGAGAAGAGAGAGTTTCATATTTTACTAGCAAACTTTTGACCAGACTTTCTGAACCTTAGCATTTTAGGAATTTGAGTTGGCCAAGTCAGTTGTGAAAGACTCCCACATAGCAGGAATTGAAAAAAAGGACAGATTATTTACATGAGTTTTCTACTACCTAATTGGATAGACACTGTTCCCTAACCAGGCACAACAAAAACATGTTTGTTTATTTTAAGGCTGTCTGCTGCCCCGCATTGTGAGTTTGCTCAGTGGGCCAGCGTGGCACAGAGACAGAGTTGAGAGACCAGACCCGGGGCCTCTGGAGGAAAGTGCTGGTATCATCGCTGAAGAGCTTTCTAAATGCTGGCTGGCTGTTGTCAGGAGCAGTCCTTAGACAGGCTCGCTCCTGGTAGTTCAAAGAGTCAGGTTGGTTTAGCAATCATGTTGTCCCTTAGATTACTTGTATATTCCTAAGTGTATTCCAAAGACAGTGAATTCCCATCCACAGTATACGCGTAAACTGTGATGAGGTGAGGCTCGGAGTTCTAATGAAGTGCAGGCTACAGATTTTAGCACAGAGAAGAGAGGTTCTGAGTGTAGTGGTGAAGAGCATGGACTCAGGAGCCGGACTGCCTGGGTTGGAATCCCAGTGCCCAGCTTCCTGGCCATGCTATCATGGGCAGGTTACTCAACTACCCGGTGCCTCAATTTCCCCATCTGTTATATGGGGATTAAATAGCCACTACTTTAATAGAGTTAAGGTAAGTATTAAATGAGTAAGATGATTAGGAAATTGACATGTAGTAAATGACATATATGTTTGTTCAATAAAGTGGAATATACTGATGACTGGTATTCCGTCTAGAATTCTACATTCTCACATGAGAAAGAATACAAATGCTAGAAGCAACCCAAATTGGGGCAAATCTAAATAAACTACAATATGGTTGTACTATGAAGCACTGTGTAACCACTTTTGTTTTTCTTGAGACAGGGTCTTACTAGGTCGCTCAGGTTGGAGTGTGTGGTGCCATCTTGGCTCACTGCAACCTCCACCTCCCGGATTTAAGTGATTCTCCAGCCTCAGCCTCCCAAGTGGCTGGCATTACAGTGTGTGCCACCATGCCTGGCTAAGTTTTATTTATTTATTTATTTATTTATTTATTTATTTTGAGAGATGAGGTTTTACCATGTTGCCCAGGCTGGTCTCAAACTCCTGAGCTCAAAGCGATCCACCCACCTCAGACTCCCAAAGTGCTGGAATTACAGGAGTGGGCCACCCTGCCTGTCTTATAGCCACTTTTAAATGACGCATTTTTATATCTGCTATTGTGGGATAACCCGTAAGATATATTGTTAAGAGACAGAGGAAGTCCCTGTATAGCACATGTAGGAGTAATTATAAGAACTAACATTTACTGAATATTTTCTGTGTCAGGCACTGTTTTAAGAGCTCTACATATATTAACTCATCTAATCTCCATAATAAGCCAGGTACTTGTCATTTTTCATTGTGGAAATTAATGAGAAAATTGAGTCTCAGAGGTTAGGGTACTTGCCTAAGGTCACACAGTGGGTAGGTAGATGAGCTGGGACTTGAATTCAGACAGTGTTGCTCCAGTGTCCATTTACAAATCACTATGCTAAGCTACTCTCCCAGTAGAATAATCTCAGTTGTGTACAAATACAACTACATATGTATAAAGAAACGTGCACGTTAAGAACAATAAGGTCTGAAGGCGTAGACAGTAACCACGAATCTATAAAGGGAAGAATGGGAATCAGTGGCGTCAGGTGGTGGCAGATGCTTAAGGTGAGGGGGACTTTCATTTATTATTATGTATATCTGAATATTGTTTGAATTATTGAGTATTATACATACATGAATTTGTATATTGCTTTTAGAATTAAAAATAATTATAAAATAAATTAATAACAAACACTTATAAAAGACTTACTTGATGCCAGGCAGTGTTCCTTAGTGTTTTACAAATATTAAATAACTTAATCTTCTTAAAAGTCTCCATTTTGCAGATGAGGAAACTGAGGTAGTCAATTCACAGTTGGTAAGAGACAAAGGTGGGATTTGAACCCATATAGTGTGACTGCAGATTCTGTGTTCTTAATTATGATTACACACACACACACACACACATACACACGCATGTGGGAGCTGAGATCTGAGCCAATGGTCTTCACACATTTTCAAATTCTAGACGAGACTACCAACCACCCTATGCCGTGGGGAACACCCTTTAGTCTGGTGCTTAGAGGTATAAATTCTCAAATTACACAAACATGGACTTGAATTCCATCTCTGCTAGTTACTAGCTGTGTGATCCTGGGCTAGTTATTTGACAGTTTTGATCTCTGTATCCTCAACTATAAAGGCCAAGTGTGGTGGCTCATGCCTGTAATCCCAGCACTTTGGGAGGCCGAGGCGGGTGGATCACAAGGTCAGGGGATCAAGACCATCCTGGCTAACATGGTGAAACCCCATCTCTACTAAAAATACAAAAAATTAGCTGGGCATGGTGGTGGGCGCCTGTAGTCCCAGCTACTCGGGAGGCTGAGAGTCAGGAGAATGGTGTGAACCCGGGAGGCGGAGCTTGCAGTGAGCCGAGATTGCACCACTGTACTCTAGCTCGGGAGACAGAGCAAGACTCCGTCTCAAAAAAAAAAAAAAAATCCCTGAGATAATAATAGTCACTCTCACAAGGTTGTTACGAGGATTTAAAAATATGAGTATACATAAAGTGCTTAGCACAGAACCTGGCATTCAGTAAGAAATAAATCAATGTTGGCTGGGCGCGGTGGCTCAAGCCTGTAATCCCAGCACTTTGGGAGGCCGAGACGGGCGGATCACGAGGTCAGGAGATCGAGACCATCCTGGCTAACACGGTGAAACCCCGTCTCTACTAAAATACAAAACTAGCCGGGCGAGGTGGCGGGTGCCTCTAGTCCCAGCTACTCGGGAGGCTGAGGCAGGAGAATGGCGTAAACCCGGGAGGCAGAGCTTGCAGTGAGCTGAGATCTGGCCACTGCACTCCAGTCCGGGCGATAGAGTGAGACTCCGCCTCAAAAAAAAAAAAAAAGAAAGAAATCAATGTTAATTATTCCCATTATAATTATTAGTGTATTATCTAGGCACCCCTTTTCAACTTTTATTAAGGTTGAGGGTAATCTTTTTCTCCCATCTTTATTTGGGACACTAAGACACATCTTTGGTCTAGCAATATCTGTAAGGAATCTACTTTTTATTTTTTATTTATTTATTTGTTGTGAGTAGAGACGGGGTTTCACCATTTTAGCCAGGATGGTCTTGAACTCCTGAACTTCTGATCTACCAGCCTCAGCCTCCTAAAGTGCTGGGATTACAGGCGTAAGCCACCGTGCCCTGCTGGGAATCTACCTTTTGATATGATTGCAAAAAGTTTACCAAGATAGATGTATAAAGATATTCACTGAGGTGTTATTTGTTCTAGCAATGAACTGGAAACCACCTAAACATCCATCATTAGGAAACCGATTAGCCAGGTGTGGTGGCTCACTCCTGTAGTCTTGGCAGTTTGGGAGGATGAGACAGGAAGATCACTTGAGCCCAGGAGTTTAAGATCAGCCGGGGCAAAAAAAAAAAATTAGCCGAGTAAGGTGACATGTGCCTGTAGTCCCAGCTACTTGGGAGGCTGAGGTGGGAGGATCATTTGAGCCTGGGAGGTCGAGGCTGCAGTGAGCCGAGATTGTGCCACTGCACTCTAGCCTGGGTGACACAGCAAGACCTTTTCTCAAAAAAAAAAAAAAAAAAAAGGAAACTGATTAAATACATTGTGATTCATACAAATAAGGAATAATATTTGCAGACTCTTAAAAGACCCAATACATAGCAGCCTTCTTCCCTGTTCAGATTCTGAACAAACTGAGAAAATGTCATATGAAGGCACAAATCTCTCTGATAAAGGCTAATTTGCATGCTGCACCATGTGTTATCTCATACTGTGAGACAAATAGTCTTCCTACTATGGAAACCCCGAATTGGATAGACATTCTCCAGTTCTGCCCACTTTTGGGGGAGCGGTAGGCAACTCCATCCTAAGAAGAAAAGGGCAGAATTGAACCTAAAAGGTTCAATTTATATAATCAGATAAATCACTCTGCACTCAAGGGGTGGTGGAAGTAAAGGGACAGAAAGGGGCCAGGAATGACATTAGCTGAGGGCCTTTCACTTGGAAGGCACATTCTCTCCTAACAAAGACTGTGCAGACATTAAAAGTAGAGAGTATGGCCAGGCACTGTGGCTCACGCCTGTAATCCCAGCACTTTGGGAAGCTGAGGCGGGTGGAGCACGAGGTCTGGAGTTCAAGACCAGCCTGGCCAAGATGGTGAAACCCCGTCTCTACTAAAAATACAAAAATTAGCTGGGCGTGGTGACAGGCACCTGTGATCCCAGCTACTCAGGAGGCTGAGGCAGAGAATTGCTTGAACCCAGGAGGCAGAGGTTGCAGTGAGCTGAGATTGTGCCACTGCACACTAGCCTGGGTGACAGAGACTCCATCTTAAAAAAAAAACAAAAACGACAGTATATCTGTAGCTCGTGTTTGAAAGATCTCTGAGATGGTGTTTAAGGTGAAAAACAATGAGATGCAGAACGATTAATACAGTAAGATCTCCCTCATGTAAAATTTTGTTAGAGGACATACATAAATATGCCATAATAAGGATGTACAAAAAAATAGTAACACTGGTTATATTTTAGGGGAGAAACTCAGGGCAGAAGAGGGAGCTTTTATTTTTCCTTTTATACTTTTTTTACTGTTTTAATTTTCTTCCCATGTGTATTACTTTTATTTTTTAAAATACGGTTAGGGGTTATCTGGACTGTGGGATTAATGACCATTATTGCTTTCTTTTTCATACTGCTCTGCAAAAGTAAGTTATAATAAATGTTACCTTAAAAAATAAAAACATGGCAACTTTTTTTTTTAATGCCTTCTCTAGCCTTGGGAGTCCTAATGAGCTGTAATCACAGAGACGCCAGACTAGTCAAAATTGGAAGAAAGAGCTATAATCACAGGAAAAGAACTCTCTCCACAATTTGAAGTATCCCAGAAAAAGCAGCAGCAATGCGGGCAGACTTCAAGAAAAGCAGAACGGAGTAGCCATGGCGGGGCCTGCAGTGGCTGGAGGGGGGCCTCAATAACGTGAAATGACATCAGAAAAGGACCTGAGTAGCCCCAAGAAAGGGAGGACGGAAAGTCAAGGAGGAAAGTAAACAGGAGTTGAATTTAGGAGTAAATGCTACAGTGATTATGACTCACAGCCTCATGGTACACAAGGCCTGAGGGACTTGGAGAAACCAGGTCTTAGTTGTATAACCAAGGTACTCTGCTGGATGGACCATGGAGCGGCCTCCTGCAGCCACAGGTGATCAAAATGAAGTCTGTGTGACGGAGTCTGCAGCGAGGCAAGATAGCTGCCTCAAACAAGTCCATGTTCCATCTCTTCTCCTAACCTCCTGCCTGCCAAAGCTCTAGCAGGGAAGTCATTATGACAAAGCATGCGTGCACACTAATTACCTGTCATACTTCTCTGTTGCTAGACCAGACCCTATAAGAGAATTCCAAAGAATTTATTTTTATGGGAACAAAATACAGTAATTGATATTGCAATCCTGCCCAAATCACTGAATAGATCCTTTAACATCCCAATTCCCTAAGACAGCTTTGACTTACTACACACCTCACATGCCAGCTAGGGTTTGAAGTGCATGTAGCTGCCCCGGTGAAGCCCTTTCTTACTGTAAGTGCTCAAGAACAAAGATATTTCTTAAACTTCCTTTGATTCTCATAAAATAAAAATAGCCATTACATACTAAAGCACAAAGCTCCATGGGTTAAGAAATCCCTGATGTTTTTCCTGCCTTCAGTCATTTTCTTTGTTTAAAGCATTTAGAAACAGTGAATGTTCATGAAGAGAAAAAAAAACAAAAAAAAATCTCCAGCAGGAAAATGAGTGTGAGAGTTAGTCAGCAGCTACACTCACTCATACGTCCATGAGGTTGTAACTTAATCTGAAAACAGTCTTTCCTGGAAGAGACTTGAGCAGCGATTTATCATTTTATAATTTGTGGTTTAAATTTGAGCCATAAACCAAGCAGCTGTA
This sequence comes from Rhinopithecus bieti, assembly GCF_001698545.2. Lineage (NCBI taxonomy): Eukaryota > Metazoa > Chordata > Mammalia > Primates > Cercopithecidae > Rhinopithecus > Rhinopithecus bieti. The sequence goes on from NW_016813718.1 coordinate 1,864,568, forward strand.
TTGGTTTGAGGCACTTTTGAATCTTCTTAAAACCCCAGGAGGCAAGAGGACAGCTTTAAACTTGAGAGTCCAAACTCTTGGGGTTTAACTGAGAGAACACGAAGGACAACGTTTCTGCGTGCCCTCTCTTTTCTTAGGAAATGTATGGAATGCACGCATTTGTTTGTTTTAGACTTGGGAAGAAAAAGCAGACTTTGATAGCTGGAACCATGAGCCGGCCCCTCGTATCTTATGACAGCGGGTTTTCGTATATTACAGGGTCCCCTGGGAAATGAGAAGCTGGAAGCCGAGAGAGGGGGAAATGGGTGGAGAAAGGGGAAGCAAGGGGAAGGGAGGAGTGCCGGAGATAACTCTGCTGACTTCACAATTTTCCACCGGGCCTGCCCTGCCTACCTTTGTTGACATCAAAGCTCATTGAGAAGCCTCTGTGTGCTGGCTCAGTCAGCCCTGCCTGCTGCCAGTGGGAAAAGGAATTGGCAACTAGCCCTACAACAAAACTGAGAACATAATTCCTGAAATTAACTTTTCCTTAAAAATTTTTTTTTCCTTCTCGGTATGGCAGCTCTGGGTCCCATCCGCCACCATTTGCCGGGGTTCAAGCATCCACCAGGGAGAAAAGCAGCTTTTACAGAGATATCTCCAGAAACTCGGGCAGCCTCCCAAGGTGTCTCACTGGTTCTGCAGCAGTGTTGGCTTTCTGTGGGCTGATGGGTGTGGCTTTTGCAATCATGTTGGGGCGCCTGGATTTCGGAAGCCTGGGCTCCTTTATGCAGAGCAATGCAGAGCATCAGATTTTGAAGCTGGCAGCTGAGAGCTCTCAAGTCAGCTGCCATTTCGTCTCTCCTCCCTGCTCCCCTGCTGGGATTCGTTTGTTTCCATTTCCATCTCTCTTTTCTCTGGAGTCTTCTGGCTCCTCTCCAGGGAGAAAGCAGAGGAAATAAGATGACCATCCTGTCTGCTGTCACTTACGACCTTCAAATCTGCTTATCACTTGAATCCCAGGACAAAAAGAGTCACTGCACCCTTACAGAGCAAAAGGAACTTGCCGTCGATTCTACATATTAGAACCTAGTTGGACAGCACAGTTAAAATATATGCCTGTGTGGCCCGGCGCGGCGGCTCACACCTGTAATCCCAGAACTTTGGGTGGCTGAGGCAGGCGGATCACGAGGTCAAGATATTGAGACCATCCTGGCCAACATGGTGAAATCCCATCTCTACTAAAAATACTGGCGTGGTGGTGTGCTCCTGTAGTCCCAGCTATTTGGGAGGCTGAGGCAGGAGAATTGCTTGAACCCAGGAGGTGAAGGTTGCAGTGAGCTGAGATCATGCCACTGCACTCCAGCCTGGTGACAGAGCGAGACTCCATCTGACAGAGCGAGACTCCATCTCCAAATAAATAAATAAATAAATAAATAGATAAATGTAATATATATATACCTGTGTGTGCTAGCTCACAGCTCTCTGCTCTAACAGCCTCAGGCAGTATGAGGCATGTTACCCTTTACCATCTTCTCCTGTTCAATGTGAATCTAAAGATAAGCCTGGGCTAGAAGTAGGTTCCTTGGCAATCCAGCTCCAGCAACAAAGAAAACTGAGCATAAAAAGCAGTTTACAGTTTCTGCAACTGGTTATAGATTGTATTTGTTTATTTAATTTAATTATTATTATTTTTTGAGATGGAGTTTCTCACTGTTGCCCAGGCTGGAGTGCAGTGGCACAATCTCGGCTCACTGCAACCTCTGCCTCACGGGTTCAAGTGATTCTCATGTCTCAGCCTCTCAAGTAGCTGTGACTACAGGCACACACCACCACGCCTGGCTAGTTTTTGTATTTTTAGTAGAGATGTGATTCCACCATGTTGGCCAGACTGGTCTCGAACTCCTGACCTCATGTGATCTGCCTGCCTCGGTCTTCTGAAGTGCTGGGATTACAGGTGTGAGCCACTGTGCCAGGTCAGATTGTATTTGCAAGTCACAGAATGTCAGCATCCTCCCGTCTTTTTTTTTTTTTTTTTTTGAGACAGGATCTCACTTTGTCACCTAGGCTGGAGTGCAGTGGTGTGATCTCGGCTCATGGTAGCCTCGACCTCCTGGGCTCAAGTGATCTGCCCACCTTGGCTTCCCAAAGTGCTAGGATTACAGGCACGAGCCGTTGCACTTGACCCTTTCTCCCTTTTTTAAATTTACCACTGCTAGGCGGGGTGCGGTGGTTCATGCCTATACTCTTGTCCTTAAGGGAAGTAATAAGAAATGTCACATTTTAGATAAGAAATTGGTGAGCAAAGTAATTCAAACCCTATATTTTGAAACCAAGGATTTTAAAATTGGGAAATGAGAGCTTAAACAACTTAATTAAGAGGCCTGTCTAAGGTAAGGGTCCATTAGTTAATCCCATGAACAAGGATTAGCACCTGAGTCAGTTTGGAACTACGCATCCTCAAGGACCCAAATCCAGGTGAGACAGATGACAGTGTTACTCAAAACTAAGCTTACTACAAGAGACTCAATTAGCCGGGCATGGTGGCGGGTGCCTATAGTTCCAGCTACTTGGGAGGCTGAGGCAGGAGAATGACTTGAACCCAGGGGCAGAGATTGCAGTGAGCTGAGATTGCACCACTGCACTCCAGCCTGGGAGACAGCCTGGGAGACTCCGTCTCAAAAAAACAAAAAGCAAAAAACAAAACAAAACAAAAAAACCAAAAAAAATAAACTAAAAAGAGATGCACTGAAGTTATTTTCTGCTTAAGAGAGCTGAAACCCTGCCCTTGGTTATCTAGACTCACATTGACTCCCCCAGACTGCCAATGCATTTGAAACTGATTCAAAATGCTTTTTGGAGATCCATCTCAATTCAGCTTGCAGGCATTCTTGGGGCCTCCTTCCAAGAAGAAATGGACCAGCATTCTGTCTGGGCTAGACCCAAGTCAGGCTCTGTCTGCTCGGGAGAATGTCATCTCAGCTTTTGAATGTCTGACGGCTCAAGCTCCAGGCTCCTGCTCCTCAATCAACACCACCACAGATTTGCAGTGTTGGCTCGACTCGCAGACCTTAATCTTTAGCTCCCACATAGATGACACAATTCTTTTTTTAAAGACGTTAAGGATATATTAAGCTTCTCTTCCCTGAATTCTCTTTCTCAAACTTCCATCATCATCTGCTACTACTACTTACTGAATACCTAGTATGACCTAGATACTGGGGCAAACAAGGGAGACTTGGTCCATGCCTTCATGGGTCTTTAAGTACCATAGGTAATAATTGTATCATTGTATAACCAAGTTAGAGATAAAAATAATAAAATAAAATGACAGACAGCTCACAGCCTTCTGTCCCATTGATATTGCATTCACCCCACCTAACAAAGTAGGAGATCTAATAGTCAAGTTCTTCAATGTTCTCCTGGCTCGCTTCCCAGCCATGGTCAAATTCTCTGCATGCTCTTTCCTCCTTTTCTGGATTACTTGAGGAATTGCCAGGAGAGCAGAGGCATGAAGAATGCAGGCAGCGAAAGAGGAAAAGCATCTGCCAATGACTGACCGAAGCCAGTTGTAGTTAGACAGAATCAGGTTCTCAATTGCAAGCAACAGAAACTAACTCTGATTTAAACAGAAAAATAATTTGTTGAAATGCTATCGGGCAACTCATAGAATAACTGGGAAGGCTAGAGAAACGGGCTCAAAAAACACAGGAACCAGAAATTCAGGATCACAGCCAAGGCTATAGGTACAATCACAGCATGGGGACTAGGATGAGGATATCACTGTTGCCACTGCCCAGTGCTGGACCACAGCTTACATTGTCACCATCTTTAGCTCCAGACACTGGATACCACTATGAGCACCACTGCTCTGGGAGCTTGTATATTTTTGCTGCCCTGCAGTTTCCCACGAAAAGGTGTCCGTATTTGTTGGTGCCAGTGCCTTCTGATTCCTTCTGGAGCAGCTGTACCTGTTGGCCAAGTCTTGGTTATGTGTCCATGTCCTACCTTTAAAAGAGACTAGAAAGAAGAGTATCTGGGCCAGGCATGGTGGCTCACGCCTGTAATCCCAGCACTTTGGGAAGCTGAGGCAGGCTGATCACCTAAGGTCAGGAGTTCGAGGCCAGCCTGACCAATATGGTGAAGCCCCATCACTACTAAAAATATAAAAATTAGCCCGGTGTGGTGGTGGGCACCTGTAATCCCAGCTACTCAGGAGGCTGAGACAGGAGAATTGCTTGAACCTGGGAGGTGGAGGTTGCAGTGAGCTGAGATCATGCCACTGCACTCCAGCCTGGGTGACAAAGTGAGACTCTGTCTCAAATAAAATAAAATAAAATAAAATAAAATAAGACAGTATTTGGTCCTTGGGGCTCTTTCTTAGGACACCAAGATTCATAAAGTGATAAATGTCCTAAACATGTGAAGGGAGTTCAGATGCTGAGTAGCCACAAACGACTCTACCTAAACCTCCTTCCTCTAATCCCATGTGATGGGGAGGGCCTGGGTCAACATTGCTGAAGAGCCAGAAAATCAGAAATGAGTCCAGTAGCCACATTCCAGCACTAAGCCCAGAATCTATCAACCTGAGAAACAACTACCCTAGGCAAGCCAAGAGCAGCACAATCAGGTTGACCTCTCCTCAGGGACAAAGGAAAGATGGCCCCCTCTCTCCCACAGAAGACTCCCTCAGCCCCCGGGAGGAAAGGAGAGGGAGCAGTGGGGAGGCTGAAACAGCCTCTGGATCTGGATCAGCCCTGCCTGCTCCGGTCATCCTTTTCACACCAGCAGGAAGGAAATTGAAGCTACTGCCACTGAAAAAACAAAAGACAAAAGCCCGTGCCAGAGGTTTGTACCTTGGGCTTTGACCTCTCATCCCAGACCTGCCGCTTAGACTTTTGATAACCTATAGACTCATCATGATTTTGCCACAGCTAGCCACCAAGGCCTAGGGGTGTTACCTGAGATGGGGATGGCTGGGTATGGAGAGGGACATGTGTGTTAATCAACAACCCGCAGCCCCTGGGCCTCAAATAAAACAAACAAAAAAATGGAAACTCTGTTTTGAATCATCTAATTATTTGTTCCCTGCCTTTGGAAGAGAGGCAAACTAACCCAAAGTGTAGCCCTCATTAGAAGATGATCCATACCATCAGGGAGTCTCTCAAGTCATTCTCACGATCCTCTCCTGGGGTGGGCCCTTGGTGACATCCTGTTTTCCTTTATTCCTTTACTGGGGATGTGGCTGGGAAGCGCCTTCCTGGCAGGGTGCATAATTCCCACTGTCTGATTCTAGCTTGGGGAGAGGAGGGTAGGGTGACAAGTAGAGTGTCTGTTCCCATTCTTTCCTCTACCCCTGACCGCAAACTTAGCTTCCACCCCCACTTTTTCCTTAAGGCTGTCAGAAGTTCCTGGGGGAGCCACACATGAAGCCTTCATAACAGCTCTGGGCTGTTGAAAAGTACCCCTTTATTAATAAAAATCACGAGAAACCAATATATTTATAATACATTAGCTTAATTCCTTATAAAAATTTTTGCACTAAGCCAAGGTTCAATACTAGAGTTTTGACTTCCTTTTTTTTTTTTTTTTTGAGACACGGTCTCACTCTGTTGTCCAGACTGGAGTACAGTGGTGCCATCTCAGCTCACTGTAACCTCCACCTCTGCCTCCCAAGTAGCTGGGATGATAACGTCGCCTGGCTAATTTTTTTTTTTTTTTTTGTATTTTTAGTAGAGACGGGGTTTCACCATGTTGCCCAGGCTAGTCTCAAACTCCTGAGCTCAAGTCATTCGCCTGCTTGCCTGCTTCGGCCTCCCAAAGTGCTGGGATTACAGGCGTGAGCCACCGCCTCCCACCAGTTCTGATTTTCTTAGAGGGTAATCACAGAAAACAAACAAACAAACCCTTTTTTGTAAATTCTGAAAACTCAATTGGAGACATTGTTTATTCTATTTCTCAGATTCCTGTCTTTTAGGATCTACGTGATAAATTTCACTTACAATTCAGCACGAGGGAAAAGATTACATTTCCTCATGAGCTGATATTGCTTCCTTTTTTTCAGACAGTAAGAGTGATGTAACCAATTGTCTTTCACTTTTTGATCGAGCTGTCAGGAAGCCCAGACTTCAATTTAGTATCCATTTACAAAATTATCTTATTTCTGGTTCCTGATCTTCTCCTTCCTCTTTATGGCTTCCCATCTTCCCTTTCATCTGTATGTCAACTGTCTCGCCTATTTGCACATGTCAGCTACACTCAAGGTCACCCAGAAGTTGATCTCACTTTCCTGAGTACCCAGGCTAGTTGAAGAGAAAAACTCACAGGCTAGCACACAGGGAACTATTAGCGGAATATGTTCAAGTGTTAAATTAGAAGAAAAAGAGTTTTAGGGATTGAGCAGACAGATTAGTGAAAATTGTAGCAGTCAAAAGAGAGCTTCCTGAAGGAGGTGGTAATTAGAGTAAGCTTTGAAGGTTTGGCGTTCGTTTCAGGGGTTCATTTCAGTGGACCAGCTATAAGGCTTGGTTTGGACCATGGGAGGCTTTGGGGCAAATACCTGGGATGTTGGTTGTCTCGTTCCTTGAGGGCAGGTCCTGAAGCTCTCTGAGTTGCTGGTGTACTGCTTTCTGGGAATCAACTATGTGAGGATGATAGAGTCAGTCCTCAGTAAAATCGTACAGCGGATGGCACTGGTCTAGGTGCTGTTGGTGTTTTAGATGGGACAATTCTTCATTGGAACAAAACTTCATTGGAACTATACCTAATGTACTATATTTAGCATCCTGATCCTCATCCACCAAGTGCCGCTAGCAACCCCTAGTTATTGGGACAACACCACATGCTGTGTGCTTTCCCCGCAGACCCTGGGGGACAGTTCCACACAGGTGAGACCTACCACTCCCTCAAATGCCTGAGGTTCTCCTCTCCAGCCTGCCACCCAAACTAGGATTTCCAGATTTAGGGGAAAAAACCCAAAAATACAGATCATCCCATCAAATTTGAATTTCAGATAAACAATGAATATTTTTTAATATAAATATGTCCCAAATACTGCATTATTTTTCTATAGGTGAAATTAAAATCTATCTAGGGGTCTTTATTTTATTCATTGCCCTACCCACAACCTTTCATCACAAACCTGCTTTCCAGAAATTTCCATTCAGTTGATCATGTTCTGTGTACTGAATTATTCCCTACTTGTCTGTTAAGACTCGTCTATTCTGTATTTCAGTCACGCATATTCATTGTCTGTGCTAAGTCTCAGTGGGATGATAAATATTTATTTATTTATTTATTTCTGAGACATAGAGTGTCACTCTGTGGCCCAGGCTGGAGTGCAGTGGTGCGATCTCGGCTCACTGCAACCTCTGCCTCCCAGAGTCAAGTGATCCTATCCTCCCACCTCAGCCTCCTGAGCAGCTGGGACCACAGGCACATGTCACCATGCTTGGGCTAACTTTTTATTTTATTTTTTGTAGAGACAAGGGTCTCACTATGTTGCCCAGGCTGGTCTTGAATTCCTAGGCTCAAGCGATCCTCCTGCCTTGGCCTCCCAAAGTTCTGGGATTATAGGCATGAGCCACCATACCTAGCTGGTAAATACTTTTAATCGGAAGAGGAAATTCTTCTTAATATGTAGGCTAGTTATCCCATCCAGATACTATTTCGCCTTGACTGGTTAAAGTACACACCACTTCTTAGACCCTCCTGAATGGTGCTGGGAAGACAGATAAGAACCGTTGTTAGGGCTTTTGGCTGGCTGATGGCCTACGACACCAAGACCCCAAGGACTTCTAACTTTGGTTGCACAATGGGAGCTTTTCTTTTTTCTTTTCTTCTTCTTTTTTTTTTTTTTTTTTCTGGAGACTGGAGTCTCGCTCTGTTGCCTAGGCTAGAGCGCAATGGCGCAATCTCAGCTCACTGCAACTTCTGCCTCCCGGGTTCAAGCGATTCTCCTGGCTCAGCCTCCCAAGTAGCTGGGACTACAGGCATGCACTGCCATGCCTGGCTAATTTTTTGTATTTTAGTAGAAATGGGGTTTCACGGTGTTGCCCAGGCTGGTCACAAACTACTAAGCTCAGGCAATCCGCCTGCCACAGCCTCCCAAAGTGCTAGGATCACAGGCGTGAGCCACCGCACCGGGCCACAGTAGGAGCTTTAAGCAGTACCAATGCCTGGTCTTACCCTCAGGACTCTGATTGAATTAAACTGGAGCAGAGCCTGGGCCTGGGGATTTTTTTTTTAACCACACCCCCCTTCCAGGGTGGTGCTAACATGTAGCCAAGATTAGAATCACTGCTATCCTTCCTGAGAAAAGAGAGAGAAAGGAGAGACATGGAAGAGAGGGAATGAGAAAGCATGAGACCAGATTTCAGGTGCTCTGCTTGGCAGTGGTAATCGAGGGGATTTGGAAGAATCAAGAGGCAAACATATTCCAACCAAGCAGGGAAAGAGCGGTTCAAAAAAGTAATATACTCTGAATGTGTTCCATTTCAAGCAAAACAGATGTAGAAGAGTACTTCTGAAGAACCCAGAAAGTGCTTCATTTTGTGCCAGATGGCGTCCTTAGAGATGCCCCAGTTTACCGAAAATGTCCCCAGGGAGAGTCCCATTTTCTTTATTACCCAGTGATTCTAACCAATGCCAGCAGCAGGTTCAGAGCCCAGGCTGCTCACACGCATGGCCTTGCTGGTGTTGGCTGAGGGGCAAGCTTCTGATGTCACCATGGGCACCTCAGCAAAAGAGGCTGCCCTCTCGCTCCGTGCAGCCTGTGAGCCCGGGATGTCCCAGTGCCATCAGCACACGCCTCCCTCCCCACTGACAAGTGGGTCAGCACAGACGCAGCTCCAGCCGCCACTGAGAGCTGCTCGCTGCTGGCAGGAAGCTGCTTCTGCAGAATTAAAAACCATCAGAGTTGATCAAAGGAAGTGCAGGGTAGGCTGGCGGGCGGGCCAGATCCTAATCTCTGCTTGCTGGCCTCACACATCACTGCACATGAGTCACCCCGCTGAGCTCAGCGGACATGCTGTTTGGATTAGGCTTTTACAGGCGAGCTTTGCCAAGCTTGCCTTTGCTGTCTTGCTGCACAAAGCAGCTGAGAGGCAAGGTGGGAAGGTGGGGATGTGGGTTAGATGTGGCTGCCCAGGTGTCAAAAGGAGGTGGTCAGCTCCCCAGGCATGAGTGATTGTGTCTTCAGGGGGTGGTGGTTAGTCCTAGTGCCCCCAGCCCATCTTCTGTGCTTGACTCAATGAACCCTATTAGAAATAACAGAGCCCATAGCAGGCCCACACCTCCTTCCTCTCTTGCCAGCTCTCCAATTAAGATGTACTATTACAGGACATGCATCTTGCCTTCACTCAACCATTTGCCTCTCAACCAGCAGGAATTCCTTTTCTCAAAAGCAAGCAACACTTCACCACTCAGGCATCTTGCCTCAAAAAAAGTGGAGTCCAGCGAAAGAGGGATGGAAGTCAGAAAATAAAAATTCCTAAATTAAGAGCCAACCCATAAAAGCAGGGCTTCCCCTAGTGCCTGGTTGATGTGACATCACCATGAATTACTCAATGAAAATGGTGTCAGAGTGGCAGCTCGATTATTTGGGGTAAGTTTCCTCAAGAAACAGAACTCTGCAGAAAATAAGTAGGGGTAGGAAACTCCAGTCCTGCACTTAGGTCTTTTGGTGCTTCCTCTAGAGGGGCTGATTTCCCTGAGCATACCGCAAGGTGAGATTCTCTTCCGAGCAGGGTCTTGGTGCTCAGGAGCAGGAGTAGATAGAACTCAGTGGTTTGTTTTGCTTCCTTCTCTGGAAGCAATGGTAGGAACAGGACCAAAATCCTCTGTTTCAGATACTGCCAAGTTTTGCTTCTGTGCATGGTAACTTGGGAAGAAGCAGCCCCCACTATTTTGTAAGCCAAAGATTCTTGGCTTGTAGCCTCTGCTGGGATTCTCTTTAAAGTATTTTAGACTTTCATGTATTAAAGGCATCTAAATTGGAGGCGGCAGTCCTTGATGCTTTGCAAATAAATGTTGCCACCAGTCCCTGCGCCACTCTTGACCATAAACCCCAAATTTCTGCATTTACCATTGCTCAATTCGATGTGGTTTTTAAAGTTTGTTGTTGTTCATGGCTTTTCAGGTTTCTTCTTATCTATCCATAATTCTCATAGTGGTCAAATTTTGGTCGTAAACCTGTCTTTTTTCCTCCATCCCTCCTTCAGCATTTTCACTTGAAAATGGAAATAGAGATGGAAGGTGCCACCCTGGATGGTCTTCTAGTACGAAAAGCATTCCACAGCAGAATGGCAGAGTGGTTAGGGTCTGGCTGTCAGGCAAACCTGTGTTTGAGTCCTGGCTCTGCCACTAAGTAGTAGTGTCATCTTGGAGTAATTTTCTTAGCCCTTCACAGCTCAATCTTTTCGTATGTAAAATGTGAATAATAACACTCTCAAGTTCATTGGTGAGGATTAAATGAGCTAATACAAGTAAAATATTCAGCACATGTCCCTAGTACTTAGGCAGCATATAAGAGATGTATTATTCTTTACATCACAATAATTACTCTATAACAAGCATTATTATTGTTGGCAAATTTAATCAGAGTCTACAGCAACAGTTCTTCTTTCTGAAATTCCTCAGTACCCGAGTTAAAGTTTGTTTTAATCAGAAGTACTCACTTGAAGTGCCTGTGTTTGATTGGAATTGTACTCATTTTTTGTTAGGAAAAGACCACAAGAAAGGAGGAGAAAAGGATCATTTATAAATGATTAAAAGGAGGTACTTATACTTGGGGATTCCTGTCTGTAACTAAGAGAAGAAAATCCCATGACACTAGGGGGCTTGTGATAGATAGGGAAAAGGGAGTTCTCATTCACTTCTAGCAGAGACTGTTAGTAGAGAGGAAGCCCTGGGTAGGAATTTGCTGTGGCTCAGTGTATCGAAAAAGCACATCCACTCAGCTTCTATCAGTTCTCTGGATAGCTAGGGTGATGCTCATGAGTGGAGGCCTTCTGTTTATAAAGGCACAGTGATGGGCCGGGCCCAGTAGCTCACGCCTGTAATCCCAGCACTTTGGGAAGCTGAGACAGGTGGATCACCTGAGGTCAGGAGTTTGAGACCAGCCTGACCAACATGGAGAAACCCCATCTCTATCAAAAATAAAAAAATTAGCTGGGCATGGTGGTGCATTCCTGTAATCCCAGCTACTTGGGAGGCTGAGGCAGGAGAACCTTGGAGGTGGAGGTTGCGGAAAGCCAAGATCGCACCCACTCCAGCCTGGGCAACAGGAGCAAAACTCTGTCTCAAAAAATAAAAAAATAAAAAATAAAAAAAAGAAAGGCACAGTGATGGGCAGCATTTCCAATGCCAGGTAGGCCCAGGGCATAGTCTATAAGTGGTGGTGGGGAGCTGAAAAAAGGGGTCTGGAGCCACTCTGAATAACAAAAGCAAAGGCATATTTTAATTTAGTTGGACGGAATATGTTGCCTTTAGAAAGACCTCCTTACTAATACAGAATTAGGTTGAGAATGATTGTCTTTGGGGTGTGTGCGTGTGTGTGTGTGTGAGAGAGAGAGAGAGAGAGAGCGTGAGAGAGAGAGAGAGAGAGATCTAAGAGTTACTCATAGGAGATCAGAAGACCATAGGAAGAGTGAGGAGGAGTATTTTGACCTCAAGCTGGCAGAAGGACCCTGAAAAGAATAAGAAATGGAGAAATGAAGCCTACCATGGATTATTTTGGGAATCATCTAACTATATGGCATGATTCCGAACTGAGTAATTCAGACTGTGAAAAAGGTATTGCTATGGATTATCCGTATATTACAGATTAGCCTATTTGGGGAAGAGGGGTAGAGGTTGTGTGGACCCTTTTGAGTGGCAGTATCATAAAGGGGGTTCCATTAAAACTGAAGGCTTGGATTTTTGTCATGTGTTTACTGCTCTATTCTAGAACCTAGAACAATGTGTCATCTCTGTGTCACCTCTTGTATCAGTTCCCTATTGCTGGTGTAACAAATTACCACATATTTAGTGACTTAAAACCACACATTCATTATTGTCCTGATATGGAGGTAGAAGACCTAAAATCCAGGTGTTGGCAGGGCTGTGTTCCTTCCTGAGGCTTTGGGGGAGAAGGAGTTTTCTTGCCGTTTTCAGTTTCTGAAGGTTACCTGCGTTCCTCAGTCCCCTCCTCACATCACTCTGACATATGCTTCCATCATCTCATTTTCTCTGACTCTGATTCTGACTCTTATGCCTCCTTCTGTCCCTCATGAGGATCCTTGTGATTACATCATGCTTATCCGGATAAGCCAGGATCATCTCTCCATCTCAAGGTCTTTAAATTAATCACACCTGCAAAGTCCACATAAGGTAACATATTCACAGGTTCCAGAATGTGGACATTTTTGGGGATCATTATTCTGCCTACTACACACTTGAGGCCACCATCAGTGTCATGTCAAGGGAAGAGGGCAGCTCTGAGTCCTGGGGCAGGACCCACAGTACTGTGAGCAGAGGCCCCAGCTGAGTGTGGAGTTTAGGGACAGGTAAGAGCAGAGGGACAGGCTGCCATGTGGACTGGCTTTGGGAATAAGAAACTTACTCCCTGTCTGCAGATGTACTGGAGGAAGGTGCTTTTCAGTGACAGAGGCAGAAGGATAGATTCTGCTGTTATGAATACAAGGGCTGTCCAAGCAGCAGACACTCAGGTTACAGCTCTTTTCCGGTTTGGGTGTTAAGAATTTGAGACAATTTGAAAAGCGTAGTGCCTGCTTTATGGCAGATGTGCAATTCACTAAGAGTCATCTATTATTAATACCAGAGGGTGAGGGGCCAGGGAAGTTCCAGGGTCCCAGCTGTCTGGGAGGCGGGTCACATGGCTCTATATCCCCAACCCTGGGGAAACAAGAACTGTCAAAAGGGAATAAGGTATGGGGCGGGTGTGCAGAGGTAGAGTTTCAAATGCTCTTTATCTTAACTTCTTCCCACACAAGCTAGGAAGAAGCATCTGGCCGGTTCTTTAATGAAACTTGGAACTCACTGCTGCAGTCAAGAAGGAAATATTCCTGCGGTTTTTCTGTGAGGGAAGAAAGTAATAAATCTTTCTCTTGTTGAAGCAACACCTTTCAGTGGTGTAGCTCTGAGAGGGATATATTATTCTTAAAGTGTATGTGCTTGAGAGTTTGTTAGCGTCACGCCATCGGGAAGCTTCACAAGGATCCTGAAGGTCAGAAACAAAGGATGGGAACAGAATGCATGGTTAGGAACTGGTAGTCACAAGCTCTGGGGCAGTCACAGAGGATGCAGATTTAAGAAATCTACATTCCTTTTAGAACAGTTAGATTTTCAGGGTGAGTGCTGGCTCTGGAAAGCCCGTTTGTATCTCTCTGTAGATTTCCAGAGGAGCCCCTCCTCCAAAATGGGGCATTCCATAATTAGTGCATGCTTAGATCAGTCATGTGTGGTAGAACAAGAGGACAAGATCTCGTTTTCAAGGAGATCACTCATTCTACAAAAATGTGTTGAATCCTTGCCATATACCTGGCACTGTTCTAGGTGCAGGGGATACCGTAGTGACCAAAACACAAAACAAATAATAAATTTGTTGTATCTGGTTGTGATAAGGAGGATAGAGGCAAATAAGGCAGAATAAAGGGCTCAAGAGTGGCAGTGGGTGTACTGTCTGACACAGTGTGGCCAGGGATGGCCCCCTCAAGAATGGGATGCTTGTGCAGAGACTTGAAAGAAGCAGAGTGGGCTGAGGGGCAAGTCAAACAGACAATTACAGGGTGCTCCAGGCAGAGCAAACACCCACCAAAGCATATGCAACAGCTCAGTTTTAGTGAGTGCTCTGTGCAGTGCTGGCCCAGATCCCAATATCCGTCCCTCTTATTAGGCATAGCCATCACCCACACTGCAGCTCCTGGCAACTCTTTTGTATAACACATCCCAGTCCCTGGCATAATCTTGCATAAAGTGATGAGAACCTGGAGGAGGGCAACAACAAGAAGGCATAAGAGTTTTTGAAGGGAAAATCAAGAGCATGTTGTGACTGTCTATGGGGGCTGACTTGGGTTTTGTATCTAGGAGCCCGGGGTTAGAAGGTCCAGCCACAGGTAGCAGCCCAAAGCCTGTGTGGCATCTTTGTGACTCAGAATGGATTTATCAGTCTGTCCTTGAGGCAAAGGCTCACTCCAAATTCCATGTTTGTGTAGTCCCCACTCCTTTATTCAGGTAAGTCAACCCAGTGTGGCTGCTGTGCCTAAATCTCCTGAGCTTTCATGTATAGAGGACAGAGATGACAAAGGAAGACTACACAGCAAACAGAAATATTTATACTGAGATTGCTTTTGTGTGAAGCAGCATTTTCCCTCTGCTCCATTCGCAGACAAGCCTGATTAGTGGAAATGTACCTTGGATTTTTCAGAAACTTTTTTGCTGAATGGTTTCTATTTTCAAGGTACTACCTTCCCGAGAAACGTGTTTCTGTCGTGACAATATGACTTCAAATGATAGGTGTAAAGTGGTTTTTTTTTTTTTAAAGGTGGTTTTCAAATGAGGAAGTGATGCTCTTTTAATACCTTGACTACTCAGAGCGGATGGAGCAAAGTCGGGCTCTGACATGCCTCTTGTTTCAAGTTCTGAAGGCTCTTGGACTGCAGCCTTTCCACAGCTTACCTCGAGTTGGCTAAGCACCTTTCCTTATGAGTAAAATGCAAATAACAATGTTGTTAGGGCCCTGGCATTTCTTTCTTTCTCCTGGGGAGTTTGTGAATTTCCAAGGTGTTTCTTTGCTGATCTGAGATTTTATGAAATAAACAGTGTAAAGAGTCTTACTGTAATGGCTCCCACTAATACTAAATGCTAAATGCTAAATAGATACCAATAGATACTAAATAAATACTAGTGTCTACAGAGGTTATGTTAAAAATGAAAGTCCTGGCCCGGCTCAGTGTCTCATGCTTGTAATCCCAGCACTCTGGGAGGCCAAGGTGGGCGGATCACCTGAGGTCAAGAGTTTGAGATCAGCCTGGCCAACATAGTGAAACCCTGTCTCTACTAAAATTACAGAAAATTAGCCGGGCATGGTGGCAGGTGCCTGTAATCCCAGCTACTCAGGAGGCAGAGGCAGGAGGATCACTTTAACCCCAGAGATGGAGGTTGCAGTGAGCCAAGATAGCGCCATTGCACTCCAGTCTGGGCAACAAGAATGGAACTCCGTCTCCAAAAAAAAAAAAAAAAAGGAAAGTCCTTATTAGTTAGAGATGCATGCTGAAGTATGTATTAGTGAAGTGATGCTATGTCTGGGACTTGCTTTTTAAAATTCCAGCCAAAAAAAAAAGAAAAGTGTGCATAGTTGTGGGGGTGAGGGGCAATAGATGAAACAAGATTGGTGTATGTTGAGATTGTGCAAGCTGGGTGGTGGGTACATCCTGGTTCATTTTTACATTTCTCTCACTTTGTGTGTGTTTGAAAATTTTCATGACAAAAAGTTAAAACAGAGAGAGAGAAAAAAAATGTCGATGTCTGATTCAGTCTTTTCCCTCTTGACTCTGTTGTTACATAATAAACAGGGATCCTAATGTGGGGAATTTGATTATGGGAGTTTTTGCAGTATGACTTCAACAAAAAGAAAAGTTTGATGGATTGTTTCTGGAGAGTGGAGTAGTCAAGGTTTCCAAGAAAAGTGATGTTGAAATGAATAATGAAGATTCCCTGCTCAGTGATGCAGCCCTTTCAGGCTCTTGACAAATGTTCTGGGAAATTGTGGAAGGGATCAGTGTCACCTATGCAGCTCAGCACAGATTTGTGCAACATGGGAAAGACCCACATACCCCTGCAGTTTCACTCAGTCCCTCGAGGACTTCAGTGAGATCTATTTGTACCTGGTGCCCAGAGTGGCAATTGCAGGTCAGTCCTGCATCCTGGCCATCTGGATGTGGTATTCTTAAAAGCCTCAGTGTTTTCCAGCCGGGACACCATTGAGGGAGGTGTGTGCAGTACAATCAGGCAGCTTGCAGCCAGTCTTTGGCCGTCTCACTAAGCCCAACCAGGAGGGCTGGAATGCAACACGGGAAGTTCTTTCTTCTCAGCCCCAGTCGCTAGGTCTGCAGGGTGGGGTGGAAATTGGCTTCTGGGTGACCACACCCAGCTCCCTATCCACTCTGTCCAGAGACTTTACATCCTCAACAGCTGCTGTCTGTGTTTGGCTTTCAACTCCGCTGCCTTGACCCAGCTCCCAGAGACCAGTTTACAGGAGACAACTGTGACACTAGCGTTCCGATCATATCTGACCTGAGCCCCCTCCTCATGGCCCCTCCTGCCACACACATTGTATGCCTTCATTTCCTTTCTAAGACAAGATTTATCTCAGAAAGTGGATCTTTGATTAGCTCATGGCTTTGCTCTTGAGTTGCTTGAAACTTATTCCAAAAGCTCTTCACTTGAAATACCGGAAAAAACTGGCTAATTTTCTTTTAGTGGGCATCAGTAGAATAAAGAAGAAGGTGATGTAGATGTATTTATTGTGCATTGCTTGGACTGCTCTGGAGTATGAGAATGGACAGTTAGTGATGCTTTATGAAGTATCTTGGCCCTTCTGTATCATCATTAGTTTTATTTTAATTTATTTATTCATATTTATTTATTTTTGAGACAGTCTCACTCCGTCACCCAGACTGGAGTGCAGTGGTGCAGTATCAGCTCACTGCAAACTCCGCCTCCTGGATTCAAGTGATTCTTCTGCCTCAGCCTCCCAAGTAGCTGAGATTATAGTCACCTGCCACTATGCCAGGCTCATGTTTGTGTTTTTAGTAGAGACGGAGTTTCACCATGTTGGCCAGGCTGGTCTCAAAAACCCCTGACCTCAAGCAATCTGCCTGGCTCAGCCTCCCAAAGTGCTGGGATTACAGGTGTAAGCCACTGCACCAGGCCTCATCATTAGTTATATAAGTCAAGATATAACATGTGTTATGAACTTCTGTGGCATTGCCTTTTTAAGAGCTCATCATCCCTGAAAATCATTCAAAGCCTTCAACTTGGCAACAGCCCTCCTGGACATTTCTACAAAGGAAATAATTTAAAAGAAGAAGGGAAATCTTTACATGCACTAGATGTTTATAGAAGAACCACTTATAATAGTTATGGCCGGGCTCACACCAATAATTCCAGCACTTTGGGAGGCTGAGGTAGGCAGATCATGAGGTCAGGGGATTGAGACCATCCTGGACAACATGGTGAAACCACATGTGTACTAAAAATACAAAAATTAGCTGGGTGTGGTGACACGCTCCTGTAATCCCGGCTACTCAGGAGGCTGAGGCAGGAGAATCGCTTGAACCAGGGAGTTGGAGGTTGCAGTGAGCCGAGATCGTGCTATTGCACTCCAGCCTGATGACAGAGCTAGACTCTATCTCAGAGGAAAAAAAAAAAAAAAGAACCACTTATAATAGTTAAAAACTAGAAAAAACTTAATGCATAGCAGCAGGAGAAATGATTAAACAAGTTATGGCATATCCATGGGAAACCACGAAGCCACAAAAAAGATCATTAGGTAGACTATGCAAGGACAAGAAAATGTTTATTAGGTGATGTTAAACAAAAAGTGGAACACAAAAATTACATGAACATTATAATTATGCTTATGTGAAATATTTCTATATCTGACTGAAGACTGGAAGAAAATCTGGGAGAAAAGAAAGTGGTTGTGGTAAGTGGCAGAAATATGAGTGATGTTTTCTTTTGAATACTTTTAGTGTTGTTGTAGACTTGTCTTAGTAATAAATAACTCTTTTTTTTTATCGCTTCTCAGCCTTTTGGCTAAGATCAAGTGTAGTAATAAATAGCTCTTTTTTGAAAGAAAAAAAAAAAAAAGATAGCCAAGCCCTAACTTGTTGTGTTTGCTTTTTACTTAGGGCAGTAACTGAGAAAACATTTCAAACATAGAGGAAGTCATACCAGCAACTATGAAGTGTTGAGGTCAAAATATGACGTTTCAATAATGAGGACAGTCAGGTGGAGAGATCTGAAGATAACAGAGACAGGAATACAGGAAATGGGTCAAAGAAGGCAGTTTTGGGGGTAGGATTTGCGTCGTTGAATATTTATGAAAAGAAACAAACTCACAGGCTTACATAGATTTATTAGTCTATATTGAGGCTGAGGATACCTGTGAACCAAAAATAAAACAAAACAGAACACAGAGAGAAAGTGTGTGTCAAAGAGATGCCTCATTAGCCTTTCTCTTTATCTCTTTGGAATGTGTGTCATCTCTAAGACATTAATTGTTCACTTTTTTCAACTGATCCTCTCCCTGAGGCAGCTGAGCAACTCACCTGGAGGAATGATTCAAATGATTCCTGATTTTTAAGAATTAATGCTTAGCCAAGTTAATTAATCATAGTGTACCAGCACTTGGAATCACTCAACCAAAACAGGCTTTACACATAGGAGATGCAACCACCCCAAGCTTTTCTTCACCCATAATCTTGCCTCAAACTTGTGTGGGTAGCTCGGGGCAAAATCTGGTTGCTGGCTGCCAATGGCATGCATTAATGGAGAAAAGCAGGCTGACAGTCTGCAGCCTGGGAAGGTTTTTGTAGAAGAGCCTGTGTGCTAGAGTTAATTACAGCCTGATTTAAATCTTAGATTGTGGATGGACCATGAAAAAGGCAGATTGATGAATACTGTGTGGTCAGATAAACCCAGATACTTAGCTCGCTCAAAAGGAAAAAGAAAAACCCTAGAATCAACTTCTGGGTACAGACAATGCGGTAGGTCCAGTGAAAATTATAAGGTTTGGGTTAGATGGGGCTCCTTCCCACAACCCAAAACAGTGTATTCCGGGGACAAGAGAGAAATGCAGGCAGAATTCAAGTCAATAAACACATGTCACAGAACAAAATATAAGTAGCTATGATATACAAAAAGATAGCAATAAACTGGCCGGGTGCCGTGGCTCATGCCTGTAATCCCAGCACTTTGGGAGGCTGAGGCAGTCAGATCACCTGAGGTCGGAAGTTCAAGACCAGCCTTACCAACATGGAGAAATCCTGTCTCTACGAAAAATACTACATTAGCCGGCTGTGGTGGCACGTGCTTATAATCCCCGCTACTCAGGAGGCTGAGGCAGGATAATCGCTTGAAACTGGGAGGCAGAGGTTGCATTGAGCCAAGATCACGCCATTGCACTCCAGCCTGGGCAACAAGAGTGAAACTCCATCTCAAAAAAAAAAAAAAAAAGAAAAGAAAAAGAAATAAACTTTGACTTAGGAAGCCTGGGTTTAAATCCCAGCCATGGCCAGAGGCAGTGGCTCATGCCTGTCATCCCAACACTTTGGGAGGCTGAGGTGGGCAGATTACCTGAGGTCAGGAGTTCGAGACCAGCCTGGCCAACATGGTGAAACCCCATCTCTACTAAAAATACAAAAAATTAGCAGAATGTGGTGGCACGTGCCTGTGGTCCCAGCTACTAGGGAGGCTGAGGCAGGAGAATCACTTGAACCAAGGAGGTGGAGGTTGCAGTGAGCCAAGATCATGCCACTGCACTTCTGCCTGGGTGAGACTCTGTCTCAAAAAAAAAAAAAAAACAAAAAAAAAGCATTATAGGCTGGGTGCAGTGGCTCACGCCTGTAATCCCTAGCACTTTGGGAGGCCGAGGCAGGCAGATCACCTGAGGTCAGGAGTTCAAGACCAGCCTGACCAACATGGTGAAACCCCGTCTCTACTAAAAATACAAAATTAGCCAGGCGTGGTGGCACATGTCTGTAATCCCAGCTACTCGGGAGGCTGAGGCAGGAGAATCGCTTGAACCCAGGAGGCAGAGGTTGCAGTGAGCTGAGATCGTGCCATTGTACTCCAGCCTGGGCAACAAGAGCAAAACTCTGTCTGAAAAATAAAAAAATTAAAATAAAAAGCATTACAAGGAAATATTTACAGTGCCTACAATACTGATATTACTCTGATCTCTGATATCAAACCCAGACAAAGATGTAACAAGAAAACAAAACTGCAGACCAATATCCTTCATGAGTATAAATGCAAAAATTGTTAGGAAAATATAGTAAATAGAATATAACAATATATAAAAGGATAGTACATTATAGCCATAACCCAGGAATGCAAGGTTAGTTTAATATTTGAAAGTCACTCAGTGTGATTTGCCACAGTAACAGGTTGAAAAGGAAAACCATGTGAATATCTCAATAGATACAGAAAAAGAAATCTGACAAAATCCAAGACCTTTTTCTTCCTTTCTTTTCTTTTCTTTTCTTTCCTTATTTCCTTCTTTCTTTCTTTCCTTCTCTGTTTCTTTCTCTCTCTCTCTCTCTTTTTTTTTTTTTCCTCATTCTGTTGCCCAGGCTGGAGTGCAGTGGTACAGTCTTGGCTCACTGCAACCTCCGCCTCCCAGGTTCAAGCAATTCTCCTGTGTCAGCCTCCCAAGTAACTGGGACTACAGGCCTGCACCATTACTCCCAGCTAATTTTTGTATTTTTAGTAGAAGTGGGGTTTTACCATGTTGTCCAGGCTGGTCTCGAACTCCTGACCTCAGGTAGTCTTCCCACCTTGGCCTCCCAAAGTGCTGGGATTACAGGTGTGAGTCACTGTGACTGGCCTCATTTCTGATTTTAAATAAAAGCAACTCTCAGTAAAGTAGGAAACTTCTTCAATTTGAGAAACGGCATCTATGAAAAACCTAAAGCTAACATCATACTTAATAGGAAAGACTGAATGCTTTTCCTTTAAGACCAAGAACAAAGAAAGGCTGTCCACTGTCACTGTATTTATTCAGCATTGTACTGGTTGTAGCCAATACAATAAGTCAAGAAAAAAATATAAAATGAATTAAGATTGGACAAGAAGAATAAAACTGTTTTTATTCTCAGACAACATGACTCTCTATGTAGAAAATTTGATGGACTCTACAAAAAAGCTACAGAACTAATAAATGAGTTTAACAAGTCTGCAAGATAAAAGATCAATATAAAAAAATCAACTATTTCTAAATGGTTTCAATAAATACTTGGAAATTAAAATTATATAAATAATGACACTTATAATAGTACAAAATAATCAAATATTTAGAGAAAAAACCTTACAAAACAGCTGTAAGTTCTGTAAATTAAGGAAACATTGCTGAGAAAAATGAAAGAAGACTTTGTGCTCATAAATTAAAAGACTCAATATTGTTAAGATGTCATTTTTCCCCTAATAGATCTGTAGATTCAGTACAATCCTCATCAAAATTCCAGTAGGCTTTCCCCTCTCAGAAACTGGCAAACTTATTCTAAAATTCAAGCTTAATCTAGAATTCATATTTTCTTAGAAAAGAATAAAGCTGGATTTCAAGACTTGCAATAAAACTACAGTAATCAAGACAATTTTCATTTGTCTTGATAAATACCCAAATTATATTTGTCTTAATACAAATACCCAGTCTGGTATTTGTATTAGATAGACAAATAGATCAATGTAACAGAATAGAGAATCCAGAATAGACCCGCAAATATGTGGTCAATTGTAAACTGACTTTCAATAAAAGTGCAAAGGCACTTCAGTAGATAAAGTTCAGTCTTTTCAATAAATGGTGCTAGAACTATTGGATATTCATAGATTATAGACAAAAAACTAAACATCATTCTAAACTTTGCATTATATACAAAAATCAACTCAAAATAGACTTAAATATAAAACCTAAACGTATAAAACTTTTGAAAGCAAACAGGAGCAAATCCTTGTGACCTTGGGTTAGGTGAAGATTTCTCAGATCACCAAATGCACCATCCATACAAGAAAATTAATAGGCTGGGCACAGTGGTTCACGCCTGTAATCCCAGCATTTTGGGAGGCCGAGGCGGGTGGATCACCTGAGGTCAGGAGTTCAAGAGCAGCCTGGCCAACATGGGGAAACCCCATCTCTACTAGAAACACAAAATTAGCCAGACGTGGTGGCATGCGCCTGTAGTCCCAGCTACTCAGGAGGCTGAGGCAGGAGAATCGTTTGAAACCGGGAGGCAGAGGTTACATTGAGCTGAGGTCGTGCCACTGTACTCTAGCCTGGGCGACAGAGTGAAACTTTGTCTCAAAAAAAAAAAAAAAAAAGAAAAGAAAAAAAAATTAATAAATTGCATTGCGTCAAATTAAGAATTTCTGCTCTTGCCCGGCGCAGTGGCTCACGCCTGTGTAATCCTAGCACTTTGGGAGGCCCAGACAGGCGGATCACGAGGTCAGGAGATCGAGACGATCCATACAAGAAAATTAATAGGCTGGGCACAGTGGTTCACGCCTGTAATCCCAGCATTTTGGGAGGCCGAGGCGGGTGGATCACCTGAGGTCAGGAGTTCAAGAGCAGCCTGGCCAACATGGGGAAACCCCATCTCTACTAGAAACACAAAAATTAGCCAGACGTGGTGGCATGCGCCTGTAGTCCCAGCTACTCAGGAGGCTGAGGCAGGAGAATCGTTTGAAACCGGGAGGCAGAGGTTACATTGAGCTGAGGTCGTGCCACTGTACTCTAGCCTGGGCGACAGAGTGAAACTTTGTCTCAAAAAAAAAAAAAAAAAAAAAAAAAAAAAAAAAAAAAAAAAAAAAAATTAGCCGGGCGCAGTGGCAGGCGCCTGTAGTCCCAGCTACTCAGGAGGCTGAGGCAGGAGAATCGTTTGAAACCGGGAGGCAGAGGTTACATTGAGCTGAGGTCGTGCCACTGTACTCTAGCCTGGGCGACAGAGTGAAACTTTGTCTCAAAAAAAAAAAAAAAAAAAAAAAAAAAAAAAAAAAAAAAAAAAAAAAAAAAAAAAAAAAAAAAAAAAAAAAAAAAAAAAAAAAAATTAACCAGGCGTAATGGCAGGCGCCTGTAGTCCCAGCTACTCAGGAGGCTGAGGCAGGAGAATGGCGTGAACCTGGGAGGTGGAGCTTGCAGTGAGCCGAGACTGCACCACTGAACTCCAGCCTGGGCAACAGAGGGAGACTCTGTCTTAAAAAAAAAAAAAAAAATTCTCCTCTTGAAAAACATCATTAAGGGAATAAAAAGATGAGGAGAAAGGATTTGCCAATCATATATCTTACCAAGGAGTTTTTTGTGGTATATGTAGACTCTTAAAACTCAACAATTAAGAAAAAGCAAAACAAAACCCTGGTTAAAATATAAGCAGAAGGCTTGAAAGATTCTTCACCAAAGAAGATATAAGGATGGCAAATATGCCCATGAAAGATTTTTCAACCTCAGTAGTTATTAGGGAAATTTAAATTAGTATCATAATGGAATACCATTACACACCTATTAGAATGATTAAAATGAAAAAAAAAAATACTGAGAATATCAACTGCTGGGAAGGATGTGGAGTAACTAGAACTTATACATTTCTGGCAGGCAAGCAAAATGGTACAACCACTTTGGAAACATTTTGGTAGTTTCTTTTCAAGTTAAACATACACTTACTATACCCACTTCTAGGTATTTACCTTGAAAAATGAAAACGTACATGCTTATGTCTGTACATGACTGTTTATAGCAGTTTATACTGCTTATTTTCAATTGCCCCAAATGAGAAACAACCCAAATATCCTTCAGTTGTGAATGGTTAGACAACATGTGGTACATCCACACAACGGGATACTACTTACCAATAAAAAGAATAAACTATTAACACATGCAAACACAGATGACTCTCAGAACAATTACACTGAGGGAAAGAAATCAGCTCCCCCTGCCCTCTCCCCCAAAAACATGCACACCATATGGTTTCATTTATTTAAGCTTCTAGAAAATACATATTAATCCATAGTGATAGAAAGCAGATTAGTGGTTGCAGAATTAGTGGTTGCAGATTAGTGGTGCCTCTTTGTTGGACAACAAAGAGGCACAAAAAATTTGGGGGGTGAATAGCTTGATTGTGGTGATGGTTTCACAAGAATATAACATGTCAAAACTCATCCAATTGTATACTGAAATATGTTTGTCTTATTATTTGTCAGTTATACCTCAAGAAATCTGTTTTTTGTTGTTTTTTTTTCCCAAAGTCCAAGTGATTCTAATGTGCAGCTAAATTTGAGGACCACTGAAAGGCATATATGTAACTTTCCTAAGTCCATCAGCTTTTGGCTTACTTCCACAGAGAGTTTTCTATTGTTCAGATTCCAGTCTTGTTACAAATATGAAACTTACAGGATAACTACAGAATGACCATACATACAAATCATCAGTTAATCTCACTTCAGAAATTCCAGGGCCTTCATTTTAAGCCATAGGGAAGCCCTAGATAAAAATTATTAATTTGAAATGAAATACTGCAAGAGACTCAAGCCTCTAAGCTTCTAGGGCTATAAATCATCTACAGTGCAGAGATGATTTTGGATCTGATAATTTGGTTAAATTCCTCCTCCCATCCCTCATAGACTCAGCTTCTGTACTTCCCTTATTTTTGTCAGAGTTTTTTACTTGAACTCACTCCATTTTTTGCTTCTCTTTACTTTGACCTAACCTGTAGAGCTTCCAAAAATAGGTACTTGAGTGTATTGAAGAAGTTACTTTGTTAAGTTATGCAAGACTTCCCTAAATAAGCATTATTTCCCCTTTCCTCTCAGTGACTCACACAGGACGCTCAATAAAGGACTTGAAGGTGGCTGAAGGAGACCAGTTTGTCCCTTGTACCCAGTTTTGCTCAGAAGCAGGAGAAGACCTAGGGTGGCATATTTTAACCTTGAATATGTGTGTGAATCACCCAGGGATCCTGTCAAAATGCAGATTCGGTGTCAATAAGAGTGGCGTGGACTCAAGCTTCTGCATTTCTAACCAGCTTCTCCCCAGTGATGCCGATGCTGCTAGTTGGGTCACAAGACACATGACCTTTCAAAGTCCTTTCATCCCTGGACACTGCAAAACAGTAATGACCCTAATGAGGAGGAAGTCATTGAAGAGAAGCACTGCGTTAGTACCTCCTTGATTACACTCTCCAAGTGCTGAACCTGCCTTATGTAAATGTTTATACATCTGGTAAGGGTAAGGATTCACTTGCTGTGAATAGCTCAGGATGTTTAAAAAGTGGTTGGATTTTCTTACCTTTTCTGGAAAGAATTTGCAATAGATAGGATGGTTTTTCTACGTTATATTAGTTAACCCAGCTTAAGCCACTTTATAACTGCTGCATCTTGCCACTTCTTGTGTGTATGCTCACTTTATTTTCAAAAATATATAGTATCGAGGTATGAAATACTAATGTTTCATATACTATTTAGCTTCGGTTTTCAGTTCTTATGACAAATGGGCTGATTTCTCTCCTAGATCCTGAGGGGATTATGTTGTACGTCCTGATTTTTCCTCTTTTTGAGGCAAAGATAGCACTAGTAATATCAGCAGTTGCTTCTAATGATTTAGAGTTATAGTAAAATCTGTTGGAACGAATTGCAGGACAGTATTGTGGCATGGTTATGAATCTTCCTGGGGAAGCTGGCTGCAGCCTTTGGGTGGGTCTTTCTCACCCGCTACTCACTTCCCCCTCTGCTTTGTAAATCAGACTTCATGGGGTTTTTCCAAAGCACATTCCTGATTTTTGGAAAGGAATCAAATAGTTTAGTTTTGCTTAAAACCGACACATTGAAACACATTTCAAATATATGCGAATTTGTAATTTAAACAAAGCAAACTTGATGTGCTTAAAAGAGGCCGATCTGTATTTTCAGAAAACTCTTATTATGGGTAATTTTCCATCTCACTTTACCTTGATATTTAAATTAGTTCATCAAGATTTTCAATGAAAACTGGGAAAAAGGCATCCATAAAGGCTAAGAGTAAATTCGTATTCATAGCTCTGTATTCCTCGTCCAAGATTCCTTATTAAGTGATTACAGGAGCAGTTTTCTGTCTTTCAAGTCCATTTCTGCAGAAGAATTTGAATCACCACTGGAATGAATGTGGTAACAGGAGTAGTTCTGTCAACAATATGTGACACAAGGAAGGGAGTGCAGAAACTGGGCTGTCTGGACTACGGTTTTGGATGAGGTTTGGGATTTTTGTTGTTGCCAGAAAACTCAAAAGTTCAAAGAGAGTAGAAAAGCATATTGATTAGCTCTGGACTGGTCAAAGACTAGATTTATATCTGAACTTAACTAATGTTTTACACATGGTCTCCTCTGTGTTTTAAACATTTTTGTACCCCTAGTTATTTAAAGGCTAGGACCAGCTGAAAGCAATTCCTCTTCTTGTCTTCTCTCCTCCAAATCAAGGCCATTTAGTAGGTAGGTAGATATTAAATCTCTAGGAACAAAGAGGAATGTGACTGGCCCAAATGACCCATCATCGCTGATGTTCATGCTGGCGCCAGAAGAGCTTCATGGCTTATTTTTCTCCCCAGATCTTCTACTCCAGAGGCCACGTTTGCAGGGATATCTGGAGAACCGAGATGAACACTTGCCTCTATGCCAATTCATCTT
The DNA here is from genome assembly GCF_001698545.2 of Rhinopithecus bieti. Classification (NCBI taxonomy): domain Eukaryota; kingdom Metazoa; phylum Chordata; class Mammalia; order Primates; family Cercopithecidae; genus Rhinopithecus; species Rhinopithecus bieti. The sequence continues at coordinate 1,890,971 of NW_016813718.1, forward strand.
TCTTTTGGCCAGTTTATCAAGGATATTTGGACCTGCTGATGCACATTTCAGCTCCATCAGTTAATTTTCATTACAAAATTATGTTGCTAACATTATCAAGAGCATTGTGCCAAACACTTTACACGTATTACCTTATTTATTCCTCGTGATGCCCATATTACAGGTGAGGAAACTGAGGCTCAGGCATGTCATGTTACTTGCTCAAGTCCTCAAGGCCAGGATCCAAAACACAAAAAGTTTAACCTCAGAGCATGTGCTCTTAACCACTGTAGTGTTCTCCTTCTGTTATCTATAGATTCTTTCAGGACCTGGGAACTAAAGGAGTTTGGTAAAGAGACAAGGATGTGGACTTTCTAATAAAGTTCCTTTAAAGCTTCATTAATTATACATCCATTCAACAATAATCCACTCCTCTTCAACTCTTCTAGAAGCACACTTTCAATTTAAAGTCACAGTATCACTTTACAGCAGATCCCTTTTCCTGGTCCCAAGCTGGGTGAACAAGATTCTTTCTACTAGAAATCTGAAATTGAGAAGGAGAGATGCAGAGGCAGTTTCTGATATGGCTAGAAATGTAAGATGTAAACTCAGTGTAATATGCAAACTCGATAACTGCAGAGAAGGTCAAGTGCAATGGCTCACACCTGTAATCCCAGCACTTTTGGAGGCTGAAATGGGAGGATTGCTTGAGCCTAGGAGTTTGAGACCAGCCTGGACAACATAATGAGACCCCATCTCTGATAACAATTTTTTTTTTTTTAATTAGCTGAGCACTGTGGCTTGCACCTGTGGTCCCAGCTATTCAGGAGGCTGAGGTGGGAGGATCACTTGAGCCCAGGAAACTGAGGCTGCAGTGATTAAGCACTACACTCCAGCCTGGGTGACAGAGGGGGAGACTCTGTCTCCAAAAACAAACAAACAAACAAACAAACAAACAGACAAACAAACATAAAAAAGAGAGAGAGAGGAGGGAGGTAGGGGGTGGAGAGGAAAGAAAATAGGAGAAAAGTTGTATATGTAGTAGACACACAGAGAAGCTGAGATCAGATGGGGAACTTTTTGTTGATTTCCAGTACCTAGATCCAGTCCTTGTGACGCATCCTTATTTCCCTAAAAGTAATCTTTTTGCTTTAGCTGGTCCAAGTTGATTTCTGTGCCTCACAATCAAACTCCTGATTGATCCTCATTCAAACTCCTACAAGACCCAGGAATTGTGACACTTCTGTATCATCCCAGGGTCCAACAGAAGACTGTGCATTCAATCAATGCTGTTGCTCTCCATTCTCTACTCCAGTGTAGTGCAACCCGCCCCCTAATCTTGAGCCTTTATCCAATCATCTGATTGTGTTGCCTGAATCCATGTTCTTTCTCTCCTATTCACTTTATATTCTACCATGAGATCAATCTTCCAAAACTTTGTTTTCTCCATGTGTCACTTTCCAACTCAAAAGTCAGTGGCTCACTAGCCTCTAATTGTGTCTCATGGAACACTGGAAATGTTCCATGAGAAAGAGTTCTGTTGCCAAAGATGCTTGGAATATCAAATCTTCGTCTCTCAATACTGCCACATATAAAAGCATATTAAAAGCTTTGAGAAGTTCTGCTTATAAACCATCCCCCCCCCACCAAAAAACAAAAACAAAAACCCAGCTTAAATTTGCTTGATTTAATGTGTTCTTTCTTGGTGTAACATCTATGGCAAAGGGGAATACCTATAGAATTAAGGCCAAACATCTTTTTGGCTCTGTACACATGCCCAATATATGAGTTATCTGATCTAATTTACCATTTCTCCCTCTGCTGCAGCCAGGTGAGCCTCTTTCTTGCTTCCTGCGCTTTCTCATCTCTGTGCCTCAGCTGTAGTGTCCCCTCCTCTTGAAATGTTCCTTGCCCACCTTGCCTCCAAGCTCTACCGGGTTCTCTCTGGAGTTTTCTCAACCACCCAATTCCACATTGCACTTATACTCTTCTCTCTTCCTAAAGCACATGTGATCTGAAAAACATAGCATTCAGTCATAGTTGTTTCATCATAAATACAGTCCTATGTTTCTACCTGACTCTTTTAAAATTGTGTTTGTCACCCCAGGAAGACGGCGATCTTTTTTTTTTTTTTTCTTCTTGAAACAGGGTTTCACTCTGTCACCCAGGCTGGCATGGAGTACTGTGATCATAGCTCACTGCAGCCTTGACCTTCCTGGCTCAAGTGATCCTCCTTCCTTGGCCTCCCAAAGTGCTAGGATTAGAAGTATGAGCCACCACATCCCACCAGCAATCTCCTCCTCCTCCTCCTCCTCCTTCTTCTCCTCCTTCCTCTTCTTCTTCTTCTTCTTCTTCTTTTTTTTTTTTTGAGATAGAGTCTTGCTCTGTCTCCCAGGCTGGAATGCAGTGGCGCAATTTCAGCTCACCACTACCTCCGTGTCTATGGTTCAAGCAATTCTCATGTCTCAGTCTCCTGAGTAGCTGGGACTACAGGTGTGCACCACCATGCCTGGCTAATTTTTATATTTTTAGTAGAGACGGGGTTTTGCCATGTTGGTTGGGCTGCCGTCTAACTCCTGACCTCAGGGGATCTGCCTGCCTCGGGCTCCTAAAGTTCTGGGATTACAGACACGAGCCACTGCGCCCAGCCTGGTCAGCAATCTTCTTAAAGGTAGAAACCATACTTTTCTTCTATAATACCATTTTCAGGACTGGCACAAAATATGTTTTTAAGAATTATACAATTGAATTGAATTGAGCTACTTCCCTGATTTAGAATGACAAATGCTTTCTCTCCATTTGCTTAAGAATCAACTGGCCTTGCTATTTAGAGGCAAGCATGTCCAATGCCCAATGCTAGGCTTTCCCTGGAGAACACAGGGCAGCTGAATGCTTGGGGAAGAATTGCTTCTGCTATGGCAGGGTTCTTTTGAGTAGAGAACTTTAAAGGGATCATTATCTGCTTGTAAGAAATGGAGGTCAGCATGCCTGAAAACAGGAGTTGTGCAGATAACCTTGCCATATTTAGAATTCTATGCTTGGAAACAGCCTAAGTGCTCTTCCATATAAAATTGGGTAAGCCTATTATAGCATATCTATTGCACAAAATCATATATAGCTTTAACAAATCATATTGCAGAAGAATATTTAATGATTTTGGAAAAGATTTATGATATAATGTATGAGAAAGAATGTCTTTCTTTTTTTTTCTTTTCTTTTTTTTTTTTTTTTTTTTTGAGACAGAAACCTCCTCTGTCCGCCAGACTGGAGTGGGAGTGCAGTTGGTGGCAATCTTGGCTTATGGCAACCTCCACCTTCCCAGGTTCAAGCAATTCTCCTGCCTCAGCCTCCAGAATATACAGGTGTGTGCCATCATCCCCAGCTAATTTTGTATTTTGGTAGAGATGGGGTTTCACCATGTTGGCCAGGCTGGTCTTGAACTCCTGACCTCAGTTGATCCACCTGCCTTGGCCTCCTAAAGTGCTGGGATTACAGGCATGAGTCACCGCGCCCAGCTGAGAAAGAATTTCTAAAATAGCATATACACTATGTTTCTAACTTGATTTTAAAAAGAATATGCATTGAAAACCACACTGGAAAGGTACACTAACATGTTAATCTTGGTTAAATCTGGGTGGTGGGGTCACAAGTGTTGTTTTTTTTTTCCGACACCTTCTTGTATTTTTCAGTATCTTCCTGGTTTTCTACATTGAATATATATCACTTTTGTAATCAGAAAAAAAGTCAATCAAAACACAATTCTATGTTTTCTCTCTTCCCCTAGCTCCTGTCTTCATCCTGAATGATTGTACCCAGATTCAGAGGTCCGGAGAACTCTCTCTATTTTCACTTGGTTCCTTACCCTCTAGTTGACTATGGTCAGCTTTCTTTTCTGATTAGGCATTGGGCTAATATGGCAATGTCCCCAGAATTCAGTAATAACCTAGACATTGCCCAGGGCAGGCATCTGAGATGATTATAAAGAGCAGATCAAAATAACTTCTGCCTCTTAGTTTCCTTAGACATATTTCAATTCCTCTCACTTACTTATTGCCCAGGCTAGAGTGCAGTGGTGCCATTTTGGCCCACTGCAACCTCCGCCTCCCAGGTTCAAGCAATTCTCCTGCCTCAGCCTCCCGAGTAGCTGGGATTACAGGTGTGCGCCACCACGCCCAGCTAATTTTTGTATTTTTAGTAGAGACAGGGTTTCACCATATTAGGCAGGCTGGTCTCGAACTCCTGACCTTGTGATCTGCCTGCTTCAGCCTCCCAAAGTGTTGGTATTACAGGTGTGAGCCACCATGCCCGGCCAGACTGGGTAAATATTTTAATGGATTTAAATTACATTTTCTGCAGGACTGCTGTTTATTTTACTGTGTTTTTTTTGCTTGCACTGAACCACATAGGGCTCTCCGTCATATCTGGTTTGCACAAATATGAATGTCTTTCTCATGAATGAACTTACCCATTTTATGGAGAAAATGATACAGGCTTACCCTACTTCAAGGCTTATTGGCTGCTCTCTCAGCCCTAGCTGATCACCATTGATGTGCTTATATTCCCTACATGAAACTTAAGGCACAGCTTTAAATGAAAGGCACACTGTAAATGAAAAGCATAGCTGATTTGGTTTGAATCCGTTTTGGTGAAAGACAGTACGATTTGGTTTGAGTCCTTCTTGTGAACTGGGGTCTAGTCAAGAGGGACCTGCTGGAACTTCTGCCAGGAGTCCTGTGGAAACTAAGAGATGCCTGGGGCTGGTTAGGTGTGTTGTGAGGTGAAGCCTCCAGACTGAAAAGTCTCTGGGATTCTATTTCCCTAGGACAAGTAAGGCCTCCTGGCCCAGACCCTGCTCTGGCCTCAAGCCCTCAGGGCAGCAATACAGCTAACATTGCAGGTCTGTAACCAAAATGTCTAGGGGGCTTTAGGAGCTCCTTTAACTTGGTTGTGCTGAGTGCAGAGGCTCCTTGCACAGCACTGGCATCTTGGAAGAAAGGATATGTTGGCAGTCAGCCTGGAGGCTGCAATCCCTGTGAGAAAGGAAGGCAGGCTGGTGTTACAGTGCTATGCTGGGGGCCAGGCAAGCAGCACTGTTAGCCCATCTGAGTCCAGTGATCACAGGGCTCCGATGAAATGGGCCTGGGGACTGCCCAAAATATCTGCTCCTGCAGAATCTTCTACTGAGAAGGCATTTGGGGGAATAGGAGAAGAGAGGAGTTTCTTTTTCAAAGAACTCACTATTAGGGTCTTGTTCTTTAGACTTTGTTCACTCTGGTGCCTCTCTGTTGAACTGTGTCATTAGCTCACTAAAGGCTGGCAGAGAAGCTAAAAACCGACTGTCTGTGATGGGAACTGGGTAAGCCAGTGCCACTGGCTCAGGCCTTTATCTACCTTATATGTGCTAAATAAAGTTGCTCTATTACCTACCATACAGGAAATCTCATCTCATCTCTCTCTCGTTCTCTCTCTCCCTCCCTCGGGTTAATTATACATACCTGATTCGGTTGTTCGTTTCAACTCTACCTAACTTTACTCTCTAACCATGCACTTATCATCGGTTCTATTTGCTCTTTCTAGTCCCTTTTTCCCCTTTGCCCTTGTCCCAGCCACTTCCCATGACTGAAGAAATAACTCACTCTGACTGGATTCTTTTCACTCATTCAAAAAGTTTTTATTGTCTGCCTATGACCTGCCAGGCACTGTTCTGGTCATTTAGGATAGGTTTGTGAACAAAATAGATAAAGATCCCTGCAGGGAGGGGGAAGAAAGATAATCAGCAATACACATAACAAATATTTAAATTACATAGTATGTTAGACTTCTTAAGTGCCATGAGGACAAAAAAGAACAAGATTATGCGGGTTAAGGGTGATCAGGAGTGTCAGGGAGTAGGAGGAAGGGTGGATGATCAGGGTGGGCCTCACTGAGAAGGTGAAATTTGAACATTGCAGGAATGAGAAAGTTCATCAAGTAGATATCTGGGGCAAGTGTATTCAGGTAGAGGGTACAGCTAGAGTAAGGACACAAAGGTAAGCACATGCCTAGTGTGTTTAAGGAACAACAAGGAGGCTGAAATGAGCAAGGAAGAGTGTCAGAAAAGTAGAGAGATGCAGCAAACAGATAATGTAGAACCATTTTGACTTTGTAAAGACCTTCATTTCTTTTGGCTTTTTTTTTTTTTTTTTTTTAGACAGGGTCTTGCTCTATTGCCCAGGCTGGAGTGCAGTGGCATGATCATCCCTGGCTCAAACAATTTTCCCACCTCTGCCTCCTGAGAAGCTGGGACTACAGCCATGTGCCACCATGCCCAGTTAATTTTTTGATTCTTTCGTAGGGTCAGCGTGGTCTTGAACTCCTGGGCTAAAGTGATCCTCCCTCATTGGCCTCCCAAAGTGCTGGGATTATAGGCATGAGCCACTGTGCCCAACCTAGGACTTTAGTTTTGAGAGAAATGGGAGTTATTGAAGTGTTACCTTAAGAAAAATGGGGGGCAGGGATACTGAAGAGATTTGATTAAAGAAGGGGTATGATGTAAAGTACTTTTTTTTTTTTTTCTGAGACAGGGTCTCATTCTGTCACCCAGGCTGGAGTTGAGTGGCCCCATCTCGGCTCATTGCAACCTCTGCTTCCTGGAATCAAGCAATCCTCCCACTTCAGCCTCCAGATTAGATGGGATTACAGGCACACACCACGACACCTGGAACATTTTTGTATTTTAAATAGAGATCAGGTTTCGTCATGTTGCCTAGGGTGGTCTTGAATTCCTGGGCTCGAGGGATCCTCCCTCCTTGGTCTCCCAAAGTGCAGGCATCAGGGGTTACAGGCATCAGCCACTGCACCCGGCCTCTCAGGTGCATTCAAAAGAGATCATTGTGGCTGCTGTGTTGAGAGCAAGAGTAGATTCAGGTGAGAATCTACCAGGTGAGAGATGATGGTGGCTTCAAGTAGATGGAGGCAATAAAGGAGGCAAGAAGTGGTTGGATTCCGGATGTATTTTGAAGGTAGTATTAATACTTGCCAGATGCCAGATCTGGTGTATGTGTGAAAGGACAACAGGTGTCAGAGATGACTCTAAGTTTCTGGCCTGAGCAACTGGAAGAATAGAGTTGCCATCAGTTGTGATGGGAAGCCTGTGCGTAGGTCAAGTGTGGGGGAGCAGATCAAGAGTTTGGCTTTGGACATGTTGAATTTGGAGATGTGGAACAGACAGTTGGATATATGAGTCCAGGGTTCAGGGAAGAGATCTGGAGCTAGAGATATAAATGTAGGGGTCATGGGCATGTTGATGGTATTGGAAATCATGTATTAATATTTGTATGAGACCATCGAAAGATGTGGATAAGGAAGAGTAGAGAACTGAGGTCTGAGCCCTGGGCATTTCAACATTTAGGGGTTAGGGAAAAGAGGAGGAACAAAGAAAAAAGACTAAGAAGGTTTGAAGGAGTGAGGTATCAGGAAAAAATCAAGCAAGTAAGATGCCCTGGCATGAACCTCAGTGAAGAGACTGTATCAAGGAGGAGGAAGTGGTCAGTTATGTCAGATGCTGTTAATCAATAAGATGAGAGCTGAAAATTGACCCTTGTATTTAGTAACATGGAAGTCATGATAACTTTGACAGGAACAATCTCTGTAGGCTAATGGGGATATAAGCCTGATTTGAAGTTGGTTTGAGAGAGAATTGGAGGAGGGGAATTGGACATAGCAAGTATAAATGATTCTTTTTTGCTCTAAAGGGGAGTAAATAGGGCAGACGCTGCTGATGGAAGCAGTCATTAAAAGACTTCGTTGTTTTTTAAGATATGAGAAATAATAGCATGCTTGCGTACTGATGGAAAGGATCTGGTAGAGAGAGAGAGAAAGAAACAATTTGGTGGAGGAGAAAAAGGGAAGCATTGCTGGAGTAATGTCTTTGAGTAGGTGAAAGGGACAGGATTGTGTGCACAAGTGGAGGAATTTGCTTTGATGGGCAGGTAATAGGTGGAAAGTGTGAAGATGCAACTTCTGGTAATGGGAATCTGTAGAGCTCTTTCCCGGTTGCTTCTATTTTCCCAGTGGAGAAAGAATACAATTATCAGTTGAAAGTAAGGGTGGGAAGGAAATGCTAAAGATTTGAAAAGAGAAAAAAAGGTATGAAACTGCTGTCTAGGAGGAAAGGTGAATGAATGGATCAGGGAAAATGACCTGATCAGCATTAAGGGCCCATGGAGTTTCATCATCATGAATTTAAAGTGAATCAAGCAGTGTGGCTGTGTGTTGTTCTCCAGCCACGTTCAGCAGCAGGTATGGAGGTATGAAGTAGGTGCAGAGGTGGATTTGACTAAGTCTGCGTCAGGCTAGGTGAATGTGACAAAGGAAAAGAGAAGCAAAGAGCTGAAGGTGTGCAGAAGGGGCAGTGATAATGGCTGAACCGTGAAATTGACACTGGGTCAGGAGGGGAGTAGGAACATCACAGGGTGGGCAACAGTGTATAGTTCGGATGGGGTCAAAGCGTAGCTGGGATGCATGAGACGAACTAGAAAGATAGGAGGTTGCAGTCAGAGAGTGGAATGCATGAAATTGAGATTATGGAGAGGTTGCAGTTGTAGGTAATCACAATTATGGGTTGAGTAGAGGAAAGATCATTGGAGGAAAGGAGTTCAAGGGACTGAGAGGCTCCGGTGTTGAAAGGGTCATCTACATGTACATTTTAATCACCAAGCGTTAAGACAGTACATATTAGAGAAACAGTTAACCAAGCCCTAAAATAATTGAAAAATGACCTCTGGGCATCAGGAGAAGACAGTAGTGATTTATGTAACCTGAAGATATAAAATTCACTGTGGGGTGCAAGGGTTTGCAGAGGAGCAGGAAGATATTTCTGAAAGTGTGAAGAGTAAGAAAGACACCTATGTCACCTCTTGGTGAGAAGGTTGTGAGAGAACAAAATAGCCCCTGCTTGAGAAGGTGGTGGAAAAAGCAATGAGCTCAGGGGACAACAAGGTGCCTCTTGGGGAAAGAAGTGAAGCAGATGTTGAGAGAATAGATTGAGGATAAAACAGATTTTGCTAATCATGGATCGTGAACTCCAGCGGGCATGGAGGAAGAGTTTCAGGAGTTGGGGAGGGTGGAAGAAAGCCCTGGGATAGGGAAAAGACATAGCCTCATGGGGATTCGTGGGCTGAGATTAGGCGAGCTGGGAACCAAGCAGCTCTTAAGGACTGAAGTCAACAGGGGCAAAGGCACGATGAGATGAGCTTCTTTGGATGCAAGGCAGATGATGGTGGAAAGGCGGTGAGTGTTGGGGTCGAGAAGTTTCAGGGGCTCCTTCTTCCCACCAGATGGTGAAGGGGAAGGTTAGGAGAGTGTCTTTGAGTGATCCCAGCTGCAGGGGCCTCCCCTCCTCCTCTCCTATTCTCTCATCTTTCATCTTTTCCAAAGGCTGCACCTAGCAGTTGTGACAATTCTGATTCTGCTACATTATTCACTGGCTTTAAAAGAGGTTGAATAGATTTTTCGCTCTCTGATTACTGAATTTCCTGTTTCTCTGAAAGCCTGAAATGTACTTGATCACATCCACCCTCCTCCCCACCCCAGAGGGCACATCCGGGGCTCTGTTGACACACTTGTCACATGGGCGACTTTCAAAAACAGTCAGAGTTAAATATTCACAGAGCTGAACGCCCCCCAACCCCCCAGAGAGGCATTTGAGGCGGTCCCAAGGGCTATCAGATAGGTCCTCTTATGTAAGCCCTTTTCATTTATTCCCACATCTCCATACAAAACCTTCCCTCACTCTACTCCTCTCTGCGCATTAAACTGCTTTGGCAAGAGGAGCCTCCAAATTGGGGGAAGACAATTTTTGCTCATGTGGTCTGTGTTTCAGAGAACACAGCTGCTCACCATCTTGGTGAATGAGATCGTGCTTCGATTGTGGCTGCTCAGACCCAAGTTTATCACTGGGGCCTCCTCTTCACTCAGCTTCTCCTCTGGACTTAGCTTTGTCCTGGTCAAAAGCCAGATCCATTCCTTTGGACTCGCTCATAGCGTAAGTTGGCAGCCATCTAATCACCTCCAGACTTTGCCTCTGACCATCACCCAAGGCACTTCCAAAGAAGAGTTGCAGGGAAGGGGGCCCAGGATGCTAAGAAAAGCTTGGTGTTTGCTGAATTAAGTGAGAGGATGAGCTCTTGGGAAACAGGTGATGTTTCTGTCACACATCCTAGTTTCATAACAACTGTTTAAACACCAACTTCTCATCTTGTGGTTTTATAGAACTGTAGAAATCTTCTCTGCTGTGCTCTGGCCATGGCCTGACACTGTCTGGGGGAGCAATGCTTTCTCTCTGTAATTTACCTCAATTTCCCTTAACGAGCTCTCAGGATAAGATCTCCATGCTGGGATGTGACTAGTTAGATTCAATAGTTACCTCTTTAGGGAATGTTTGCATTTTGGTGTGAGAGGAGGGGTGGGCCAAGCAGTTGGTGGGAGAAAGAGACAGGATGGGATGGTGGAGACTGTAGTAGACTGCAAAATACATGTCAGTGTGGCCAGAATTTTAGATTTAGGGGAAAAGGCTTACAAATCCAGATGTTTTGGTATAATCTTCCAATTTAAAATTTTTGGTAATTAATTCAAGTTTTTAAAAAAAGCTAGGTGAGCCAGATAAAATACATCTTTGAGTTACCTTGGACCATGGACCTAGGTGAAGTATCAGTGACATGTATAAATAGAAGCACACTTTTGGCTTAAATGCGTTTGGTGTTAAGCACAGTGGTTCTTCTATGGTTAATTTTTGGCAAAAATGCCAGTGGTGCTGCCTTGTGGTCCTGAAATCATACTGGAAGGGCTGGCACAGGACTGACTCTGGCCTTGGTGACTTGCATCCAGTCCATTCGGAATCCTGTTCCTATGGATAGTTTCTTCCTTGATATAAGTTGCCTGGGTCCCTCAGGAAAGCCATCAAATTCAATGTGAATGCAATCACTCAGGTCGGCTAAAGGCAGGTGAGTGTAACAGGAAGGCCTTCCTCATTGTGAAAGACAGCTGAAGACTGCAATAGAGTCCTTTCCATCTCTGATCAGAGAGACTGGCAGAGTTTATTGTCCCACAGCACAGGTTTAACACGTGACCTCTGGAATCAGATGCATGGGTTCAAACTTCTCCCCTATTAGCTGGGTGTCCTTGGGCAAGTTAATTAGCCTCTCTAACCTCAGTTTTTTAATCTGTAAAGTGGGGAGTTAATAGTACCTTCTAAGTAGTATTCAGCAGGATGGCGCTTGCAAAGTGCTTCCTTAGCAGTTCCTGAAGTGTAAGCTTCTACATCGGAAATGGGATGTGACTTCATGTTTAGAAGACTCACTATGTTTTAAATTTTGCTGGGGCTCAGAAAATGATAAGTCAAAGTATAATGCCTTGGCATGCTGAGTACTGTGAACTAAAGGAGATTGGAAAGCCTTAGCAGCAGTCTCAGAAGCAAAATCTCTCTCTGAACTTCTCTTGGCCTATTTCCCACACCTTCTTCCCCTGAATTCCATAGAAACCAGAATTCCGGCCGGTAGCGCGGGGCTCAAGCCTGTAATCCCAGCACTTGGGAGGCCGAGACGGGCGATCACGAGTCAGGAGATCGTAGACCATCCCTGGCAACACGGTGAAACCCGGTCTCGTACTAAAATACAAAAAATTAGCCGGCGAGTGAGCAGGCCCTGTAGTGCCCAGCTACCACGGGAGGCTGAGGCAGGAGAATGGCGTGAACCGGGAGGTCGAGCTTGCAGTGAGCTGAGATCCGGCCATCACATTCAACCGCATGGGGCGGCAAGCGAGCTCCGTCTCATAAAAAAAAAAAAAAAAAAAAGAAACCAGAATTCCCTCTTCCCTATGGCAGGTCCTAACAATTAGAACCCCTTTCCCCAAAGCAAGCCATAAAATCTAGACCTGTTACTCTAAGTTCCCCCTGCCTATCTGTGTAGGCACTGGTCATGAAGAGATTCTCTGACCTACCTCTGACTGTGAGTTATAAGACCTGTGTTCCAGACAGCCCCTGCCCCACACCCAGGAGGAAGGAATGCTGCTCAGAGAGGCCAAGAAGAATCTGAACAGACAGGCCTTGCTGGGTTTTCCCCCTCGTCTATTACCATTAGATCGTATCCTTTTGTCTATTTTTATGCTTAGGTTCAATGAAGAATGGACAGCATGTATTTCTACCTAAGCAGAAAAATAGACAGTTTTCCCTGGGTCACTGGGTTTTCATTTCTGAAGGCTCCTGTGTCCCATAAAACTTTGATTTGGTAAATTTGTTACGCTTTTCTCTTGTTAATCAGTCTTTTGTTATAGCAGTGACCCTTATGATGGGTGAGGAAAGGTATCTCACATCTTTTCTCCCCCACCCCCCCACAATAGGGACTTATTGAACCGCACCACACCGAGCCCCAGGCCCAGGAGACTGGGCTCAGAAAGTCCCACTGAGTTCCTAGGTACCAGCCTTCTGGTAGAGCAACTTTGTTTCCTAGTGTGGCTCTATCCCTTCTTTGCATATGCCTTCAGCTTCTTCTTTCCCCTCTTTTAGGTCTACTCTGCCTCTAGCCTGTGTTTTAATCACATAAAAAATGCTATTAAAAATGTAGAATCAAGGGCTGGAGAGAGTGGCTCAAACCTGTAATCCCAGCAAGTTCAGAGGCTGAGGTGGGCAGATGGCTTGAGCCCAGGAGTTCGAGACCAGCCTGGGTAACATAGTGAAACCCCGTCTCAAAAAAAAAAAAAAAAAAAAAAAAAAAGATTAACCGGGCGGCCCTGTAGTCCCAACTACTAGAGAGGCTGAGATGGGAGGATCGCTTGAACCTGGGAGGTCAAGGCTGCAGTGAGCCATGATCATGCCACTGCACTCCAGCCTGGGTGACAGAGCAAGATCCTGCTTCAAAAAGAAAAAGTTTAGAATCAAATTTTAAATTGTAAACTCTGATTGAGGTTGTTGCCTTCCAACTATGCTTATTCATCTAGAAAGAGAAGTCAGCATTTCTTGAAGTCTGGCCGCAGTATGGGGTCCCTGAGAGAAAGCCTCTAAAAATATCAGGGGGAGGGAGGGAGAGGTATGTGATTGAAAGTTAGGGAGGTGGTTCCAGAGAAGAGGCCAAGCCCTCAGGTTGGGCCGCCAGAGGCTCCGAGGAGAAGAAAGAAAAGGAAGCCAGGCCTGCGATCCTGATGGAGCCCGCTCCTCCCACCGCGGGGAGATCCGCCCTCAGCGCTGTGGTGGCCGGAAGTGCTGGGCTCGGGCGGGTGGGGGTGAGGGGCTGCCTGGGAGCTCAGTCTCCGGGCTGGGCTGGGCTGGGATATTTATAGCACCTGGGTTTTTGGGTCTGCCTCCACCTGGATTTATTTATGCGGCCTGTGGCTGTGGCGCGTGTGGGGAATGAAGGGGGGCGGATCTCTCTGCAAGGGTCCAGTTCTTGGCCTTGGGACTCTAGCTGGAATGGAAACGACAAATCACAACCAGGGGCTGTCTGGGGTAACACAGGCAGAGCAGCACTTGGTGCTGCGCCTGCAAAGCCGCCGGTGATTGGGCCTGGTGAAACTCGGGGCTTTCCAGATCCACGCGGTGTCGCCTTTGCGGCCGCCGTGGGCGTGGGTGAGGCAGGTGTGGGCTACCGGGAAGCGATCCCCCCACGCAAGTCACCTCGAGCTCCAGCTCTCACGCCTTCCTCCGCAACTCCTGGGAAGAATTAAAGGCGGAAAAATGTTCCGTCTCCGGAGGGATCTGTACTTGGAAAGAGAACTCGGAGAGCACGTGGTGGCCGGCCCCATCTGCAGACCCAAAACTAGAGAGCCACGTTTGCGAACCCATCTGCACTTTCGACTTCCCCTGATCACTACGTGTCTGGCTGCTCTCAGACTGCGATGACATCACTTTAAAAAAACGTAAATAACCGTCCTTTGGGCCTTTCAAGAACCTAGTGATTGAGGAGAGGGCAACGCTGAACGCTGAATCTCGAGGAAGGCTGTGTCGTGGGACCCTCAGGCATTGTTTAATCTGTGCAGGGCGCAGTCTTGGGCAGGTCCCAGCCCTCTCCTCTGCCCACTCACAAAGCCCAGCCTGCTTGCTCCATTGGCAACTGGGCTGGAGGAGGGGCGAGGGGCAGGGTGGGCGCTAAGATCCTGTGAGGAAAGCCAGGACCCTCGTGGTACCTAGGGAAATGAAAATCGCGTTGACAGTAGTCCAACGCTTTGCTTTTCTCATTCACCCCTCGGACAGCACGAGACAGGCACTCCTGCCAACGTCCCCATTTCACAGATGGAGAAACTGAGGCTTAGGCAAAGCAATTTACCCCAGGGTGACGGAGCGTCAACTTCAGTTTCCAGCTCGGACGCGAGGGGCCGTCGGGGGCGTTCCGGGGAGGGGTGCCTGGGCCGGGGTGGGCACGCGGGGCTGAGAAAAGTTCTGGCAGCGGCGCGGGGTGTAGCCGGCGTCTGGCGGGGCCGCACGGGCCTGGAGCTGCTGGAAAGGCTGGTCTGGTAGCCCGGGACGAGGGGAAGGCCTGCCCGGAATCCCGAGCAGCACGGCGGGGCCGGGGCAGCTGCCAGGCTCGGCTGGGGACCCGCTCGCGCTGCGGTCGGTCGGCGGCGGGCAGGCCACATACCGCGCGGCGTGGAGGAAATGGCTGGGATTCCTCCTGCGGCGCCGCGCGGGCCTCGGGGCGGGCGGGGCTCCCCCAGTGTGTTGGGGCGGGGGCGGGGCGCGGCGGAGGGTGAGCCGGGATCCCGGCGCTGTCGGGGGCGCCCCGACCTGGGTCCTCGTACCCGGAGCGCTCCCGCCACTTTGCCAGCATCTGGGCCTCCGGAGCCCCGTGAACCGTCAAGAAGGGGAGCACGTGAAGGGGTGCAGGTTCGACTCCTGCAGAGACTCCCCGGCCCCGCCCAGCCTCCTGCCCGCTTAGCGTCTCTGCCTCAGGCCTGAGGGGCCTGAGTCACCCACCCGCAGAGCGGCCCTATAGCCCCTGCTGATCCGAATCAGGTCCTGCCTTCTGGGATGGAGCACGCACGACACGCGTGGGACCCAGCGAAGAGGATGCTGAGGACCTGGGCGCTGCTCCGGGCAGTGAGGCCTCCGCAGGTCCCAGTTTCAGCCTTGGAAAGTCCTGGCCGCTGACGTCCTCAGTGTTTTAGGCGCAGCCTCAGGCCTTTCTACTGCAGGCATGGTGGGCCAGGCGGAGTTGGCTTCTAGGGGATGAGGCTTGCCGTGCCAGAGAGGCCGGCCCCTGGTGAGATTGTTGCCTTGAGTGTGGTGGGTGAGGGTTAGAGGCAGAGCCAGGAGGATGGCACCTGAGGTCAGTCGTGACCTGGGCCTGAGTGAGGAGGCCGCTTTATACTGTACTGGGGCGTGGAGGTGTGAGAAGATGGAAAACCGGGGGGTTGGGTTAGCTTGAGAAAGCTCCCAGCTTCCTCTGGACACAAGCAAAAACGTGATTTGGCTGGGGAATTGGAAGCAGGGAAAGTGAATGGAGGGCCTTAGATTGGGTCCCCTATAACATCTGCTAGGAGGGTGGCCCCTGGCACTTGGAACAGGGACTGACTGATGAATCCATGATCTCTTTCGTCCCTCAGTCTGCACTAGGATGTCAGATCCAGTCAAGAGTGGCATTTGAGAGGCATTACCTTCTGCCTTGCACCCCTAAACCCTTCCTGCTGCGGTCTGCTGCACTCACTGCCCTCCTGCCCTTCTCTGGTTTCCAACTCCAATGGCGTCTATTCTCTATGAATTATTCTTTGACCCCCACAACTTCTCCCTCCATCTGCTTCCACAGCCACATGATTGTGCTTTTCACACTGTATCGTGAATATTTGCTTGTAAACTTACCTCCCCAGCTTGACAACAGCTCTATAAGGGCAGAGATTGGCTAAATCTTATATAACTTTTTGGACCTACTGTATTAGGCCATTTTCATGTTGGTATAAAGAAATACCCGAGACTAAGCAGTTTATAAAGAAGAGAGGTTTAATTGGCTCATGGTTCTGCAGGCTTCACAGGAAGCAGAGTGCTGTCATCTGCTCAGCTTCTGGTAAAGCCTCAGGGAGCTTTCAATCATGTGGAGGGCAAAGGAGGAAGCTGTCATCTCACATGGCCAGAGGAGGAGGAAGAGAGAGCATGGAGGGAGAGGTGCCACATACTTTTAAAGGACCAGATCTTGTGAGAACTCACTGTGGTCAGGAGAGCATCAAGCCATGCAGGACCCACCCCCATGACCCAGACACCTTCCCACCTCCAACAATGGGGATTACAATTCATTACGAGATTTAGAGGGGATATACATCCAAACTGTATCAGCTGCTATCTAGAGTTGTGCTTGCCTTACAGTAAATGCATGACCTGTTTGTTGAATGAATGAGAGAAAGAGGAAGGAATTGGATGGGGACAATATAAATGGAAGCAGAAACCAGAGGAAACACAGGCCAGATGTGAAACTTGCTAGAAAGCTCTCGTCTTTGCTTCCTGCATACACAGAGAACTTGCTACCCAGACTCTGCCCTGCCCTCTCTTAGCTGCCATTCCAAGGTGGGCCCAGTCCACAGGGTCTAGCACCACCATTTCCCCAAGACCACTCTGAACTGCACACCTTGATCCTAAGTTCAATGCCAACCCCCACTCTCTCTCTCTTTCTTACCCTGGCTTGAGGCTCTGAGTTTGGCTTAGTTGCTATGCACCTGTTTCTGTAGCCCACCATCCCCCCACCTCTGCTCCGCATACTGGTGCACCTCATTTCTCAGCAAAGTCTGACTCTACATGAAGTGGTGTTGTCCAGCCATTTCAAATAAAACTAGGACTTAGGAGGTAGTGCCCTGGCTCAAGGCCGGGGGCAAGCATGGCGGTGGCTTTGTCTGCCTGCCTCCAGGGTAGGATGGCTTCAGGCTCGGAAGCAGAACAGGGATGGAGTTTCCCAACCTGGCCCACATCACCTGAGCCCGAGTGGCCTGCTGAAGTTTCCATCGCTTCAGGGACTTCCAAGTAGCCCGATCTAGGCCTGCGAGGGGCTCCCTTCAGAGCAAGTCTTCTGCCAGGCCCTGGAAGGAAATAAGAGACCGGAGCCAGGCCTGTCCTGATGCACTTGCCCCTCCTCAGACCGGCCTGGTGGGCATCTGTGGGACTCGGGAGCGTCAGGGAATGAGATGTCACTTCCAACATTGCCTCTGGACACTCCCGCACAAGGAGTGGGCCCGGAAGGCCCTGGCAGACCTTTCACACAGACACAGGCAGACAGAAGCGCAGCCAGCTCGCAGTGACAGCATTGGTTCTGGGAATTTTCAAAGTCAAAACCCCAATATTTTTTCACAAGAAAAAGGAACAGATTTTGGCATCTTTGCTCCAGAAACAGGAACTGACCAAGACAGTGACCTCTGATCATCACTTCCTCATCGCACTGCTCAGAAGCGGGTGGGTTCCCTCAGCCCTTTGACTTTACCCACAGGGTTCTCTGGGCAGAAGCCCCAGGGCTTTAAGGAACAGCAGAGGAAAGAAGAGAAGGGAAAGGAGAGAGATTTTCTAAGTGGTCAGTCCTTGAGGACTGAGGAGGCCAGGAGCCTGGTGGGGATGGGAGGAGTTGGGGCCAGGAGGTACCTGTCACCTGGTAGGTCTCAGTGTGGCCTTACTTTTGTCTTGTCATGGAAAGAGCATCAGTGTGTGGACATTTTGAAGCTCACGGTTCGTTGCTCCTCTGTCTTGTAGCATTAGAATACAGGCATCCACATTCACAGCAGACTTAGCTGTAGCACTTCTGCAAGTTTGTTTTTGTTTTTGTTTTTTGTTTTTTGAGATGGAGTCTTGCTCTGTCACCCAGGCTGGATTGCAACTGTGTGATCTCGGCTCACTGCAACCTCTGCCTCCCAGGTTCATGCGATTCTCCTGCCTCAGCCTCCCGAGTAGCTGGGATTACAGGTGCCCACCACCATGCCTGGCTGATTTTTTTAATTTTTAGTAAAGATGAGGTTTCATCATGTTGGCCAGGCTGGTCTTGAACTCCTAACCTCAGGTGGTCCACTGGCTTCGGCCTCCCAAAGTGCTGGGATTACAGGTGTGAGCCACTGCATCTGGCCGCTCTGCATGTTTTGAGCATCTGCTCTATGTCAGACAGGTTGCTGGATGCTGGGTGAATAAGAAACAAGATTTTTCCCTTGCAGTGCTTAGCGTCTAATAGAAGGAACTGGTATTTGAATAATAAACATGAAAATAATGAAGCTGAGGATGACTATTGCCAAGAGAGGAGGGAGAGGCTGCACTGGGTTGGGGTGGAGCATGAAAGGCCTGAGGAAGGAGGTGGCATTTGAAGTGGGTCTCGAAAGGAGGTGGTCATTTGTCAGGTGGAGATGGGGAAGGAGGACCTTCCAGGGAAAAGGAGCCGCCTCAGCAGTTGGGGTGCAGGTGGGTACAGAGGAATAATGGGAGAAGTGGCTGGAGCAGGAGGTGAGGTCCACTTTGCAGAGCCCTGAGTGCCAGACTGAGGTATGTGGATTTCCTCAGAGGTTCATGAGGAAGCCTTGACCGGCAGTGGCATAATATATCCGTCACCAAGTGCTGCTGGAAACTCAGAGAAAGGAGTGAGGCAATGGGGAGGACTGAGCAGCCAGCCCCAGCCATGATGACAACTCAGCCTTTCAGCGTGTTTGGCATTCCCAGCCCTCATAGTGTGCAGCGACCTGATATTGGTCCCATTTACTAGGCATTTGTTGGTCCAAGATTTTTGCTGGAAAACTAAGTTTCAGTTCCCCTAAGAAGTGAGCAAAGAGAATATTGATGGTGGTATCTATGTTCTTGTGTGAAATGACCAGAGCAGGAGCCACTATGGGCAATCAGAGGCCTTCTTTGTCCTGGACAGGCTATGGAAGGGTGCCAGGGTGGGGAAGGGTTAGGGAGGAGGTGCCAGGGCCAGATAGGCACTGGGCAGAGACCTCTGGATCAAAAGGTCCCTAAGAAGACCAATTGGACCCTCCTCTGGCTCCATGGCTCTGTCCTTAACAGAGTACGTCTCATACGGGGTGCGATGGAACTTCCTCAGCAGTAGGCAAAGAGGGTTGTATTGATTGTTATTTATTTATTTGAGACAGGGTCTCACTCTGTTGCCCAGGCTGGGGCGCAGTGGCACGCTCATGGCTCACTGCAGCCTCCACTTCCCAGTCTCAAGTGATCCCGCGACTTCAGCCTCCGTAGTAGCTGGGACTACAGGTGTGTGCCACCACGCCCAGCTAATTTTTAAATTTTTTGTAGAGATGGGATTTTGCCATTTGCCTAGGCCGACCTTGAATTCCCAAGCTCAAGTGATCCTCCCTCCTTGGCCTCCCAAAGTGCTGGGATTACAGGTGTGAGCCATTGTGCCCAGCTCTGTTATTATTATTATTTTTAATAAGCTTTGTTTATCTTCGCAGGTTGTAAACTTCTACAGGGCAGAGGTGGTGTTTCCCATAAGTCCTAGTACTCACTAGTCACTAAATAAAAGTGAGCTGAAGGAAAGGATCAGGGTTAGATGCCCCATTATGAGGAGGAGAAGCTTTAGGGGGGATAGCAAACAATACATTTTATTGTTTTGTTTTATCATACATCCCCCTGCTGACCCCTCTGTGACTTCTTTGAGTGTGACCATGAATCCAACAGATACCCTGTTGAGGTCTTTGCTGACGGGTCAGTCTCTTTGAACTTCTCTCCTTTACCCATTTCTTCCATGGGGCATGTTAGCATTTCATCAACTCATTCTATACATATTTATTATCTTCAATTTGTTAGAGACTGTGCTGGGTATGGGAATACAATGGTAGAATTTTCCTTGTTATGATTTTGGGTGCCACCTGCTGGGCATATGTAGGCACATACACACAAAGTTTTGTGTAAATGTACACATAAGATGCCAACTAAAACATACAAAGGGAGACACAGCTGTGTACACAGAGTAAAACATACTTGTTCACAAACAGGCACACATATGTGAAAACATAGAAACACAAATGTAGAAATGTAGGCTCTAGATAATACCTCTACCTTAGTAGAGTCCAGTAAATACTTGCTAGTCTATAAAATAAGATGCAGTTCTTTGGATCTACCTTCTTCCAGGCTTATTTTTCAACACCCTTTCTAGCCAATTAGACAAGAATACTGTGTTGTCACTTGCTCCCTGCCTACATTCCTCCCCCTCCATTCTATTAATTCTTTTATTTTATTTACTTATTTATTTGTTTTGAGACAGAGTCTCACTCTGTCGCCCAGACTGGAGTACAGTGGCGTGATCAAGGCTCACTGCAATCTCTGCCTCCCGGGCTCAAGTGATCCTCCCATCTCAGCCTCTTGAGTAGCTGGGACCACAGGTGTGTGCCACCATGCCTGCAAATTTTTTTTTTCTTTTTTCTTTTTTTTTTTTGTAGAGATGGAGTTTCACCATGTTGCCCAGGCTGGTCTCAAACTCCTGGACTCAAGCCATCTGCCTGTCTTGGGCTCCTAAAATGCTGGGATTACAGGCGTGAGCCACTGCACCTGGACTGTTAATTATTTAAGACCTAGCTCAGGCTGGGCGTGGTGGCTCACACCTGTAATCCCAGCACTTTGGGAGGCCGAGGTGGGTGGATCATCTGAGGTCAGGAGCTCAAGACCGGCCTGACCAACATGGTGATATCCTGTCCCCACTAAAAATACAAAAATTAGCTGGGCATGGTGGCGGGCGCCTGTAATCCCAGCTACTCTGGAGGCTGAGGCAGGAGAGAATCACTTGAACCTGGAACTGCCTCTCAAAAACAAAACAAGACCTAGCTCACCTTCTGCAGCTGCAAGCCTGTAGCAGCTCAGATGAACCTTCTACCAGCTAAGGGAATGAATTTCTCTTCTGAACTTTCATAACTTTATGATATTTGTCATTTTACTAACTTGCATTTTGGCTATTTGGGGACACGTGTTTTCTCCTTTTCTGGTATATAATCTCCTTGAGGGTAGAATTTGTGGTTGACCCATGTTAGTGCTCCCCCATAGTGTCTGGCATGTTGCCTTGTACAAAGGGAGGGGCTCAATAAATATTTGCTAAATAAATGACACAGTCATGGACACAGAGGAACATGTAGACAATATACAGAAATGCACATCTACTTACATACATTTCTCTATCTTTGCAAAAGTTATACACATTGACAAGAAAGCACAGAAGCATATCTCTATGCCTATAGCCGTGAGTAGACACATCCCTGCAACTAAGCCCTTTGTAATTTCTGCTGTCTTCATTTTAACACAGATCTTCATCCTATTTACTTCAGCAATTGC
This sequence comes from Rhinopithecus bieti, assembly GCF_001698545.2. Lineage (NCBI taxonomy): Eukaryota > Metazoa > Chordata > Mammalia > Primates > Cercopithecidae > Rhinopithecus > Rhinopithecus bieti. The sequence continues at coordinate 1,912,200 of NW_016813718.1, forward strand.
CTCTTAATGTGCTTGGTTGCTAGTTCTTCTCTTTCCACTTTTTCTATTATCCCCTGGGCTGTACCTTCCTAAAATACCTCTTTGAGGATGTTATTTCTCAGCTCAGAATTCTAGCAGTTTTTGCTGCCCTGCATGATAGTGTCTAGAAAAAGCTAAATCTTTTCTTGTCTGCTCTCCCTTTAGGAAAGGGAGTCACAGTTATAACCAGTGAAAATAATGTGGACGTGGTCTCTAGAAACATGTGCCATTGCCTGTTAAATGAAACAGTTGTGGCTGGTGCCACCTGTTCTCCTTCCTTACTGCCTTGAATTTGTTTACAGAGGAGCTGCAGCAGCCGTTTTGCAACCATGAGGGAATAACCAAGATGCTGCTCTTGACCTTGAGCAACCGAACAAATTATACTACTTCTAGATTCCTTGTTTATGTAAGAAAAATAAACCTTTGTTTAAGCCACTGCAAGTTGTTTTCTATGACTTGCATCTGGATGTAATCCTAACTCGTGATTCTTAAATATCCCACTTCCCCCGATACCCACAGGACAAAGCCTAATTTCCTCAATCTGATATTCAAGAGTATTTGTGATCTGGTCCCGCTCTACTCATCCTATCTTGTTTCCTAGTATTCTTCTTATGGCCACACCCTAGTCCAAGCCTCCATCCTCACCTGTTGCCTAGACAAGTTGAGTAACTTCCCAGCTCATCTCCTTGCTTCCACCACGGACCTCCTCCAATCCATTTTGGTTAAAGCAGCTAGAGAGATCCTTTAAAAATACAGTGTCTCTTCTGTGCTTAAATCCCTTCAATGGCTTTTTTTTTTTTTTTTTTTTTCTGAGATGGAGTTTCACTCTTGTTGCCCAGGCTGGAGTGCAATGGCGCAATCTCAGCTCACTGCAACCTCTGCCTCCCGAGTTGAAGCGATTCTCCTGCCTCAGCCTTCCGAGTAGCTGGGATTACAGGCATGCACCACAATACCCAGCTAATTTTGCATTTTTAGTAGAGATAGGGTTTCACCATGTTTGGTCAGGCTGGTCTCGAACTCCTGACCTTGGGTGATTCACCTGCCTCAGCCTCCCAGAGTGCTGGGATTACAGGCATGAGCCACTACACCTGGCCTCAATGGCTTTTTATTACACTTTAACTTATCTGAACTTCTCAATAAAACTCAGACTCCTACAAGGCTCTGGCAGGCTCAAGATCAGTGGTCGTCAACCCTTGCTGCATATTAGAATCACCTAGGACTATTTCAAAGATTATCAGAGGTTGAGCTTCACACCTAAACATTTGGATTTAATTGCTCTGGGATGGACCTGGGACACTGATATTTTTGATATATTCCTGTGGTAGATTCTCAAGTACAGCTAGGGTTGAGGTCCCTGATTTAGACCTTGCCTATTAACTCCCTGCTTACCTAGCACTCACATGGTCACTATGCTTTAACCATGTTGGTTTCTCAATTCCTCAAAATGTGCCAAGCTCTTTGCTGTCTCTGGACCTTGGTAGATGTGATTCCTTCTGCCTGGAAGGCTCTTGCCTTTTGCTTGCCATATGTTTGCTTGTTCTATCCTTCAGACTCAGTTTAAATGTCTCCTGTTCAGAGAAGCCTCCCCAACCACTTAATCTAAAATTGTCCCCCATGTCGTTCTCTGTTGCAATTTCCTTATTTCTTTCTTGATACTTGCTGCCACTTAAAAATGATATGTTTGTCTTTTAAAATCTTTGTCTGTCATACTAGACTGTAGTCTGCAGAAGGGCAGTCTATAATCTATTTTGTATGGTACCGCTCTTACAGTCAGAGCCTCACACATAGTAGGTATGTCAAGAATTGTGAAGGAATCTGAAGTTCACTCTATTTGCAAGTTAACAAGTTAGCTTGCTACCATTTCTTGGATGCTGGCAGAAGACAAAAGACTTCTAGGTCAGAGACAAAGAGCTTTATTATTCACAGCAACAGCAGCGGCCAGAGTACAAACATTTGCCCTGGTTCCTGTGCAACTTCCTGAGACTCAAAGAACCAGGGCAAAGGTTTGTACTTTGGCCACTGCTGTTGCTGTGAGTAATGAAGAGGTGTGAGCAGTGTGTGCCCATGTAGAGGGCTGCATTACAGAAGAGGAACCCTGAGCTTAGGGAACCACGAGCATTCAAAATGGTTCAAAACTTTGCCTACTTGAACTTTGCCCTGGGGGGAGACAATATCTTTCTAACACTGGACAATACACAAACCTACCCTTTCCTCCACAGGGAGACACAATCTCTATCTTTCACAGCTGTTTACTGTACAAACATTCTTGAAAAGATAGTCAGGAACAAAGGTGGTTAGTGCCTTGGCTTGTAAGTTGATCACTCAGGCTTTCTGCCTGGAGGCAGTTTACAGAGCAAGCACAGGAGAGGGGAACCTAACAGAGTTGGGAGTCCTCATTTAGTTGATGTGTTGACATTGGAGGTCCGCGAGGCTGAGGCAGCTGGAATTTGTGGACAGAGTACTGGAGAGAAGGGAGGTATGTGAAGGAGCTCCAGCAATCTGCATGGGGTTTCCTTGAATTTTGGTGAAACAGTAAGCTCTGCATGTGTGGGATAAGACTCCGCTAAGCCAGGTGAACAACTTTTAGCAACACAGCTACTGGGAAGCCATAAGCTGAACAATTTCCAGAGCTCACATCTCATCAGATTGGAAGATGTACAAGTTTCAACTAGCCAGAGTGGAGTGTGGAGAGACATTGTTGCATATTTGGAGCATTTAGTAGAGATCTTAGTAGTAGGATATCTTAGTTTTGGCACAAGCTGGGATATCAACAATAGAAATTGTGGCTTATAAGCAATAGAAATTTATTTCTCATAGTTCTGGAGGCTGGAAGTCTGAGATCAGGGTGCCAGCATGGTTGGGTTCCGCTGAGGGCCCATTCTGGCTGCAGACAGCTAACTTCTCCTTGTATCCTCATATTGCAGAAAGACAGCAAAATAGCTCTCTGGGGTCCCTTTTATAAGGGCACTAATCCCATTCATCAGGGCACCGCCTTCATAACCTAATTATACCCCCAAAGCCCCACTTCCTAACACCATCACATTGGGAGTAAAGATGTCAACATGTAAATTTTGGGAGGACACAAACATTCAGTCCATTACATAGAGTAAAACTGGCCTTAGGGTGAAGGTACTCTAGACCAGGATTTCTCAGCCTTGGTACTATTGATATTTGTGTGTGTGTGTGTGTTTGAATAATTATTTGCTGTAGAGGGCTTTCCTGTGAATTGTAGAATATTTAACAGCATCACTGGGTTCTGCCCATTAGACACCAGTAGCATGCTCCTAATCGTGACAACCAAAAAATATCTCCAGAAATTGCCAATATCCCCAAGGTTGGGGTGGGGACAAAATCACACCCAATTTAGAACACTACTCTAGAACCACCCCAACAAAGCAGAGAAACAAGCCTCAGAATCATTTAGCTTCTCGGTAAGTAGCTCAATGACTTGACCCTCATGACCCTAAATCTTATCACTCTTTAAGTAAGACAACAAAATTTAGACCATCACCAATGTAACATTTACAATGTCCAACTGTATTCATTCAAAAATTACTAGGCATGCTAAGAAGCAAGAAAAGGACCTATACCTTGAGGAAATCAATTACAAGAACCAGATCTATAAGTGACAGAGATTATTGAATTAGTGTACAAGCACTTTAAAAGAGCTATTATAAAGATGTTTGGGGATTTAAAGGAAAATATGAACACAATGAGAAGAGCAACATGGAATCTAGAAAAGAACCAAGGGATTATATTTTTCTAGAAATGAAGAACATTATATCCAACATGAAAAATTTACCGAATAGGCTCAACAGCACATTGATGTTGCAGAAGAAAATGTCTGTGAACATGTACACATAGCAACAGAAACTCTCCAAACTGAAGCCTCCAAACTCAGTAATCTGTGAGATAATATGATGCAGACAGAAGAGAGTGAATGTGGCAGAAACACATTGGAAAAAAGAAAGTCTAAAAAATTTTCAAATTTGATGGAAGCTATCAACTCAAATATCCAGGATCTCAACAAACCCCAAGCCAAATAAACACCAAGAAAGCCACACCAAGACACAAGATGTAAAACTGCTAAAACCTAATAGTAAACAGAAAAATTGTGAAAACAACTGGAAGATAAAAGACGCATTACTTACAGAAAACAAAGGTAGGAATAAACACTAGTTTCTCATCAGGAATAATAAAAGCCAGAACATGGTAGAATAATATCTTTTTTTAAAGAATGATATCTTTAAAGTGCTGTAAGAAAAAAATGTCAAGTTATTATTTAGCAAAAAATGTCCTTCAAAATAAAAGTGAAATAAAGTCATTTTCAGAAAAACAAAAGCCAAGAGACTTCAACACCAGCAATATGCATTATATGAAATGTTAGAGGAAATCTTTCAAGGTGGAGAAAAAAAAATACCAGATGGAAACTTTCACACAAACGGATGAAATGGCAAAGCTGACAAAAGAAGAAATAAAAAACCTGAATAGCTCTATATCTATTAAAGAAATTACATTTATAATTTAAAACTTTGCCACAAAGAAAACTCTAAGTCCAGAGGGCTTCTCTGGTGAAATTTATGAATCATTTAAAGAAAAAATAATACCAGTATGTCACAATTTTTTTTCAGAAAATAGAAAACAATTTCTAACTCTTTTTATAGGGCTAAAGCAGGGGTTGGCAAATGTTTTAGGCTGTTTTATATTGCTGCTGCTGCTGCTTCTCCTCCTATTCCCTCACCCCCTACTTCTTTATACGTCTTACAATTGTAAACAACATTTTTAGCTTGCAGGCCAGACAAAAATGGGCCAAGGGCCAGATTTGTCCCATAGGGCACACTTTGCCATCCCCTGAACTAAAGCATTAGTAAACTATACAGATTTTACTAATGATTTTGGTGAGATGATAGAGAAGAGTGTTATATCTCACATGAAACAACAATAACAACTTAATAAATACTTCCATGAGCCATTTTATTTCCCAATATTTGGGGATTTTCCAGGCATCTTTTTGTTATTTATTTCTAGTTTAACACCATCTTGGTCAGAAAACACACTTTGTATAATTTCAATTCTTTTAAAATAGTTGAGGCTTATGTCCCAAAATATTGCCTATCTTGTTGAATGTTTCATGTGCACTTGAAAAGGATGTGAATTCTGACATTGTTGATGGAGTGGTCCACAAATTCAATTAGGTCAAGTTCATTGATAGTGGTGTTCAGGCCTATTTTGTCCTTTACTGATTTTCCGTCTACTTGTTTTACAACTTAACTCTAGCCTCCAACTGTACTTGTAGATTTGTTTGTTTCTCTTTTCAGTTGTTAGTTTTTGTCTCGTGTATTTGGAAGGTCTGTTTTTATGTGCTATAAATTTAGGATTATTATGTCTTCTTAGTCAATTGACTCCTTTTTCATTAAGTAACACCCTTCATTATCTTTGGTAAAGTATCTTGTATTAAAGTCTACTGTGCTTGATCTTAATTAGCCACTATCCTTTATTTTGATTAGTGTTTGTATGGTATATCTTTTTCCATCCTTTTCCTTTTTTTTTTTTTGTTTCCAGACGGTGTCTCACTCTGTCACTAGGCTGGAGTGCAGTGGCATGATCATGGCTCACTGTAGCCTTGATCGCCCAGGCTCATGTGATTCTCCCACCTCAATCTCCCAAGTAGCTGGGACTTCAAGTGCACATCACTGTACCCAGCTAAATTTATTTATTTATTTTTTTGTAGAGTCTCACTATGTTGCCCAGGCTGGTCTCAAACTATTAGGTTCAAGTGATCCTCCCATCTTTGGCCTCTCAAAATGCTGGGATTACAGGCATGAGCCACCACATCCAACAGCTTCATCTCTTTTGAGTGGGGTATTTATTTTTTGTTTTGTTCTTGGGTGTGTCTCATATCTTAAAAATTGAATACCAGGCATCATATATAGTATAGTGGAGGTAAATCATCTTTATGTCTTTTAATGGGCATATCTCTTCTGATGCTTTACTTTCCTTAAGTGTTGACCTTGTGATTAGGGCAGATACTGGGTCATTGAAAGGTTTTTCTCAATGTTCCTACCCCATCCTCAGCTTTCAGCCTTCCCTATTGGCCTGTGTCACAGTTTTCCTCCACTGGTTGTGAACTTCTGTTGCTTCTTCCTCTCTACTGGCCTAATCTAACCCAGTCTCAGGCAGGCCTGTAGCCTTGGGTCTCAAGGGTGGAGCTTTCTCGGTAGTCCAGCCCCTCTCTCAGATGTGAAAGATCTCTCTCTCTCTCTCTCTTTTTATTTTTTTTTTTTTTTTTTTTGAGACAGCACTTGCTCTGTTTCTCAGGCTGGAGTGAAGTGGCATGATCTCATCTCACCACAACCTCCATCTCCCGGGTTCAAGTGATTCTCCTGCCTCAGCCTCCCGAGTAGCTGGGATTACAGGCACCTGCCACCAAGCCCTGCTAATTTTGTATTTTAATAGAGATAGGGTTTCACCATATTGGCCAGGCTGGTCTCAAAACTCCTGACCTCAAGTGACCCACACACCTTGGCCTCCCAAAGTGCTGGGATTACAGGTGTGAGCCACCACACCTGACCTCGTGAAAGATCTCTAATGGTTTGTGTCCAGGTTGGTTTTCTGCTCCAATCTCAGGGGTTTTGTTTTTTTTTTTTCCTTTTCCTTCCCTTGGCTATAATGGGTCTTTGCTGGTGCTCTAGGAATAGCGGGGTTTGCTGCCCTTCCCCAGTGGCTCAAGGCTTTTCCCCCAGAGATAAAGGGTTTAGATAGGCTTTGTGCCTTTCTCCTTCTTTTGGGCCTGCACCATTAAGGAAGGATTCTCAGGTCTCCAGCCCCACCCCTGATTATTCTTGTAAGTATCTAATGGAGATGTACGGGGAAGAGCCTATGAATGGCTGCAAACTCCTCTTGTTTGTCCACCTCCCAGAAGCTCTCTACCTTCACACTTTCCCACAGTCTGGCTTTGGCAATTCTCTAACAATGTTAGTTGAATTCTTCCCACTTCTGTGGTGCCTGAGTTCCTTCTTCCTTTGCTCTGCCACAGGGGAGCTCATGCTTGCACCCATCTCTCCCTGGAGGCTCCCATCTTTCCTTAGATTTCAGGCTGTTCATTTGCATTACAACCTCAGCTCCTGATAGACTCAAGAAAAGTCAGGAATTTTGTAGATTATTCACTTTTCTCTTGTCATTAAGGTTGGAACAATGCTTTTCCCAGTTTTCTACATCCTAGGCAGAAGAGCTAATCTCCTTTAGATATTCCTGCTCTCCTTCAAGTCTCTACCTGCCAGACCCTGGGCTTTTCCCCTTTTCTCCTGCACTCCTCCTAGTGTTTCCTCCTTCCCTGGCCTTCCTCCTTGTAATCTTAGCCTCCCTGCTCTACTGTTCTGAACAGTCATACTCTGGCCCTAAAATGTGCCCTCCATCAAGTTAAACAACAGCCTGTCTCCTTAGAGCACAGCTGGACTCTATCCTGTCTCACTTGAGTGTCTGTTGTTATCCTCAGCAGTCTGCCTCAACCACCTGCCCATACCCCCACCCAAACAGCTTCTCGGAATGTTCTTTCCATTGTTCATTCCGTTCCTTGGAAGGAGTGCTGAGAAATGCAGTTATCTTCTTTCTGTTACGCACACATATGAGAATGTCTGTGCCTGAGGCCTGCCTCCATGGCAGGACCTGCAGGTTCCTTGCCCACAGCACTTCAGCTGGCATTGTTTGATGAGCTTCTTGCCTTCTATTTTAGTCCTTAAAGTGCTTTCGATGTCAATGGTATTAGCTTTGTCACCTTAAAACAGACACATGACATTCACTTTTATGTTTTTAGTTGTTTTTTATTAGAGAAAGGGTGGTGAGTATGTGTGTTTCAACACAGCAGAATTATTTTATTAATTGACCAATTTTTCTTTTGCTGTGATTTATTTTATTTATTGGTATTAATAACTTAAGATCTTTCCACATATCTAGCCTGTCTATTTACAGCAAGTGTTCCCCAGGGAAGCTGACTGTTATCACCCGTGGTAAGAATTGCAGGATACAAGGATGAAATGTTGTGGGTCTTCTGGGAGGAACAGTGACCAAAAATTTGAGATCAATGGTGAGGTCCCAATTGACTGAGGAAGATGGAGAGTGAGGTTGTGGACAGTCTCTCTTGGAATTAACTGCTCTGGTTGGGGAGCATTTACCCTGAGATAGGGAAGGATCAAGATGCTGGGTACCAGTTCAAGGTGTTCCAGAAGATGCTTTTAAGGTAGAATGAGTGGGTAGTATTCTATGCCTTCAACTTTACCCCAGGGGGAAGATTTTAAAAGTCATTGAAGAGAAAGGACTCTAGTGAAATTAAAAGAATCGGGCCACCCTTTGGAAAATTAATGGAGAGAGCCGTAAATGCTGAGGGGTGCCTTTTCCCGACCGCAGCGGGCATTGGTGGCAGTGCTGACTTGGGCCGCGCTGCGTGACATCAGAGTGGTTGGTGCGGCAGCGGGAGGAAATCCAGTGACTCCTGAGCTGCCCAGGATGTGGGCCGTCCACTAGGGGGCAGCATTCCGCTGAAGGACACCCAGAGATGCTCCACCATGGAGCATCTGGCCATGACAACCTCATACATAGCCCATGACATACCCCTGGCCATGACAACCTCAGAATTCCCAGATAGAATGGGTTAGGGGCCAGCAACAGTTAACTACTTTTATTGTTTTGGTAATTTCTTTCTAGTTTTTTTTTTTTTACCTTTTTTTTTTTAAAAAAATAAATAGGTATGAACCTATTATGTATACGATTTTGCATTCTACTTTAGATACATATTTTCCCGCATGTCACAAAAAATTGTGACTTTTTTTGAGACAGAATCTCACCCTGCTGCCGAGGTTGGAGTGCAGTGGCGTGATCTCGGCTCACTGCAACGTCCGCCTCCTGGGTTCAAGCGATTCTTCTGCCTCAGCCTCCTGAGTAGCTGGGACTACAGGTGTGGGCCACCATGCTCGGCTAATTTTTTATTTTTAGTAGAGACAGGGTTTCACTGTGTTGGCCAGGCTGGTCTTGAACTCCCGACCTCAGGTAATCCACCCACTTCGGCTTCCCAAAGCGCTGGGATTACAAAGCGTGAGCCACCGCACCCTGCCTGTAACATCATTTTTAATGACTGCCTACTTTTACATCATACCAATAAAACATACTTCTCTGTTGAATGTTTGTGGATTCCATTTTTTTGCTATTGTAAATTATGCTAAAATAAAAATATACACAAATCTTTGAGTTTAAGATTATTTTGTAGCGTAGATGTCTTTAGAACTACTAAATCCATATATATAAATATTTTTCAAGGTTTTTGAAATATATTGTCCTATTGATTTTTAGTAGTTCTAACAATTTTCAGTGCTAGCAGCAATACATAAGGAGTGCTGATCTCTCCTAATATCTCTGGTTGTGACTAGTATCATAGCCAAAAATATATTTTCTATTAAGTTTGGCCTAGAGCCTGTCTTTTTTTTTTTTTTTTTGAGACGGCATCTCACTCCATCACCCAAGCTGGAGTGCGCAGTGGCGCCATCTCAGCTCATGCAACTTCCACCTCCTAGGTTCAAACGATTCTCGTGCTTCAGCCTCCCAAGTAGCTGAGACTACAGGTGCACACCACCATGCCCAGCTAATTTTTGTATTTTTATGGAATTACAAGTGTGTGCCACCATGCTTGGCTAATTTCTGTATTTGGTAGAGACAGAGTTTTGCTATGTTGGCCAGGCTGGTTTCTAACTCCTGACCTCAAGCGATCCGCCCACCTTGGCCTCCGAAAGTGCTGGGATTGCAGGTGTGAGCCACTGTGCCTGGCCCTGGACCCTGTCTTTGTGTGTTGAGTTTCTATGTAATGAACTGCAACCTAACTTAGTATGTAATAAACTGAAACATAACTACTATACTTTTTCTAACAGATAGCTGGGTTTCAGCGAGTCACAAGCAGCTGAACTTCAGCCTATCATAGGTTGCCAGCTGACTGGACCATCTCCAAATAAGGCAAATGCCAAGCTGTAATTAATTAAGCTATTTTTTAAAGATACTTCCCTGTTCTAAGTACTCACTGCCCACATTACAAAGGGAATTCTCTGAACCTCTTCTGGTTCTGACTGCTGCCCGATTAATGAATTGTTCTTTGCTAAAGTAAGTTATGTTAAATTTAATTTGTCAAAATTTTTTCTTTTGACAATAAGTTAAAAAAATGTCTTAGGAGTCTGACTGGGGAGTAACCAGGTGGCTGCTATGCATCTGGGTTTGCTTAGTGAATGCAGTGTTTGTACTCAGCTGGCATGCTTCTATGACATGGCCTTGGGGCACTGCCACTGTCCCCCACCCAAGTGAAATAATGCAAATAAAACATGTTCCATAAAATATAAAGACAATTTAAATATACACTCAATTTATAGAGCAGCTGTGTTCCTGTGAAGCTGTCCTTTCAATGTTCAGTCCTCTTGTTAAGATGTCATATGCATGTTGCTAGGTGAGGTAGTGAGGAGGGTGCTGATGCTGCTGCCGTTTTCAGAAGAGGACACAGGATAAGGAGCTCCATGGTGAGAGAGGCCCCATTGGAATGTAGACTCCTTTGAGCTGGAGTTTTATTCACTGCTGATTTCCTTGTGGCTAGAAATGTGCCTGGCACACAGTAGGAGCATAACAAATATTTGTTGAATCAGTGAAGCTATAGTGGCTCACGTTGTAAAGTAATTCATCCTTTTATATTGCGGATTAAATCTCCATTTTCTCTGTTTTGTAAGCTTGACTTCAATGTTGGACTTTTAAAAAGTCTGGGCCCCATTGTCATGTGAGCCAAGCGGTGTTTGGTTTCAAGGGAAGGACAGAGGAGAGAAAGCGGAGGTAAAGGTTAACTTCTGGGGAATGTGCTCATCTGCCAATGAGAGGATATGATATAGAAACTAGTCTTGTGTCTCCACAATCTCCATCAGTGCCCACCATCCAGAGTGGGTCAACTGGATTGACCCAAGTAAAACCTTGGATGATGAGAAATTTCTCATATGTTAACTGTGGAATCAAAGCTTCGTTTGTGGCTCCTGCCCCCACACTGGGCTGCTGCTTTTCAGGATGAGCGGTTGGGTTCAAAGGAAGGAGTGAGGGTGCACCCCTGATGAGCAGGGACTTGAGAGCTGGCTGGAGGGACTGACGAAGGGGTAGTCCAGCGCAGGGCCTGCATGGTCTCTATTTTCTGAACTCTTGCTGCCCGACTCCCGAGGCAGTGGGAGAAGGTGGGACTGATTTCTGTGCCGCTGGGGCTGAAGGCTGGTTGACGGCCACTGGGTGGGTGGTCAGTCAGTGGAGGATGCTAGAACTGGAGCAGATGGGAGCTTTCTCTCAGTGTATTTCTCCAATTTGGCCACCAGATGGCAACACCTCCCTTCAAACGGAACCAAAGGCTCCAGGTTCAATAACAAAACCGTTACTTCGAATCTGAGGACATTGAGCAGCCCTGCAGGATTTGGGTCTGGATTTGGGGAGGGTGCTTTGCCACCTTGACGATCACGGAGCTAAGCTAGTTCTAGATCCTGTCTCCATTCTTTCCGTGAGTGATTACTGAGAGCTTCCTATGTGCCCAGTCCTGGGCTGTGTGTTGGGGTGGGGAGGAGGATGGGGTACAGTTGTGAGGAACACCCATGCCTCCCTTCATGGCAACAACCCCGACAACTTTTACAGCCTAGTAAAGGAGACAGATGTTAAGCAAATAAGTACAAAACAATGGACTCATTTCAATTGTGGGAAGTGTAATAGCTGATAAATATGATACTATGAGACCATATCAATAGGAAGAATCTGATCTCATCTGAGCTGTCAGGAAAGGCTGCTCTGTCAATGAATTACCTTATGGACCCCCACCCCACACATACTTTGTTATATCTACCAACACACTCCCATTATATTCCCATTTTACGGCTGATGGACCAACCCCAAAACATCCCATTATATCCCCAACAGGCAATCCCATCATAGACTCCACTGCAGACCTTAATTAAAGACCACATGCTGTCCTTCACACCTCATTCCTGGAACTTTTAACAAATGCCTTTACAATCCTTTCCCAATCTCCTCTGCCATTCCTGTTGCAAATCCCATGGCTCGCCCCACTGGAATATCCCATTGCAAACTCTCACAGAACCCCGGTCTTATTCACCTTTGCATTCCTAGTGCCTCCTGCTATACGTGACAGGTCATATGTTCTTGAAAATACTTGGCAAACCAATGACAGGACCTGTCAATACCCCAGCTCACATACTCTATCTCAGGCCTGTCATGGCTCCTATGGCAGAGCCAGGGTCACAGCCCCCACGCTGGAAAGGGTCAGGTCTCTGCTGCCCTTTTTCCTGTAGGAAATTCCTGAGACGAAGACTGTGTATTTCTGGATCCTCCCTTCCCCTCATCGAGCTCATCAGGCCAGATAGGCTCCCAGAAGCTAGGTCCGGCCTGGGCAGAAGCTCTTCCTGAGGTCTGACTTGGTCCATGTCAACTCCATCCCAGAATCTGTGGTCACTGTTTTACCTCCTCAGAGTGTACCAGGCTCCTGATTATGGTCCTGCCAATGGGGCCCTTAGTAAGCAGCTTCCCCTTTATCCTTCTCTGAAGGGCCAGAGAACTTAGAAGAGAAAAGCCTAGGGCAGGAAAAGACGACAAGGGCATCATCTAATTCTTTTATTTATTTTTTTGAGACAGAGTCTCACTCTGTCACATAGGCTGCAGTGCAGTGACGCAATCTCAGCTCACTGCAACCTCTGTTTCCTGGGTTCAAAAGAATTCTCGTGTCTCAGCCTTTCGAGTAGCTGGAATTACAGGTGCCTACCACCATGCCTGGCTCATTTTTGTATTTTTACTAGAGATGAGTTTTCACCATGTTGGCCAGGCTAGTCTCAAACTCCCGACCTTAAGTGATCTGCCTGTCTTGGCCTCCTAAGTGGGAATTCAACTAATTCAACAACCGTCTTCCTTATTCTTCCTCCCCATCTTCTTCCCCTGCCTGCTCCTTTTTATGTGGTCTTTCTTTGGGGCATACAAAAGCACAGCCATCTTACTTAGGCAAGGGCTGGAAGGAAGCACAAAGAGCCAGTCTAACTCCCTCGTGTTAGAAGGGAGGAAACCGAGGCCCAGAGAGCAGAAGTCACTTGCCCACACCCAACAGAGGTCAGGACAGAGCCAGATCTCCCCACAGCGCTCCATGCAGTGTTCTTCCAGAGGCTACCCCTTCCACAGCCTCTTGTTCACATTAACCAAGCAATGCTACTTCCATCAGAAAGGCACGTCCAATGCGAACCACTCGAGAGACTGCATTTCAAAGATTGATAGACATGGCTTTTGCATTATCTCTGTTTCGGATTAGCTATGCCGCAGCTTCATTCTTTGGGGCTGACATTGGGGGTGGGAGGGATGGAGAGTGGGGGTGGGGAGCCAATTCTGAGTCCCTCTCCACGCCCTGGGCTCCAGCCTGTGAGACTGGGCCTGAGAAGGACAGGGTGATCCATCCTATATTTTCAGTCCGTCAGGAGATTTCATTGTTTAAACAAACATTTCAGTGAGGCCATCCAGCTGGGCAGTGATTTATGGCTCTGGCTACAGTTTTTCCCCAACAAAGATAAACAATCCTAAAACTCTTGGGATTGGGCTGGGACTCCTGGTTCTAATAACTTGGAGTCAGCTGGACCACACCAGCCATCGCCTGGTCTGGGGTTTGGTTAGGATCTGTTCACACTGGTCCTGTGGCTGAGCCACAAACCTTGGGGGACCATGTTGTGTTTGGAAGCTAGAAGCATTGCCTCCAGGGCAGAGGAGAGCAGCAGGAAGGAGAAAAATAGCTCATGGTTGGCGCTTCAGGCCCATCTTCGTCTTTCAGGAGGGTAGCAATGTTCTGCATTTTGTGCGGTAGATATTTGGTGTTTTTGGTTAACAGCGTCTGTTCTTCCTTCTTTTGGTAACATTACATCAATTTCCTTTTGTGGAATTATTCCAGGTTGCACGCTGTACCCATGTGCTTACAGAGTCTACTACAGTCTAATCAACTCTTGGATCTGGCCTCAGGCCTGACCAATTAGAACGGTACATTCCTGTGATCTTAGTAAAGGGTGGGTATCTAACCAATAAGAGCCTGCAAAAGGCAGAAAAACCTTTTTGGGGGCTGCCAGGAGCAAGGGAGATGCTCTTTCTCCCTGGACTGGAATTGGGGATGACGTGGAAGGAGAATGACTGCTAGAGCTGTTGCTGCCATTTGCCTGCATGGGAGAGCCTGTCTGACAACAAAACCAATACCAATACACAGGAAGTGAAGCCAAAGGCTAAAGAGAGACCAGCTCAAGGTAACAACATTGGAGCCCCAGAATCCGCCCAAGTCTTCTTTTATTTAAGGATTGGGTATTCTTTCACTTGCAGCTGAAAGAAGGGTAGCCAATTTCCGCTGTCTGACATAGCAGAAGAAACTGGCTCAGTAGGCATCTCCTGCAGCCTCCAGCCCAGTTGTCTGGATGTGATGGTTTAGCAAGAGAACAGTAACTTCCCCATATTCCCCTCTCCCATTTGATCTGATGGCCTGTGTCTACTCTTTACTTCACCAAAAGGATATGGTGCTGTGACAGATGCAGAGGTAACTGAAACACAGCTCACATTTTTCTTTTTCTTTTTTTTTTGAGACGGAGTCTGGCTCTGTCGCCCAGGCTGGAGTGCGGTGGCCGGATCTCAGCCCACTGCAAGCTCCGCCTCCCAGGTTCACGCCATTCTCCTGCCTCCGCCTCCCAAGTAGCTGGGACTACAGGCGCCTGCCTCGTCGCCCGGCTAGTATTCTTTAGTAGAGACGGGGTTTCACCGTATTAGCCAGGATGGTCTCGATCTCCTGACCTTGTGATCCGCCCGTCTCGGCCTCCCAAAGTGCTGGGATTACAGGCTTGAGCCACCGCGCCCGGCCACAGCTCACATTTTTCATGGAGTTCTTGTAAATAGGGGGGACACATCACGGCCTATTATTTAAGATTGAGATTGAGATGCCTGTCTCAGGAAAAGAACAAACAAGGTTTTTTGAAGATGCAAGGGAAGAAGAACTCATATCTGTTTGGTGGAGACCAGTGGATGCTTCATGGAAAACGGAATCATATTTGGGATGAGTCTTCAAAGATGAGAATTTTAATGGGCAGACATGGGCAGGAGCCTTTGCAAGTAGATGAAATAGTGTGATGAAGGTCAGGGAAGTGGGAAAGATGAGGCAAACACAGAAAAGTAGAGTTGGATTGAAGGACAGGGGACATTTAGGGGAATCACCAGCCTGCAAAGTAAGTTGGTGTCATCTAGGAAGATGCCTCTAATGAGAAGCTTATTCTTAGTCCAGTAGGTGATGGGGAGTTATTGAACATTCTTGAGCAGGGAAGTGGCCTCATTGGTGCTACTCTTGAGGGGCCTCAGATGGAGGTGGGGAGAGATCGAGTGTGGAAAAACCACTGAGGTAGTATCGGGAGATAACCTTGACTCATCCACAGGATAGGGAGAGAGCCAGGGAAGGAAAGGCAGGGAGTGAAAACAGGAAGTAGTTCTGGTTTCTCTTCATTCATACCTTGAGAAGTGAGGTCTCTAAAGCATAAAGTTCAAAAGTCACAAAAGGAAAGTTTGATATATTTAATTACATAAGAATTAAACATTTCTAGATGGCAAAGTGCTTTAAATAAAGTCAAAAGACAAGGACACATTGGGGAAAACATTTGCTACACAAATGAGAGAGGATTAATTTCCTAAATATATAAAAAGAGAAATATTTTATATTACAGAAAGAAAAAATAACAGCTAATAGAAAAATGGTCAAAGGACATGAATAGACAGTTCACAGGAAAAAAATGCAAATGGTCATTAAACATATGAAAAGAATAATAACACTTATATAGAGCTTTATTTTTGTTTATACATTTAATTTTCACAATAACTATATGAAAAATGTTATTCTTCTGATATCATTTTACTGATAAGGAACCAAAACCATAGAGAAGTTAAGTGCATTGCCCAAAGTCACTCAACTAATGAGCAGTTGGGTAGGGATTTGAGTCCAGAGACCAGTTTGTTCTCTCAAGCACTTCCTGTTCACACTCATCTATTCTACAAGACATTTAGGACAGGTGTGGTGGCTCGTGCCTGTAATCCCAGCACTTTGGGAGGCTGACACAGAAGGATTGCTTGAGGCCAGTAGTTCAAGACTAGCTTGAGCAACGTAGGGAGATCTTGTCTCTACAAAAAATTAAAAAATCAGCTGGGTGTGGTGGTGCGCACCTGTAGTACCAGCTACTCAGGAAGCTGAAGCTGCAGTGAGCAGTGATTGTGCTGCTAAACTCCAGCCTGAGTGACAAAATGAAACCCTGACTGAAACAAAAATCCAAAACAAAATGAAAATCCCAAAGAAAGAAAGAAAAGAATTAAAATTAAAACTATACCAAAACACCATTCTTTATAAAAACCACATTGGCAAAAATCAAAATGTTTGGTGGAAGGTTGATAAAACTGTTGAGGAAACCAAGAATCACATATTGTTGGTACAAGTGAACTGGAACACCATTTTGTAGGGCAATTTGGTAAAATTTATCAAGATTTTATTTTATTTATTTTATGAGATGAGGTTTTGCTCTGTTGCCCAGGCTGGAGTGCAGTGGTATGATCGTATCTCACTGAAGCCTCTAATTCCTGGGATGTCTCGCTATGTTGCCCAGGCTGGTCAAGATTTTAAATACGCATTTGCCTTAACCTAGAAATTTCATTTCTAACATTTTTATAACTGATGTACAAAAATATCTATATTTCTAACAGATATATTTATTGCAGCATGTTTGTAATAGCAAAAGACTAGAAACAAGCTAAGTGTCTATCACAAGGGGACCTGATGTATAGATTAAAGTTCCTAAAGCTGATAGGAAGAATAAGGCTGATCTGTATGTATGCTATGAACAACCTCTAAGATCTATTGTTAGGTAAAAAAGGCAAGGAGGGAGGCTTGGCACAGTGGCTCAAGCCTGTAATCCCAGCACTTTGGGAGGCTGAAGTGGGTGAATCATTTGAGGTCAGGAGTTTGAGACTAGTCTGACCAACATGGTGAAACCCCATCTCTACTAAAAATACAAAAATTAGCTGGGTCTGTTGGCGCATGCCTGTAGTCCCAGCAACTCGGGAGGTTGATGTGGGAGAATCACTTGAACCCGGGAGGCAGAGGTTGCAGTGAGCCGAGGTTATACCATTGCACTCCAGTCTGGGCAACAGAGCAAGATTGTCTCAAAAAAAAAAAAAAAAAAAAAAAAAAAAAAAAGCAAAGAGGGGAACAGGGTGTGGAGTGTGCCCCGCCTCAGCATCTCCATATATGCTGTCAAGGGGACAGTGTCTGCCTCTGGAGAACAGAGCCAGATGCTTGGGTTAGGAGCGAGAGGGAACTACTCGTTTTTTGACTGTATATACTTTGGTATTGTTGAATTTTTTTAAAACATATTCAAGAATTACCTTTTCAAAAGTAAAAATTTATAGTAAGATAAAACATAGTACTAGTTGCAACAACTACCACAAAGAAACAACATGATTGCCATTATTCATCCAAGGGGCCAGCTTGTTGACTCCCTTGTCACAGTGGGAAAGAGCAGTGAGCTGTACTGGGGGGTTGCTCATAGAGCTGAAGGGCAGGCAGCCAGGGCCTGGGGGCTCAGTGAGCTTTACCAGGGAAGAGATATCTTGCCAGGTGCTCATTATGTTAAGATAGGCAACACACAACTTCATTTGTTTTATTTTTAAAAATTGTTTCATATGTTACAATTTATCTCCCTCCTCCTTAAAACAAAACCCAAAACTCAAGTTAGTTTTGAAAATGCTAATCTGTTTCAGGTAAACTCAGGGAGAAAAGGATTTTTTGCCCGTGTCTGGGTAGAGCAGTGCAGCAAGGGTGGGAGCCAGGGAGCCCTGGGGCCAGGAGCCAGCATGCCCAGCATGGATGGCTCTTCCTCACCCTGCTGTGTTCCTTCCCAAGACCTACTGTGTGTGCTGCTCACAAGCACGTTCTGTTTTCAAGGGTCTCTCCTGGTTTTCTCTAGGTGACTTCTGGAGGGTATGAAATAGGTTGAAGGAATTGGAGTGGGACGAGAGACATGGGGGAGGAGACTTTAGGATGGAATGTGGAGATTTTTGGGATAAGAGAGAAGGAGGGAGAAGAAAAAGCAATGTAAAGAAGGCCAGAGTGGCTGCAGCCCAGAAAGCAAAGATGGGACAGAAACAAGACTAGAAGGGTGTGTTTTATAAACAGCAGTGCAAAGACCATTCTTGTGAATTTCTCATTTTATGGTGCACTTGTCTAGTTCTTTTCCTTCTTCCTTCCTTTTCTTTTTCTCTCTCCCTCCTTTCCCTTTCTTTCTCTCTTCTTCTCTTCCTCCCCCTGCTTCCTTCCTCCCTTCCTTTCTCTCTCTCTTTCACTTTTTTAGAGATGGGATCTTGCTCTGTCACCCAGGCTGGAGTGCAGTGGTGCAATCACAGCCCACTGCAGCCTCTAACTCCCAGGGCTCAAGTAACGCTCCCACCTTAGCCTTCCAAGTAACTAGGACTACAGGTGTGCACCACCACACCCGGTTAATTTAAAGTTTTTGTTTTTTGTTTTTTGTAGAGACATGGCCTTGCTATGTTGCCCAGACTGGTCACAAACTTCTGGCCTCCCAGAGTGTTGGTATTATAGTTGTGAGCTGCTACATCTAGCCTGATTCTTTCTTTAGAATATGTTTTTAGAAGTTGAATGGCTAGGTCAAAGGTTGTAAACATTTAACATTTTAGTACATGTCTCCAGGCAGCACTCCAGTAAGATTTTATCAATCTCACCCAGGCAGTGTGTGAGGCTCCCCCTTCCTCCACAGCTCTTGCCAGTCATTTGAGAAAGATTTTGAGACAGAGGGATGGGAATTTGAGGGCGTTGATATCAAACATTCTTCTTCTCAATAAGGTAAGAGGCAAGATCCTGGCCAGAGTTCAGAATGAGGGGCGCAGTGATAAGACTGGGGCTGGAGGAGAGTGGTGAAGGCAAGAAGAATCAAGATGACAAGGCTCAGAGCAGCTGCTCTGGCAAACAAGAAGCAACATTAAGAACATGGGAAATCTGAGGATGGTTTACCACATTGTGTTTTCTTTAATTGTTTGTTCTTTAGGATTATTTCCACTGCTTTGTGGCTGCTTTAATGAGGAATTCTGTTTTTTCACTTTAGAAAGGGAATCGGGTGGACAATTTGATTTAATGATACAAACATTAATTGAGTACCTAGTATGTGTCAGTGACAGTCAGGCATGCAAAAAGGAGTAAGACTTGTGCCTTGCTCCCAAAATGCTCCAGTCTAATAACAGAGACCATCAGTAATAATTACAGTGCAGTGCAACATGGGGAACAATAGAAAGAAGAAAAGTTTGCAGATGAAACACCAAGGAAAGAGTAACTACTGCTAAGACGTTGAGTAGTTTTATCAGGAAAGGCTTGGTGGAGAGGGTAAGTCCAAGGCCAGGTTTTAAGGGTGCAAAGGAGGTGCTTGCCTGCCTAGTCTATCACTAAATATGATAAGGCATGAAAAGCCCTCAGTGGGTGCCTGTCACCTAGCAAGCACTTGGTCTGTGTCACAACTGGGGTGTGTCCAACCGTCTTCCAGCCTGTGGGTGGTGAGTGGGGGTTTGAGCTGCTTCGTGGCAGGTGTGTATGTTGGGGGGTGATGGTGGTAGTGGGGACTGAGGGTCCAGTTTCTTTTTCCTGAGGATCCAGGTGTCCTGGGATGTTGTGGGGCTGGGTGGGGGTAACTTGGATGGGGAGAGAGCTGCTGAGGGAGGAAGAGCTACTAGTGGACCCTCCAAGAAGGGCAACCAGGGGGTCCCTGGGTGCTGGCGAAGGCCAGTGCCCAGAGTTCTGGGTGGCAGCGGTGACTTTTGCTGCCACTTCTTTATCCCACTTGCATGAGCCCTTCATGTTTGGGCTGTAGGCTCTCGCTGCCTTGAACCTTCTTCCTGTCTCTCCTCCACTCACCATTTCCTAGAACTCCTGACTGTTTAGTTTTGGTGGGGGTGTAGAGGAAAAGTGGAGAGAAGCCCCGCCCACACTCAAGATGTTTCTCCTAAACATTTAATCTTGTCCAGACATCAAAGCTTGTGTTTTCCTTTTTTTTCTCCATCACATCCCTCCCTTGAGGCAGAGAGTGTAGAACAATCTAGCTGCTTGAATATAAGTTTGCGATGGAGTGGGGTAAGGTGGAGGGCTGGGAGGATACAAGGAAGTTTGGGGTAGAAAAAATTGGTTATAATCTCAAAAATGCTTCCTGCTACATTGGAGTTATTAGCCTGGAGACTACCACCCACCTGGTAGCTGAACATGCTGCTTGCAAGTAATATGGTAAATGAGAACTGCTTGGGCACCTATCTTGCAACCAGGGTGTCTAAAGTGGCATTTATATTCACAAACAAAAGTAAGGATCAAGCTATGCAGATGAATCGTGGCCCAGGTCCCACTATATCCTTTCGTTTTCCCACAGGACAGTGGGGGCAATTGGTGGGAGATGCAGGTTCAGGACCCCCTGTGGTTGTACAGCCCAGCCTCAATGTCTTGGGTCTCTGGTCACTTAGTTTTGCCTGTACGGTCGCCCACACAAATTCTGGGGGGAGCTTGTGTTATAAGGAATGGGGCCAGGTGGTCAGGAACATCTTAGGAAGAGGGTGCATATTAGCCTGGGGTTTTGGACCCCTCTTTTCACAGCTGGGGAGATGGGGAGTCCTCTTCCTGACCAAACTCCAGCTTTCAGCAGCCTCAGGCTGTGCACTGACTTGGGTTCCTCCTCTAGGGGCTGCCCATGTCATGGGTTTCAGGGCTGAGCTTTAGGTGGGAAAGGATGGTGTGACCAGCAACTGGGAGAGGGATTCCTGGGCCACAGGAGGATTTCTGGGAGGCAAAGAGTGAGGAGAGAGAGAGTTGCAACAAGTTGCAACAAGTTGCCAAGCAGAAAGGAGGGCGGATGAAAGTTACAAAGCCTGATAATCTTCCATCCTCAGAACTTCTCATCTGAAGCACAGAATCTAATCAGATGTTTAAAGATCCCAGAGAAACAAATGAACAAACACAAGGGCAGAGAACAGAATCTGAGGACAGGTGCAGTGTCTGCATTATTATGACAGTAAAGACAGATATTCAAACTGGCTGTTAGATTGGTTTTGGAATTCTGTTATGTAGCTATGGCAAACAGGCTCATTTCCTGAGATAGGAAAGGTAGGAATGGGGTAGGAGGAAGTGGTCATGAATCTCTGGAGACAGCAGTATCTGCATCCTTATTAGCCAGGAAGATGCAGGTTGAAACCAGATGGCAAATATTTCATCACAAGGAGCATCTGTCAGAGAGAGGGCATGTTCTGGGGCAGGAGCCCACATGTCTGGTGCCAGCACTGTCAGGCCAGTGAACAGCCTTTCTTGAGCTGCTAGTGTGTGCTTAGCCATTACTGTGGTGCCACCCGACTCAGGACATTCACATTGTATCCAAAGTGAATGCCACTCCTTGAAGCATGTCCCAGTTATTTATTGTTACATGGGCAAACCACCACAAAACTTCATGGTTTAAAACAACAATTTATTCTTATTTTTCAAGGTTTTGTGGGTTGACTGGGCTCAGCCGGTTGGTTCTCACTTGGGTTCTCTCATGTTGATAAAGTCAGATGTCAGCTGGGCTGCAGTCCTACAAGGGCTTAAGGGGGCTAGATGATCAAGGTGCTTCACTCACCTGACTGGCTGATGCTGGCTGTTGACTTGGGGCTCAGCCAGGGTTGTTGACTTACATGTGGTTTTTCCATGTGTCTTGGGTTTCTCACAGCATGACAGGTTCTGAGAGGGAGTGTCCCAAGAACAAACATTCCAAGAGGTCCAGGCAGAACCTGCAGGGTTTCTTGTGATCTAGTCTTGGAGGTACAAGGATATTGTTTCCATTGAATTCCATTTGTCCAGTTCTGATTCAAGGAAAGGAAATTAGACTCCACCTCTTTCCCTCCTTTCCCTTCCTCCCCCCC